>NC_052630.1:90722968-91082343 GCF_016161935.1 Mauremys reevesii | reverse complement strand
CAATGTGGGTTCATTCCAAAGGTGGTAACCTTTGCTTTTTCAGAAGGAATGTTATGAATGCCAGGGATAAGCTCTATCTGGTCGGGATGACTTAGCAATGTCCAGAGAGGAAGAGCAGTCCATTAGTGGCAAGGAAATCATCCTAACCATCCCTTCACAGAGGTAATGGTGGCGATGGAATTTTAACAAGGGGCCTCCGGAACTTCACTAGACTATGAATCATCTGCAGCGTCTTCTAGGTCCCTGTATGTGCTCCAGGTACAAGAATGTGACCACGGCTTCAGTGTTGAGTGAAGGATGTACAGGTTTTGCATGTCTGACCTGGCCTATTTTTGAGAAATGGACGTAGACCCCAGTCCAGCAACTGCTTCTGTGGCGGCAGATTGCCACTGAAGTCAATGGGGATCTGTATAGAAAACTTCCCCTTGTGGTTAAGTAAATAAACATTGTTATGAACACCAGTTCATATTCGGAATTGCAGTGCTTTGAATCTGGGAGTGTCTCTCCCTAGCAACAAGTGCATTCTTGCCAAGCCCTTGGCTTAGTGCAGACCATGTGAACAGGTAACAAAAAATGTGCATTCAGAAGGGTGTGATAAAAGTTCATGCCCACAAGTTGCCTATGCACAGGTTGCATAAGACATGGTTTTTCCCTCTGATGTGTTTAGAGACCTTGGAAGCAGGAGAAAAGTGAACGACAGTGCAGTAATGGTGGCAATGTGCATTCATTACAGCTGGTGACCATTCCAGTACAGAAATGGATTGCCTTCAATTGTAAAAGTCACTCCTGGTCATCTCTCTGTATTTACACAGGCTCACCCTGTTACTACAACAGGCAAATAGCTGACTTCCCCATGCTATTTTAAATTCCTGTGTAGAAGAAGTACCCCATTAATCTCAGTCCAGCGGCTCATCTTTGCAGTCCACTGAGTGAGCTTTTTGCCTTACAAAAAAAGAACAGGAGTACTTGTGGCACCTTAGAGACTAACAGATTTATTTGAGGATAAGCTTTCGTGGGCTACAGCCCACTTCATCAGATGCATAGAATGGAACATATAATAATAAGATGTATATGCATACAGAGAACATGAAAAGGTGGGAAGTTGCCATACCAACTCTAAGAGACTAATTAATTACGATGAGCTACCCCAGTGTTTCTTTAAAGACTACATTCTCACATGCCGGAATTGGACATCCATGTAGTCTTTTTAATGTTCCTTCGCAGCAATAATCTCAGTTCTAGGATATTTCTAGGGCCCAATCTTATTTTGTTTTTGTCAAGGTTTCCTCCCCCACTCTGAACTTTAGGGTATAGATGTGGGGACCTGCATGGACCCTTCTAAGCTTAATTCCAAGCTTAGATCTGGTAATGCTGCCACCAGCCAGAATTCAGTGTCTTGCACACTTGCTGTCCCCCCCCAAAACCTTCCCTGGGGAACACAGATCCAAACCCCTTGGATCTTAACACAAGGAGAAATTAACCATTCCCCCCTCCTTTCCCCCACCAACTCCTGGTGAGTCCAGACCCAATTCCCTGGATCTTAAAACAAAGAAGAATCAATCAGGTTCTTAAAAAAGAAAGCTTTTAATTAAAGAAAAAGAAAGGTAAAAATCATCTCTGTAAAATCAGGATGGAAAATACTTTACAGGGTATTTAGATTTATATAGCCCAGAGAAAACCCCCTCTAGCCTCAGGTTCAAAGTTACAGCAAACAGAGGTAAAAATCCTTTCAGCAAAAAGAAGCATTTACAGGTTGAGAAAACAAACATAAGACTAACACGCCTTGCCTGTGCTACTTACAAGTTTGAAACATAAGACTGATACAGAAAGATTTGGAGAGCCTGGATTGATGTCTGGTCCCTCTCAGTCCTGAGAACGAACAACCCCCAAAACAAAGAGCACAAAACAAAGAACTCCCTCCACCAAGATTTGAAAGTATCTTGTCCCCCTATTGGTCCTCTGGTCTGGTGTCTGCCAGGTTTACTGAGCTTAACTATCTGTTTATGACAGTTTTATTTATAGAAAGATCCCATTAGCAATCCTTGATCAACCTTTGATTTTAGCATTCCTGAAGGAAAGTTTCTGACCACTTTCTTCATTGAAGGTGTTGAACTAGTGGGCTTGTCTGGAGGGATAGCTCAGTGGTTTGAGTATTGGCCTGCTAAACCCAGGGTTGTGAGTTCAATCCTTGAGGGGGCCATTTAGGGATCTGGGGCAAAAATCTGTCTGGGGATTGGTCCTGCTTTGAGCAGAGGGTTAGACTTGATGACTTCCTGAGGTCCCTTCCAACCCTGATACGCTGATTGCTTTAGAATTTCTTTAAAGGTTCCTCCTGAGGGGCCGAATTATGAACCCTGATGTGGACCTGTGAAGTCTGCTTGCTTTGCTGTGCTGGCACAGGTGGGTAGGACAGCTGCTGCCAGAGTGGTGCTCCCCCTTCTGTATAAGTGGGTGGGGAGTTCACTGGAACCAGCTTGTATCAAGGTGGAAGTAGGGATCCCAGAGTTGCCATCTTTCCTATCCTACTCCCTGGGGTTGTAAAGCTGTGCACTGATTCTTCTTGGTCTGGGTTTTAACCTTACAATTGGTCCTAATTAACTAGTTGTTCTTTGGAGGGCTTTTGAGGCTTGCTTGCTTTGTTAATTTAAAAAATAATTAAAATTAGGGCTGTCAATTAATCCTAGTTAACTCAAGCAATTAACTCAAAACAAATAAACTAGATTTTAAAAAAACTAGTGATTAATCACACTGTTAAACATTAATAGAATACCAATTTAAATGTATAACATACTTTTTGATTTTTTTCATTTTCAAATATATTGCTTTCTATTACAACACAGAATATTAAGTGTTCAGTGCTCACTTCGTATTTATTTTTTATTACAAACATTTGCATTGTAAAAATAAACTAAAGAAATCGTATTTTCCAGTTCACCGTATTCAAAGTACTGAGATGCAATCTCTTTATCATGAAAGTGCAGTTTACAAAGGTAGAATTACTATGCTTTATTTCTGAGTGCAGCTATGTGGGGGAAAAAAGGTAAAACTTTAGAGCCTGCAAGTCCACTCAGGCCTACTCATTATTCAACCAATCGTTAAGACAAACTAGTTTGCTTAGATTTATGGGAGATAATGCTGCCCACTTATTTACAATGTCACCAGAAAGTCAGAACAGACGTTCGCATGTCACTGGTGTTGCAAGGTATTTACATGCGAGAGCTAAACATTCACATGCTTCTTCATGCTTCGATTGGTAAATTTTTATCTTTTTTACAGTGCAGGTATTTGTAATAAAAAATAATATAACATGAGCACTGTACACTTTGTATTCTGTATTGTAATTGAAATCAATATATTTGAAAATGTAGAACATCCAAAATGTTGTAATAAATTTAAATTGGTATTCTTTTATTCCTTAACGGTGCGATTAAAATTGTGATTAATTGCAACTTTTTTTAATCTTACAGTTAAATGTGATTTTTTTTTAAATATTTTGACAGCTCTGATAAAAATACACCATTTGTGCATAAATGAAATCCAAGAAAAAAAACTCTCTGTTTTTTAAACTGGCATTCATTTGTTTCATAAAGCTGATTTTTAAACAGTGGTATCTGATAAATTATTAGTCACAGGCCAATTGATAAGAAACTTCCCTCTGACTAATAAACAGGGGGAATGCCCATTTTTAATGTGTAACCTCGAAAACACGCTGCTATCCTTTGGGGGTAAGAATATTGAGGCAAAATGAGTGAATTGCTTTACTCTGTGTACCAGACTTAGTGTTTTAGGTTTTCAATAATGCTTCAGCTAGTTAAGGGGAAAACACATTCTGTTCATGTGAATAAACTTTTTTTCGTAAAAGCTACAGAAGACTAAAAGATGAAGAGACTTGGTAAAAAGACGGAAGGAAACAGTGGTGAAGCACTTCATTCATACCTTGGTGCTGTGGGGGGCGAGTGTGAATGTGAGACTGCCCTCTAGAGGTTGGCTGAAAGATAGGATACAGGACTTGCTGCTGCTACAACCATCAGCTAAACAAGTGTCATTCTCTGTCTCCCTCTTCTCTGTCCCCCCATTAGTTCTGAGTCCTGTGTAAATGGAACGGAAGGAGCAGAATTCTAGTCCTAGCACTGTTGGGAGATTTATAGATGGACTGACTGCAGCACATCGGTTTGTTCCAGCAGTCGATGAGAGCAACCTTCTCCATAATGAGCCCATTCCCCTGCAAGTGCAGGACATAGTTCCCAGTGGAGGTCTTACTGGACAGCATTAAATACATTTGAATTAGCCAAATGTGTCTTCATCCACCCAAGCCTGTGTATGCTACCCAAAGTAAATGATAAAAATAGATTGAGTATTGTATTCTCTGGTTAAAAATCTTTAACCTGTGCCCTGTTTCAGATCATAAGATGAAATGTGTTGCTCATTGAGAGATTACTCTGTCTGTTTTAAATAAGTCAGGTTTTAAGCTCTCTAAGTGAATAGGATTTAAAAAATATGGAGCTCTTGAGATGATGGCACTTAATTCTCAGTAAGATTCAATCTGTGTTTGAGCTCATGTGTAGTTGGTTTTGGGGCATAGTATTTTGCCACAATTAGGAAAATGAAGTTTCTGGAGAACCTCTGTTCCTGGGTTGGTGGAATCTGGTGGAGATGATTTGTGGTTTTCAGAGGCAGCTGTTTGCAGATGAATTAATTCTGCAGCCCGTCCGTGACAGAGAACTGTCTGGTATACGCATTCTCCTACCCAGTAAAAGGTAAAAACGTCATAGTTCCAAACTCCTGCAGGGACAGAGTGTTGCAACTCCAGGCTGGTAAGGGCACCTCCTTTAAAAGGAACACTTGAATTGTGATAGTTACACTAGTACTGAAGTCAAGGGATAGCTTTCCACCTCTCGTGTACTTCACACCATTTAAAAAAAACTAGTTAAGGACCTTTGAGCATGGTTATTGTACGCACTTGTCTCACTGGAAAATTTACAAGTGAGTAAGTCTATCAAAAGTTGGTAGACGTTCCAGAAAATGTTAGCTTAAGGTGGCAACTGTTGCTTAGGCAGTTCAAGCCCATGAAATATGGGTTAGAAGGAGATGCACTTTTATTCTAACTGTGAAATTCTTGTTACAAGAAGTGATACTTTTTACAGTTCTTAATATTGTATAACTGCTAGCACCCTGTGACTTAAGGGATATTATTCACATGGGGAACTGAATCAGAGAAATTAGGTGACTAGGCCAAGGCTGCACAGGAAGTCTGTAGCAGAGCTAGAGTTAAACTTAAACATTTTGGGGTCCCACTCTGGTGCCTTAACCACCCTCTATTCCATCTGAGTCTGACATTCCTATGAGGCTTTGATACTTAGTTGAAAAAACAGCATTCTCTACTGAAGCAGAAAATGTTGTACTCAAATTTGCAATGACAACAGTAATAAGTTCTTGTTATAGATCTAATTATATATAGGTGATGGCTGTTTGAGTGACTTTGGCTATTGCAAGACTGTTTTAAGATTTAATTATCCTAACTGCATTGAGTTTTGCGCTGGTACAACAACGGACTTTGAAAATGAGCACTGGATTTTAAAAAAATTAAGCCAATTCTTGAGATTTCTGAAGCGTATAACAGTAAGTTTGCAAAAGTATTTAAAATTATTCATTCCTGGGTGTGTATATATTCAAACAGAGAAGAAATACACATTCCAAGTTCAAGCTCTTGCTCTAGAAAAACTTGGCTAGAAAGCAATGTTCTGTATTCAGTAACAATAACAAAATGCTTTGTGCAAAAGCTCAAGCGTGGGTTCAGGTTTTTGATGAACCGTGTTTAACTTTGTTAGTGTTTTGTGTGCAGACTTCGTGAGAATTCCTGTCTCTGAAGTCCTATGTAAGGGATGGTGCACATTTTTATACCACTTTAACCCTTAATTTTTTTGGGGGTGGGGGGGGAGAGAATAGGAGTAGAGAAACTCTCAGACAGGTTTAACCCTACTAAAATTACCAGCACTGTTCAGAATGTCTGTGCAGTGTTCCAGTACTCTAATTATTTTTCACACTCATGGGAGCCTCTGCTATCATCCCTGTAGTACTCTGTTGAAAATCCATTCTCTGAGGGATTGCGATGGTTATGCATAAACTTGTGTCTATAGAAAAAGGTTTAAATTCATAGTCTACTTGCACAGCGCCTAGAACAATAGGGCCCTGATCTGGTTAGCCGAAGCACCACCACAATATAAATGTTTAACAGTAACTTTTAAATATCGCTACCTGTGTTAATAATAACATAACATTAAAACAGAGTTTTAAAAATATTAGTCTTATTTTTGGCTTATTAGTCTGATTTCACTGAGCCTTCATGACTCAACAGAATCATTTAACTTATGGCCATTTTTGTTTTCTGGTTCTTACAATAATATATGCTGCAGATGCAGTGGGAAGGGTACTCTTCCTTCAGAAAAAAACTCTTTCAGGGAGGGAGTCATTTGTAAAATAAAATAAATATGTAATATTTAAGTTTTTGGGGTCAATGTTGGCAGAGTGTCCCTCTTAAAATTCTGCATATACATCCAGCATTGCAAAAATTAGAACAAATGCACTTCTGTGTTCTGCTGTCCCTAATCAAGAATCTATACAGTATCCTTTCACCCAATCAATTGAAGAAAAGGCTGCCAACAATCACTTGGCATTTTCCTGGCCGCTTTTGCGCCTCAAGGCAGCCTCACTCTTTTATTCCCTAGCCTACAACTTCACAGCTGGCAAATTAGGTTTTCCCACAGCACTGTTAAATGTCCCTGGACACCAATAACAAGGAAGTGTTCCCAACAAAGCTAATGAACAAAAAGGAGGCTAGGGAGGGGTTTCTGGATTAGTGTTATCAAGGAGAAATTTTAAGATGTGGTGTGTGGTGTTTTTCAATTAAAAACAAAACAAAAAAACCCATGTTTTGTTTCTTTAATAGAAGTTGGTGTCTTGGCAAAGCAGTATTTAGAGCGAGGCCTTTTGGTACCGGATCATGTCATCACCAGTGTCATGATGATGGAGCTGGAGAAAAAGCAGTCTCAGCATTGGCTACTTGATGGTAAGTAAATTGCGATAATCTTGTTTCCCTTGGCTCTGGTAGCTCATTGTGGATTGAAAATCCTAGTCCACTTCAGCTTCCTTGAAGCCTATTTCTTTGAATAAGACATTACTCTCCCAGGAACGATTTCACTGGAAAAACAAATAAAACCAAGCACAGCTTTTCAATATTTTTAGCAGCTAGGGAGGGGTGAAGGAGAAAGCAAAAACGCTTCTGAGTGCTTTTAAGGACAGAGCTGTTCAGAGCTGGTCTCCTCTTAAAAACTCATGCTTCTGAAAATGAAACTCCGATCCTACTTGCAAGAGATCACAGGTACTGAGGAAGGACTTTCTTAATTTAAGCAAGAGGTCAGAAGCTCCACTCAACATACTGTCACTCTGATGGAAGGGGTTTTACATCACCATCATGGTAGTCGTACAGTATGGAACAGGGCCTAGTATAATGCGTCGTAGAGCAAACTGCTACCGAGCATGTCTGCAGTCACCATTCGCCTTGCCGCTCTCTCCTCCCCTGTGGGTTCTTTGTGTCCTTAACAGTCAGGTCTCTGTTGCCCGGTATCAGCAGTTTTCAAACTATGGGCTGTGGCCACCAGAAATTCTGTGAACCTTGAGGGGCTCAGTGTCAGTTCTCTTAGCTCATGGGGAGAGAGAAGTCACTGCTGGTGACCCTCTGTGCAGAGTAAGAGGGGAGGGGTGAAGGGAAGATGTACAAGCCCCTAGCTTGTTCCTCCTCCTTTCCACTCCTGTGAGGAGCAGTGCGCATATGTCGGGCCAGTCTCCCCTGGGAAGGTATGTCAGAAACCTTGACTTAGACCAGCTTTATGCAGCAGACAATCTCTCTCATGCTGCCGTTCCAAATCATGACATGAAGCAACTGGTGCATGGGAGTGACTGGACGCAAGCCAAGATAAATCAGTTGTTGTTTCTTGTTCGGAGACGTGAAGTATCAACCATGCATCGTGTATGCTAATCAGAAGCCTTAAAAACACTTTGAACACAATTAGCTTTGTTTTTTTTATAGCCATCTTGGTTGTGAAGATGAATTTTTGTTCCTGCAAATAATTCAGCCCCCAATTTTACATCCAGAATCAATTGTGGGAGCATTCAAGTAGCAGGATGTCTAAATGTGACAAAATTGGAGCCCAGATAGAGGCCTTTTGTAAATATCAGGCCTGAAATATGAATTGTTTTATCAGAGTGAGTGTAGTTTTAAAATCTGTGGTGCCCCTAGTCTCCACTGTTGCTTGCATTTAGTCTTTCATATGTTGAACTAAATATTTGATTTTACGTACTAGTAGAGCAGTGGGCTTGAGTGTAAGTGGATGTGAGGGGGTAAAATGAACATTTTTTGCAAAAGTTCCATTTCTTTCAATGAAACGTAGAAGAAACATTTCTGAGCATCTCTAATTAACTTAAAGGTAAAAATTGGCTAATGGAGAGGCATTCAGACACCATGGTAATGAGCACGATATAAGCAACCACTTGTTCATTTACATTCTAATGAGCTGTTTGTTTATAAATGCATATGCTGGAGATTGGGGCCCACGCTAGAACTGAACTCTGTTCAGAGCATTCCTTGGACGACCTTTTCTGGTGGGTATAAGGAACTACCAGAAGGCGTGAATGGTTAATCTGGGAATCCCAGAATTTGGCCATTATTAAACTAGAACTCGGACCTACGCCTCATTAATACAAGGGCATTGCACGTTTATCACTTCTGTACTGAAATGTTGCTGTTCATGAAAAAGCACATAAAGCATTGCCAGAACTCTTTGGGTTTTGATGCGTTCTTGTCTCTCCAAATAAAGCAGCCAGTGTTGGCCCGTGTTGCCATGAGGTGACTGGAATGGTTTGTGGTACTTGTGTAAATGATCATCTTGCTTCCTTATGAAGGACACCAATTCTCTGAACTGCAGGCTCTTGTTTCTCTTGCAGTGGCTTTGATTGACACTTAGAGAATTTATGGACCCAGACAAGGCTGCCGTACAAACATAAATTCAACTTTTTAAAATGCATATTTCTGAGTCTCTTCTAGCTGCCTTTAGTGTCTTTCCTCTGCTACTACCTTGTCTCTGCTGCTTCCCTTTCTTGTGCTCCTTCTCTGCTTGCATTAGCTGCACCACAGAGAGATTGACTTCAATCTCAAATTCTGGTGCTGATGCTCCAGGCACTGAAATCCTGCTGGGTTGCTGGTGCAAACAAGTGACTGGAGGACAGATATGAGCGTGATCAAATCCATAAGAATACCTGGATGGCTAGATCAGGCAACGCTGCTGCAAACGGAGGTACAAAACTGTCCTATTGCCAGGTCCAGGCTGGAAAGAATGGGGGATGTATGTCTCCAGTATCCCATGTTGCCTCTGGCGTGGGGGATGCTAGAAAGTCTTGAGGCCCCTTAACAAAATCCCTATGTTCCCATTCTCTCCTTCTTCCTTTTCTCTGCTTTCTGCCTTTGTTGCTTTTTCACTTCCTCCATTAACTCACACACACTACCTACCTGGGTGTCACCCACTTGCACAAGTCAGAAAAGAGAGCATTTAAAGAGTCCGCTGTTCCCTGCAGGGAGTAAATACATTGCCAAGTGCACAGGTCTCCCTGGGGTTTTAAAATAACTACCACTATAGCTTTCCAGGGAGGTGGGGACCAAGAGCAGTCATGCCACTGGTCTGAGTATTGTGCTCACAGGGAGACTCCTCCTGAATGATGGAATTCAGGCAGTAAGCTTTACGAAGACTGCAGTACACTGCGCAGCATATAGCTCGCCTGTGGAACCCCTCGCCACAGGAACTAGTGGAGGCAAAATAATGAGAAGAATTAAAGGGCTTAAACATATAGATGAATTGATATAACTGAGGCAGCTCAGCCTATGACATCACAAAGGTGTTCAAGCAGCAGGGCTGAGATCCTTGCTTCCCTCCCTTTCGTGCCTGTCCTTGGCACAAGTGCATTTTAGGGAGTGGACTCTTCTTGCCCTGTACCATAAGGTCACTGTACTCTAGGTAATCTGTCGTACTGGGGTTCTAGAATCGTCGCAGCTCCTGGCTTTAAATACAGGTGTGGACAGTAAGGGTGTGCACACAATATTTATTTTGGTGTAGCCTAGGGTACTTCTGGGCTTCTGACTTTCACCACTTTGCCACAATGCAACGTTTTGGCTTCCCTAGTCTGTGCTGTTGTGATGGACCAAACAGCTGACTTGACTCTTAGGCTTAGGATGACCAGACAGCAAATCGGGACAGGGGTTGGGGGTAATAGAGCCTATATAAGAAAAAGACCCAAAAATTGGAACTGTCCCTATAAAATTGGGACATCTGGTCACCTTAATTAGGCTCAAAATGCCATCCTGGAGCAAATCACAAAACCAGACTTTCTTTTGGACTGTTTTTCCATTGGTTCTGATGCTGCAAAACAGCCCTTAAGGTCTGAATGACCTTGGCCCTGGGATTTAACGTGCCCAGTCCCTGTCTCTCTGCCTCTCACAAAAAGAAAGGCGCTAGCGATGAAAATGTGCTCTACAAAGCAGAAAAAATAGGTGGCGTTGGAGCAGGTGCCGGGAGCCGTTCTCCAAACAAAGTGAATTGTAGTAAAGGTGCACTATTTTGTGTGTGTGTTTAGTCAATAAAAACTGACTGGAGTAAATGTCACTCTGTACCTGGAGAATGCAAACTCCAGCATGACATGTAGCTGTGCAAATTTGTTGCAGATCTGAGGTGTCCAGGGAGATAGATATTTATAATTGGTTTTTACTGGAGCATATCATTACTGCTGGGTGGTGAGAGTATCAGGCTTTAGCATTCCCTCTGGCTGGGAGGGATAGCGCTAGAGAATTCCCTCTGAGCGTGAGCAGGGAGGGATACAGAGTATTCCTTTGGGTTACTGGCAGAGACGCAAGATGAGGAGCAGCTGACTTCTTGTACATGTGGGAAGGCTTCTAGATGTGATGCATCCAGGTTCAGGTGTCCCTGGCTGACCTCTCTGTAAATGTCGGGAATAGTGGAGGTTATAATCTCAAATCATCCAGTGCTTGGTAACTGCTGGTGCACGGTACATAACTGTTTTTGGGATTTTTTTTGGAGGTACTTAGACTCTTGCTGTGCCATGGGGCAGTGAGAAGAACAGGAGTATTTGTGGCACCTTAGAGACTAACAAATTAATTTGAGCATAAGCTTTTGTGGTGGTACTGAGGTTGGAGAAAACAATAAGAAATTGTCCCTCTGTGAGCAGGTGGATGAAAGCCTGGCCTGGAATGACTGGGCTTATTGACACCAACATTGGAGGTAATTTTGCATTATACACAGTTTGCCCTCGCTAGATACCATTATACTGGACACTTGATTATTCAAAGCAAAATATGGCACCCCATGCTGCTCATCCTAAACTGCTTGAGAAGCCCCATCTGCCCTTCCAAAATGTTTTCTCACTGTTGGTGTCTGATATCACAAAGGAGGGGGCAGGGTATCTTTTGTAAGAATATGGGATGGGAGTAGGGATTTCAGGGAGTTGGTGATGGCTGCAGAAACCATCTCACTACAGTATCCTCCACTCCCCTTGTGCAAAACTAAGCAGCATGTATATTTTAAACACTTAATTAAACCCTGAAGTATGGGATCTGATGGCTTCTCAACATGCTTCCTGGATTTGTTTTTCAGTTAAAGATTCATTTCATAATTCCAGCCTTGTTTTTCCCACAGCCACACTATCATCCATTCCATCTTGCTCTAGGCAAAGTCTCACACTCATACACCTGTTAGTGCTTGGAGAATCTCTTCCTTTTTTTCCCCCTTCAGAATGATGGTGGCAAATTTACTCAGTAGTTTGGGTGAGAATCACTGTAGGAGTTGGTGAGTCATATAGAAAAAGCAGTTTACTGTGTATAATGCATGCTTTGCACAGCACCTCTGTACTAAATCCTATATTACTTACTAACCCATAGGAAGTTACAAGGGTGTGTAACGGGGGCATGCTCCATCCCTGTTTTCTGATACCCCGGGGTATGTCTGTGCTACTGTTACACTCCTGTGACTGGTCCATGTCAGCTGACTCTGGCTCGGGGTTGTTTAATTGCAGGGTAGATGTTCAGGGTTGGCCCAGGGGGTCCCAGAGCTCGAGCTGTAGCCCAACCACGAACATTTACCCTGTAATTAAACAACCCCTTAGCCCAAGTCAGCTGACGTGGGCCAGCCACAGGTGTCTAATTGCAGCGTCGACGTATCCCCAGACACCTCGCAGGCTGTCTAGTAAGTGGCAAATGTGTGTGATTTATTTACACTGCTATCACCAACACCAATACAGTCTCATGCAGCAAAGTATTTACAGTGCTTCTCTACCTTTTAGCTCTTTCTCACTGGACCAGAGAGGAACAGAGACCTCCCTTAGCTGAGATCTCTGGGCTCATCTAGCCCAGGTCCTCTTTTCCCCCCAGTAACTCCTTCCTGTGTCTCCTTACAACCCTCAGCTGATGGACTAATGGTCTCATTCAGCCTGATCAGCCTGTTAGCTTGCACATCCCCAAACAGCCTCCTCTAGGGGACCTGACTGATGCCCAAGTGATCAGAATGCTGGCTCCGGTCAGCTTCCAGTACTCATCACAGGATGGAATTTACAATCTGCTTCGAGGGAGAGTGAATTAGCAGTATATCCTTAACTGTTGTATTAAATCCCATATCTGTACTTGCCACCAATACGTTACATATGCTATCAAGTGAACTGTTTTTTATAGAACTCGGCTGCTACAGGGACTCTCCCCTTTGCCCCCGCACCTCTTCCCGACCCCCAAACCCCTGCATGTTTACACGTGCTTTTGGATTTTGTATCTTCCTATGACGGTGTCACTTCTGTAGATGGAAGAATGCATCTACACTAACAAGCAATACACTAGAAGCTAGGAAGACTTTTTTTTTTTTCTCTGTGGCTTTTAGTTCTAGGAAATGTGAACTGCAACAAAATACATGACATGTGCCTCAGAATGTGTTGCTATGCACATTTCATACACCCTTACGATCAAGGTGGAATTATAACACAACCAGCCCTAAACTGCATCTTGCTCACCCCTTGATCCTGCATTCTTCCAGGAGTGGCAGGTCTTGGAAGAGCTTATACATGTATAATCCCAGCTAGAGTGGTCTGACTCAAAACCGTAGATCTGACTGCCCCTAAAACTTGGAAAATATCAGCTCTAGGTCTTAACAATGCAATTTGGACCCATCTCTAATCACAGCATCACACGGCTAAGCAGATAATTGCTGCCTGTGGAACTTCTCTCTTAACACATACAGTTTAGCACAATCTGTTGCCATCATACCTGTGACAGGTTGCCCCCTTCAAGATGCCACCTGATGTGCTGAGATGCCAGTGTGGGCCCCCTTTAACCTCTCTTGCTGAGCCAGGCTCTTAAGCCTCCCCTAGAACACACGCAGGCAGAGCCACATCCCGCTGCAGAAAGACACAGACACTGAGCTCAGCTCTGGGAAGACTCAGCTTAAGGGACTTGCCCCAGCACTCAGGTGCCCACCTCCCTTGGAGTGCAGACCCAAAGGTATATTGTCTTGCGCTGTACAGAAATCTATATAACATAAGCTCATAAATTCGCCCCCTCTCTCAATGTGGAGGAAGATATGCACAACTCTTCCTCCCCCCCCCCATTAGAAATTACAGAAACTGGGTTTAATAATAAACAAAACACATTTTACTAACTATAAAAAGGCAGATTAAGTAGTTAAAGGGGTAGCAAACAGGATAAAGCAGATGACTGAGCAAATAAAACGAAACACCCAAACTAAGCTTGATTCACTAAAGAAACAGGTTACAAAAATGTAATTTTTCACACTAAATGTTGAATTAGGCAGGATGCAGAGTTTCTGTAGCTCAGTGTTCTAGTTATTTCTTACAGACTGGACCCCTGTCTCAGTCTGGACTCACTCCCTACCTTTCTAGTCTCTTTTGTCCCTTCAGGTTCTTTCAGCAGTCCTTCCTGGGTAGGCCATGGAGGGGAGAGTCCGGAATGCCTCCCCTCCCAGCCTTAAAGGCAGGAAGCCTTCCGTTTCCCAAACTTGACCTCCCCACTCCTGTCAGTGGAAAATTACTACAAGTCCAAGATTGTGTTTAGTACCAGGGAATCTGGTGGCACAGAGATTAGGAGACTTGGCCGAGATGTCACTGATGCAGTGCTGAGAATTGATCCCCGATCTGAGTCCCAGCATTCTAATTATTGTACTTCAGAGCTATTTGCAGGTAGTCAGTCAAGTCAGCAGTTAAGAACTTGGGTACGCTGGGTGGTCATATGAAGCTTTAAAAGTGAACATACTTTGTATCGACTTGTATTCAACAATTAACAGTTACCGTGCATGCAACGAAGTGGACTAAGGCATGGAGTGTAAATTCTTGTTTGTGTTAGTTTGTTTTAAGTGTACATCTGTTCAAAGGCTTGGATACTTATTGCTTTTGTTGTAACAGAGAACTGGTGTTTTGTCAACACCGGCGCTGATATTGTGAAACTGTTCTTCACTATCTAATAAATCTTAGTATCCTTTATTAATTCATGTGGTGTGTTTTTTTTTCTCTCTCTCTTTCCCCCCCCTCCCCCCACCTCCCATTCAGGTTTTCCTAGGACACTGGTGCAAGCTGAAGCACTTGACAGAATCTGTGAACTGGATCTAGTGATCAGTTTAAACATCCCATTCGAGACGCTAAAAGATCGTCTAAGCGCTCGTTGGATTCACCCAGCTAGTGGAAGAGTGTATAATATGGAGTTCAACCCACCTCATGTACATGTAAGAGCATTTACCACATTAAAGACCAATTTAGCTGGAGAAAATTTAAATCTACTTCTATATCAGTGAAGATGTCTCTGCTCAAGAACGGCTTATTAGTCTTTTTAAAAATACTAGGGGGAGAAATCCTATTCTACTCTAATAAGTACTGAATGCATGGGAGTTGAAATCTTCTTGCTAGATGAGTTTTAGAAAACTAGTTAGGTTTTTTATGCTCGGGGGCCTTAAGAGGACAGCTGAAAGATTGTGTGCAAGGCTGTTTCCAATCAGACAAGATTTATTTAGGAAAATAAGATTTATGTTAATCACGGTGTAAGAAAATGTCCTACTATAATTACTGTGGTCCAGAATACCACAGTGTTTTATTGTGCAGTCACAGCACAAGTGATTATCCTGGGAGTTATGCAAGCTAGCACACAGATGCCATTGTTATCAAGGGAAAATACAAGGTGTTTTACAGTAACTGGTACTAGTGTCATAGATCAATGTTAATTATCCCTTTTCCTCAGATTTTTATCTGCTATATATATTGTAGTAAGTAAAGTGTCTCAGTGATATCATCTTACATGAATGCAAGTTCTTTATAGCTGGCCAAATTCTCCGTTACACCCATGTAACCCCCATGGCTCACTGTGTGGCACTGGTTTAATCTGGCACAGTCTTCATGATGTATTGTTTGTCTTGTACACAGGGGATCGATGACATCACGGGTGAACCATTAATCCAACGGGAAGATGATAAACCTGATGCTGTTGCTGCTAGGCTAAGAAAATACAAAGATGCTGCAAAGCCAGTAATAGAATTATATAAGTGAGTTTGAATGCACACAAGTAATACAGACCGTGCCTGTAAAAATAAGTGCTAAGTTTTCATCTCCACAAGTCTGTTTTTGGCTTGCTCAGGGATATCTTGAGGTGGCCTCTCCCAAGTAAAATTGCGTATGTGTTAAGATTTTTGTCTGGCCGTAATCATCAGCCATATGCTATACCTTTTGGGGCTGGATTCAGGGCCCCACTTGAGTGGCATATGGCAAGCATAAAGAGCTGCAGTGGGCCAAAGAACTCTCCCAGGGCAGGAGCAGTGTAGGGGTGAGGACGGGAGCAGAAATGATGTACCTGTTGTGCTCGCTGCTATGGGGATTCTGGGCTGCAGAGCAGCCCTGGTGAAGCTGCCTTAAATTAGAACACACCCCAGGGCTGCTGTACCTTATGCCAAGGCCTGTTTCAAGCCCTACAGTAGCCCAGACCTTAGGCAGTGAGATGTGATTCCTTTGCCTTTCTTTCTCCTCTGCTGCCACTGGTTAGCTAGATTCTGTGCTCTCTCTCCTCTTTCTTTTCAGCCCAAAGCAGAGCCTTCCTTGGGTTCAGCTCAGGGGATGAGGCTAAATTTAATTATAGGGAGAGTCACCATTTCTCTGTTATGCTTAATCTGCTGCGTAAGAACAGTTGACTCTTTTCAGTGCACATAGTGTTGTGTTTAGAAAGTGGCTAACAGGTTTTGGGTGCAGCCTAAATGATAAAGAATACAAATGAGTACACATGTCTCTAAGAGAATAGAATTGTATGCATGGTTTTTAATCTAGATTTTTTTTAAAGGAGTTTTCTGTCTAGCTTCCCCCCCTTTATTATTATTTTTTTCTTGTGATCACCTCAGCTGTTAGCTTTAGATTGTGCTGGTGGAATCGCATGATTGAAATAGCCGTGTATCTGTAAGCAGATGTTTATGAGAGGAATTGTGATCTGTTGATTGGAGCACAGAGATGGAGCCATCTGTAAAATGGAAAGATCCCCACCTGTCTCTTAAGGATGCTGTGTGTTTGATTGAAGCTGGAAGATTTTAAAATTAACATTTGTGATTCTTTTAACTTCTTTAGGTAGAGCCTCTCAAAGCACTAGACAGTGAGAAAGAGAAAAGCTTAGAGACACAACCAAACCAAACCTGTGCATAAAAGTGTAGCAGAAAATCAGTTTTAAGACTCCAGATAAATGGAGGTTAGTTACTTACTGGCAGCCTGTTCCAGGCACAAAGACCACAACCGCTTTCTTTAAGAGTTAAAACAGACTCCTGAATTATTTGTATTGTTGTAGTGCCTTGGAGCCCCAGTCATGGGCCGGGACGCCTTTGTGCTAGGGGCTGTACAAACACCACAAAGATGGTCCCTTGCCCCAAAGAGCTTACAATCGAAGTATAAGACGAGAGACAACAGATGGGTATGGTGTCAGCGTGCTAGGCAGTGTTCTCAGCACACCAGCTGCCTTCAGATGCAGTTTTATCTCATGAACAACGGGGGAAAGTGGAAAGGACTATCTCAACCCTCCATATTTATATGTGCACTAGCAAACCACACATTGGTGTACGGCGTACTAAAAAAAGTCTCAAGAAGTTTGGAAGAACTTACCCCATTAAAATTTTGAATGTGACTCACCAGCTACAGCTTCCTTCCCTGTAATTTTTTTTCATTTTATTGTTCTGTACCAGTAAACATGTGGAGCCTGATGTAATAGGGCTAATCACACGAGTAAGATTATTCATATGTTTAAATATTTGTAGGAGTGGCTCTTAAGAGAACGTGGTCGTGTTCTTGCCTATGCTGTGATTATTTTGGGGCATGGTTTGTAGTAGTTGCCATGCCTTGCTTTCAGCTCTGTGCTAATGATCTAGTGATTGAGACTGAACGTTTGAAAGCAATGCAGCATTCGGTAACATTTTAAAAGTTGAAATAGTCATATGGAATGAAAGGGACATGAAGTACAAGGGACTGACGCCCTAAGTCACCCAGGACCTTAAGCGTGTGAGTAGTCCCACTGAAGCTTGTAAAACATGTAAAGTGAAGCGCTGTGTTAAGTCTGAGACTAAGGCTTTTACCTTGCAGTTGTTCTTCTGATGACACATCCATTGTAATGAGCTAGGAAATACACTGCAATGAGCAAAGCTGCACTGCAGAGGGACAGACTGGATAAGTCTCTTGTCTATAAAATGTAGCACACCCCGTCCCAGATCCTAGGTACATCCTTGGGCAGGTAGCCCAAACTGCCACCCTTCCCGCTGCAGCCACACTGCTATTGGTAGCACATGTAATTCCCAGCTCAATGTAGACATACCCTAAGTCGTGAAGAATCAGTGAGTAGATTAGATGAACATTAAGCATGATCGGCTTTTTGTTTCTACTGGCAATTACACAGCGCTTACCAAAAATTTGACCCGAAACTTGACCTGCAATCTAGAATGGTTATTTGAGAGCTACATTCATTTTTGTTGGTTATGCTCCTTTGCATGTGAAGGCAAAGGCTCATAGACACTGCATAGTCCTAATGTGTTCCAGAATTTTCAATCCATTATACTGATTTCTAATCTTAACTATATTTTTCAGGAGCAGAGGTGTCCTACACTCATTTTCTGGGACAGAGACCAACAAAATCTGGCCTTATGTTTACACTCTGGTTTCCAGCAAGATCCGGCCTGTCAGTTCCAAAGAAGCTGATTAACCATCTTATGTAGAGGATCAAGAATTTAATATGGTTGTTCAGTTTGTTTCTCTGTGCCGTATTGGTGCTGTGCCCAGTTAGAGGATAGTACAATGTCTAGAACAACTTCTTGGGTTTACTGGAGTTCTGGAAATGCAGTTACAGCCAGCGTCAGGGTGGAAAAGAACTTTCTGTAAAAGGTGAAGTCTGCTGGAATAAATTTTAGTTTTCATGCTATAAAGTATTGCTGATGTGATCCAGGAACCCTAATCAATGATGCAGACTTAGAGATACTCTTTGTCAAAAGCGACAGAGTCCCGTGGCACCTTGTAGACTAACAGACGTATTGGAGCATAAGCTTTCATGGGTGAATACCCACTTCGTCAGTTTCTCAAACGTCACATGCGTCTGACGAAGTGGGTATTCACCCAAGAAAGCTTATGTTCCAACACGTCTGTTAGTCTACAAGGTGCCACGGGACTCTTAGTCTGCATCTGTAAAAAGCGACAAACACGGCTACCCCTCTATACTCTTTGTCAAGTCTCTCTAATGTGTCATGGTTCCCTCCGACCTACTCCCAAATCCATGTACATATGCAACGTACTGCTCGATCGCTCCACAACACCCTTTTCCTTGTCTCTGAGAAATAAAAACCCCACATGCAGACTTTTACCCCATGGGGAATCGGTGAGTAACGTGAAAAATATTTACACTGAAAAGCTCAAATGTGAAGACAACATTTCCAGTATTAATAAACATAGAAAAAGAAAAAATTCTGGGGGTTAAATATATACTTGTGCTGTCCTCCCCAAAAAAAAATGCTGCTATATGATCTAGTTTTCACTAAGTGGTATGATATATGCCAACCAATAGACCAGGAAACTGAGTAGGCCTAAGTTTGTCCATGAGAAATGAGTTGCACTAGTTTGTGCTTCAGTTGTTTATAACTTTAACACTACAAGAGATGGGCATAGCGTATTAGTTTGTCCCAAAGATTTATTCTAATGTGTCTCTTCTTTTTTGTAATTTCTCTGGAAAAAGTTCATTGTATCTATTCTGCCCTATAACTGAGGTTCTTTCTTTTCTCAGTATACAGGGGCCATTCTGGGGAGAAATACCCTTAGCAAGGGATTACTTTTTCACATAATAATGGAACACTTTAGGGTCTGGTCTTTCAGGTCTTACACAGACACAATTCTCATTGACATCTGTGAGAGTTATGCACATGTATTGGATGGCAAGAGTGGCAACCAATTGGTGGTATTTAAGCACTTTGTGAATCCAAAAGCAAATTGTTTATTCTTGTACATTCCTTGATAGTCAGGCAAAACTGACTGTTACTTTCTGTACGCATTTGTTATTGTAGCTGTGTTGGTCTCAGGAGATTAGAGAGACAAGGTGGGGGAGGTAATGTCTTTTATTGAAAGTTGGTCCACTAAAAGATAATGCTTCATCTGCCACCTTGTCTCTGTTACTTTATGCTCAGACTAGTCTTGTGCTTGAGGTTAAGTTCAGTTAAGCATGCAGCTAATCTAAAAACACTGCTCAGCTTCTTGCCAGAAACCTTTCCAAGCACTGAATAAAAACACTGCATTTTTCTAGAGGTGTCTCGATTTTTATATAGGCTTTTTTCTCTGTTCAGATTTTTAGTTTCTGGTTACAGCTAATGGAATGGGAAAGCTTTACTGTATTTTTTTTTTGTCCTCTGTAGACATTAATTTCCAGTTTACAGCTACAGCTGCAGTGATCTGAAACATTTTGAACTACTAGTGATTCTTTTTTTAATTTGTGGGAGGAAATATTCCTGGATTGACAATATTACATGTGAATGAATTGTTGTGAACAAACACCTTTAAGGTGTATGAAATCTCTTCCTCCGTTTCCTTTGTTCCTATTTTCATGTGTTGAGTCATGAAGGTAGGTGTACTGGTGTCTTTTCTAAACTGGGATTACTGTAAATTTGTTTGACTTGATCTTTAATACTTACAGTACCTAATTAACAGGGGGTGTGATTTACCTCGTAAAGCCATGTCTCCTCAAGTTGCCTTATTTTATAAGCTATTTAAGAAAAAACAAGATGTGTATTTTTGAGAAATAAGAAGCTGAATTTTACAGAATAGCCTTTAGAGAACTCTTTACTCTTTAATACAAGAACTAGGGGTCACCAAATGAAATTAATAGGCAGCAGGTTTAAAACAAATAAAAGGAAGTTCTTCTTCATGCAGCGCACAGTCAACTTGTGGAACTTCTTACCTGAGGAGGTTGTGAAGGCTAGGACTATAACAATGTTTAAAAGGGGACTGGATAAATTCATGATGGCTAAGTCCATAAATGGCTATTAGCCAGGATGGGTAAGAATGGTGTCCCTAGCCTCTGTTCGTCAGAGGATGGAGATGGATGGCAGGAGAGAGATCATTTGATCATTGCCTGTTAGGTTCACTCCCTCAGGGGCACCTGGTATTGGCCACTGTCGGTAGACAGATACTGGGCTAGATGGACCTTTGGTCTGACCCGGTACGGCCTTTCTTATGTTCTTATGTACCAAGCTGTTTGTCGCATAGCTTGCTACAGTCCACATTATTATCAGTAACCAACTAGAAGAGCTACCTCCATATTACAAGAGACCAGTGGTTTTCAAACTTTTTTTTTTTTTTTTGCAGACCATTTCAAAATTGCTGAGGGTCTCAGCGGACCACTTAATGATCTTTCCAAATGTTGCTCGTACCGTTAGCTAACTATTGTAAAGTGCTTTGGATAAAAGCACTACATAAAAAAACCCTTAATAATAATTTAACGTTTTTTATTCTACAAATAAAAGCACACAGCTCATATTTTAATATCAGTCTTACCTTTCTAATGTGATGGATGTGCCCTCTCTCTCCCCCCACAGCAGCCACAGAGCTGAGGCTGGGAAGGAGGGCTGTCTCCCCCTGGCAGCCACAGCCCTGGAGCTGGGGAAAGTCGCCTCTTTGACCACTGCAGCCCTAAATTCCTCCCCACCCCCTCTTCTCACCCCACTGCTGCCTCCCACCTACCCTCTATTCCCCCCGAGGCCACTATCTCACCTTACATGTGTGTCCTCTCCAGGGTCCAGGCACCTAATTAGTGAAGCCATGCCTGTGTGGCTCCACTAATTAGGTGAGTGGCCCTTCATTTTCTCATATGCAGCTGCCAAGTTATGCATCTTAGAGGGAGCTATCCATGGACCACCTGAATAGAGCTCGTGGGCCACCGGTGGTCCGCGGACCACAGTTTTGAGAACCTCTGCAATAGACAATTTGATTAATTACAACAGTTAACAAGCAGGGCAAGCGCCTGCTGCTGAAATGTCATAGTTCCTGCCTTTTGCTCTTGAAAATACACTCCTGAAGAGTGGCTCTAAATCTGTAGGGGGAGGATTCTTAGGTGGAACTTCCTTTGGCTTTCTGAGGCCTGGGGAGATTTGTTTGAGTAGAACTTAATTTTATTTATTTTTTTTTTAAAGCACCAAAAGAATTGTCATCCTACATTAATGCTTTTCCCAGCCAGGAAGATGCTAATGTTTGTCTTCGCATTCTTTTGTGATGGGAAGACAGCGGGTTATCGATATGTTCGCACCCTCCCTTCTTTCATACCACTCACGTTACATTGACCCAGTAGTGCACTAGATTTCCATCAGCCTTATTCGGGATTCCATTTTCTTCCCTATAAATCGTGGCCCCCCTCCTGCCCCTGGCAGTAGAAGGCACACTCTGGCAGTCCCAGAGTATTGCGACCAATTGGCCGTTGTCATCACTAGCCCATCAGACAGGCAGGCATCCTGTGACTATTTGCATTTTAGCCATGATGAGGTTGAGCAGTATTGCACAGTACGTTCTCTCACTGAGGACTGTGACTGTTGCATTCACACTAATATAACTAGGAAGTTGGACCCTATTTTGATTATAGAATCACTGTGAAATGTGGTGAGGTCAATGCCTTCCTAGCTGGAATGCATGGCTTTGGACTGGGATCAGACAGCTTTCTAAATGTCATTACTGTCCCTTTCTAAGTGAGACAAAGCAGAATTGGTATTTGCACTGCTGTGGTACGAAAAGGCTGAGTGGAAAAACCCCAATGGCCTGAACTGATCTCTCCACTAGTGTATGGGGCAGGGTTTTGAGGTGCGTGGAGGGAACAGCCTAGAGGACATGAAGAGGTGTGTGCAACCCTTCCTGGGAACCCATGTTGTTCACCAGGGTGTGTATCAATCCATAAGGTTTTGGGGGCACGGCCAAGAATGGGAGACGTAGCACCAGTTATGGATCTGTTGGGTTGGGAAGCCTGCTTCTATCCATTCTCCCCTAGTTGCCTTCTACTGAGGGTAATGATATAAAGGAGGCACTGAGGTGTTCTAAGGCCTGCTGTCAATTGGAGACTTCCCACTGACTTGAATGGAGCAGGATTGAATTACAGTGCTAACAAGGTTCTCTTGTGTGGGAGGACAGGGAGCAGCCGCAGAGCATGCGGGAGATCTGTGCTAACTTTATGGATGAGGAGATCCTAAAAGAGATCTACCATCCATGTAGTTAAAACATACTTGTAATGATTGGTTCTTTCCACTAGCAGGTCTGTACTCGAAACAAAAGAAATGGCTCAAACTCATAATATATGTTAGCAACAAAAGGGGTTATTTGAAAGTAAAACTGCTGCTTGAAGAAACAAATGAGGCTCCTGGAAAACTTCTTCTTTCACAAAGGGGTTAGGTAAAGGCATTTAAATTATTTAAAAACATGCTAATATAGGAACAGTGGGAGTTGCTTGTGTGCTCTGACCTTGAATGCTGGTGTGCTCCACTCACTGCATGGGACAGATCACTGCTGGATTTTTAGCCATTTTAGGAATCGCATATGCTGTAGTAGTCACTGTTTGTTGCCACGAGTGTCCGTTCTGTGGGATGAGGATTGCCAGAAGGGAAGGCGCTGGGGCAGGAGTCGTCTGAGCACTCGCATTCCCACATGCTACTGAGAAGTGTGATGGAGGGAATGCAGAGTCTGGGAGATGTCTGGATGGAGCCCTTGAAAAGTGACTACTCTAGGGGGTGGCGAAAAGAATAAATGTGACGCCTAACTAAAAATTCCTAATATCTAAAATATATGGGATTAAATTGATCAAAGTTGCTAAACTGCTGCAACTGTGGAGTAGGAGGAAAACACTTACTGGTGGAAAGATAAGTGTGTGGGAAGGGATGCATTTGAGAATATTTTCTGTTTGCCAATAGGTGTTAAACTCCTGCTGGAAATGCTGTGTAATCTCCATTTTAAGCAAGCATCCAAATCCAGGGTCTCATTTCCCTGCCTTTACCGTCCTGCCCTCCAGTGCCGTTCAGAGGGATATATTTGAACAGTGTCATTTGGGGCTTTCCTTTGTATCCATTATTTTTATTTGCTTTTTGTCTCTGTATTGAACACATTAAATGTTTTAAGCGTCTTCCTTGAGACCATTCTCCTTATCGTTATCCAAATCTACGAAAGAGCAAATGCTGCTATTTCCATTGTTTTTCAGGCTGTTGTATTTCATAAGACCAGAGGCTCTTTTGGGCATCCCATGCTGCATCTTAGGGAAATTATTCTTCTAGTTATGCAAGATGAATGGTTTAGAACAACATTTGGACATGCTAGAGTCACAACAATTCCTAGATGGATGGAGAACTGCACCATCAACTGTAGCTAGAACACCTTTCACTTTATTATGCCTCTCTCTCTCTGTCCATTAGTAGCCTCTGCCTTTTTTACATGCATGTGTAATATTTCATATCGGGCTTTATAAACATTAATCCTCGGGCAGTGCGTGCTACCCCTATTTTGCAGATGGAGGTATGTGACTTACCAGAGATCACTTGCTGACTCGGAGAATGGGGCTGTAATCCTGTGCACAGTGCATTGGACTACGTGTGTGTAACATTCTGCTGAAGAAGTTACAGAACTACCTGTTGGAGACATGTCCATGCCCCGTACCCACACAGCAGGTGCAAACGCCATTCTTGGTTGCCTTTCTGCTGCAACTGTTTTTTTTTTTAATAGGTTTCCCTTAAAGTTACCATATTTAGAAGATGATTGTTGCATGTCCAGGTTGTTTTGAATGGGAGAACTTTGTGCATTAATCATAGGATTATAGGACTTGAAGGGACCTCAAGAGGTCATCTAGTCTAGTCCCCTGCACTCATGGCAGGACAAAGTATTATCTAGACCATTCCTGACAGGTGTTTTGTCTGGCCTGCTCTTAAAAATCTCCAATGATAGAGATTCCACAACCTCCCTAGACAATTTATTCCAGTGCTTAACCACCCTGACAGGAAGATTTTCCTAATGTCCAACCTAAACCTCCCTTGCTGCAATTTAAGCCCATTGCTTCTTGTCCTATCAGAGGTTAAGAACAATTTTTCTCCCTCCTCCTTGTAACAGTCTTTTATGTACTTCAAAACTGTTCTCACATCCCCTCTCAGTCTTCTCTTAATGTTCTTAGATTTTAAATTCACTGATACTGTCTCCACTGCTGGCAGTTTTAAAATCTAGATTGGATGTTTTTCTTAAAAATATAGTCTGGGAATTATTTGGGCGAAGTTCTATGGCCTCTTATACAGGAGGCCAGACTAGATGATCCCAATGGTCTCTTCTGACCTTGGAATCTGTGAATCTATGAAAATAGCAATTGCTATTCTTTGTGGCATCTACAAACTTTTTTAATGTCAATTTTTTTTAGAGTTAAAAATTCTTTACATCAATTCAACACCTGATCACCTTGGGGATAATACTATATTTACATACTACAGCAGGGCATTGCTGGCGTGACATAAAACACTGTATAAGTATGAAGTGTTGTTTATTTCAAAGAGTTGGCACTCATAGCATGTGCATTCCTCAGGGTTTAATAATGCTATGGATTGGAGTGGTAGTGACTGACTAATACACTACACCTGGTTGCACTGTCATTTCAGCACTAGGTTTTTAATTTTGAGTTTGTAAGATGGCTGCCACACCTGTTCTTTAGTGCAAAGCAGAATCCAGGAGACCCTGAATTGGGGTAGGAACCCCAAAACTCGCTCGAAACTGGGTACAACCTGGCAATCTGTGTTAAATCCAACAATTTATGATGATCCCACTCATCCCAGAGTCCAGCTGTACCTTTGTAGTTGTCTATGCTGTGTGCAAAGGGGTTGGGTGTTTGAAGTGTACAGTTAAAGGGAGGGAATGGATGTGTGTGTATTTACCTTAGAACAGCCATGGGAGGGCTTGTGAGAGGTTTTAGGCCCTAAATAAATCCACTTTTTTTTTTTTAAGGCGAGGAACAGGTCTAGTTTTACAAGGCATACACTAATTCAATATTGCTGTGCAAATTATCTATAGATACGTGTACTGTGTTCTTAAAGGGTGGATCCAATCATTGCAGAGAGAAACCTCTTCAATTTGAACTGCATACCATCCCATAGCACTTGAGTCACAGAACCTACCTAAGTTAGTTATTTTACTTCAGCTTTCTCCTACAGTCTGAATCCTCCTGTCAGAACACAACACAATTCCCCACTCCATCCCCTGACTTTGGTACTTTACTGTGAATCTTGTGGTTTTTTTTTTTTTTTTTTAAATAAAGTGGTGACAGTTCTGTAATAAACCAAAGTGGGGGTTGGGAGGAGGAGGTTTCCTCTGTCTATCCTCTCGCCTAGGGAACCATTTGGTATTTGTATGTTTTGGTGATGGCTGTAAATGTAACCGCGGGTTTATTCTTGGATGGTCCCGTCCCTGGAGAATCACTACAGCTATTTGCCATTTGATATATGTAAATAAAATTTTCCCCCCTGCTTCTACCTGTTTTATGTGGTGTTTAATTTGTGGCAAGACCTGGCACTAACTAAGATCATGCTCTTTGGTGAGCACGAGCTGTGTATTTGCTCCTGTGTGCGCAGAAGGAGACAGCCCCTGCCTCTGGGATCTTGCAATCTATGGCCTCTGTCCTGCAAATTTCTCTACAGGGCACTTTTGATTTTTAATTTTCCGCTGGGGATTTAAGGAGCTTAGCTTTGCAGTTTGGCGACGCAAACACCTGGATCAGTGCAGAGATGTGTTCATGCTTTTGGCAGGATGAGTTTAGAGAGACTACTTTGGGAAGGTAATGCTGTCAGCAAAGGAAGAACTTGCTTTTTGGGTAACTCCTTCCTCTGCCCCTCTAATAGTAATGCATCCTTCTGCTCCTCGGGTTATTGGGTCTCTGGTTGCTTAATTATTTTTCCCAATGAAGGAATTTGCATATAGTGTAATGTGCATGAATGCAACTGAATCACATTAGGGAACTTTTTTGTGTAAATTGTCCAGAAATCCAGGTACATTTCTCCATCTCTGCAGAATGTAACAATTGAAAGAATAACAAAATTGATTACCCCCCATTTATCTTGAGCACCCCTTTCTCTAGGTACATGTGAAAGTTTGGGCTGAGCATCCTGGTGACTGAGTCCCTATCAAGACCCATTTTTAAAGCTTTTCAAACAGGAGTCTTCATTAATCAAGGAGACAAGAAATCAGCGTGTAGTAGTAAGAAGTCTGTCCACTCCTCCCCAGGGCTCCCTGTCTCTGCTTTGTTCCTCCCCACACCATGCCTCCTAATTGGGAGGTCATCTGTCTGTGTGGCACCCCACTGTACTGCCTCTCTGCTGTCCCTTGAACTCTCAGTGGGTCACTTTTAATGCCAGAGATATTTGACGCATCATTGTGGCTGCAAGAAGCCTGGAGGCATCTACCCAGCTGAAGTCTTTTATTGGCAAGACCTGGTTCCTCTTTTAGCTCCACTGGATGACCTTTGTGGCTCTTCCTGGAGTCAATGGGCAGTAGTTCCATTACTGAATGAACCAGGGCCACTCTGTCACGAAGACCACATAGCCACCATTATGACCATTCAGCAGGTTCAGTGCACTCGGAAGAACAGTGATTGAGGAGATGTGAACAGATTTAGTTACTCTAGTGGCACAAGTAGGCATCTGTGATTCTAGTCTGATGCTGACCCACAACACTGGAAAGGACTTAGATCAAAAAAGGATCTGGAATTTCAGTGACACTAGTGAAATCTGAATTTGAGTCAGTCCTGACGTCAGCTTGATAAGCTTTAGAGCTCCCTTACGTCATAAGCCAAACAGCACGCTAAGGGTTTTCTTTGCCTATTATAACAATTTTTCTCCACAAAGGCAAGTTTACACTGCAGTAACCAAATATGGAATTATAACAAAATGTTCCAGGAATGGGAAGCAACATTTAATAAGATGATTGTACTTGTCCTAAGGAAAATACCAAGGGAAAGAACACTCCCTTCTGCTCAGCTGTTAGATATAACTGAGAGTGCACATTAGCTGAGTCATCTGTTCCTAAATAAGTTGCCTAACTACATACAAACCAACACCTGATAAACAGGCACTTTATTCTTACGATAAACTTTGTATTTACATCTAGCATTTTGTATCCAAGAATCTGAAAGCATTTCACAAACATTTAATTAAATCTCTCAATTCCTGCGAAGGAGGGAAGCATTCTTATCCCCATTTTACAAATGGGTAAATGGAGACACATACTTGTAAGTGACTTGCCCAAGCCCAAGCCCACAGCATGGGTGTAACCTGGAATCCTGTTTCCTAGTTCTAGGTTCTCTCCACTAGACCATAAAACTGTCACTTCTCAAGATACCGTTTGTGATAATTGTGACAATTTACCTTAAGTCCACATAACTCCCTTGATTCTAGGAAGCCTGTTGACTTGTTACTGTTGGTTAAAACTCTTGCTCTGTGTATGAGTTGGGCAATTGTTTCATGTGGGGAGGCAATCAGTTTATAAGCCTCTTCCATTCTCCCCAATACCTCCTACTGGTAGGAAAGGGCTAAATTCTAGCACTATTGTACTTTTCAGTGTCGTTACTAGAAAGTTACTGATGTTACCAATATTACAGTAAATGATTAGCACATATTTTTCAGATAATCTACTGTCGAGAGTGGTGCACACCTGCTTCAAGATTCTCTTTCCATCACTTATTGGTGGAGGTTTTAACTGCTTTCATCTTTGGTAATCTACCATCAGGATGTCTGTCTTGGTGCTAATCTTGTACATTAGTTTCTGTTGTGAGATGCTTCAGAGCCAATCGACTGAACTTGATTCTCCCTTGCCACTTGTGTAAATCACAGGGTAATACTTTACCCAGTTGTAAATGATGACATAAGGTTCAGGGCAATGCAGAACCAGGCCCACTATGAGAAAATGATCTTGAACATGCCTTTGCCAGATCATATGCTATGAATGCTCCAAATGATTGTGGTCAGCGCTCGGCAGTCTTGAACTGGGGGAAGAACCTCCAACATTCGTTAGCTTTTCGTTTCGCTTTAGGCCAATAATTCAAAGATGACCTCTTTCCAAAGCCAGAAACTCTAAAGGGCTTGTAGGGTGAGCAAAGAATGGCTCTGCCAGGCACTTCCTAATAGATTAATCACTTTTCTTCAGGGCATGAAGGGGATCTGGGACTTTATTGATAACATCCATGGGGACAGGTTATTTTTCTGTTAGAGTAGACAGAGTGAGCAAGAGCAGTGCATGGTTGGTTTTATGGATTTTTTTGTTTTAATGGCGGTAGTAATATGAGGAGGCATCTTGAGTTTAAAAAGCCTGTACAAAAGAAGAATCAGGTTACACATTTTTTACTTTCCCATTTGTTTGTGAATGCCCATTTCCTTACAGGAACAAACACTCACCCAAATGCTTCAGCAAGGCTGGCTGTGCTCAACCAGTTCTCACTGGGGCGGTCATTACATTCCAAGCCTGGATAGTACAAGTTACATTTTTGCCTTATTAAAACCTGTCCCCCAATTCCTACCATGTTACCTCCTAGTCCATTTAATGTATAAAACATGCCCCGGGTGTAGGGCTCTTCTCTGGCCAGCAGGCATTACCATAGAGCATTTCACCAGAGGTCTGATTTTCAGAGGTGCTGACCATCCACATTCTCCATTGACATAATAATAATAAATAATATAATAATTAGTGGGAATTTCTGGTGCCTGGAACCTCTGAAATTCATCTGGGTGACCTTAATTTCAGAAGCAACAGCCTGATATTTCAACACGCATCTGCTCCCTTCCTGGTGCTTAGCACTCTCTTACTCACCAAGATTGCTTAAAGTAGTGCCTTTTGTTTGTTCAGTCGAACCACATTTGTATGAATCCTTTCTGTTTGTGGAATACCTTGGTTCAGCTCCTCCCCTCCCCTGTGAATTCCATGTGTACAACCAAGCTGCATGAAAAGCAAATATTTAGTAATTTAGCTTCACTGCTTGTATTCTACTTAGTTCATTGTTCCTTTTGGCTGTGATGTTTCTCAGAGCTGGGTCTTTGGGCCCCTCTAAAAGCCCATGAGCTTCTCAGATTTGGGAGAACTGGAGATGTAAAGGACATTCCAGTTACAAAGTTTCTAGCCCGTTTTCCTTTTCACATGTAAAGACATAAATTGAAAGGAAACTTCACTTTCATTCTGCAGCTCGGAGCTGGAAGGCATCTGATCAGCATAACATACTTTTATGTAAAAAGTTAGTCAAATTTGGGATGTATCTAAGTGAGCCCTCTTTCAAAACTTAAATCCTTCTGTTGGCCCTGTGCAAACTGAGATAAAGTTGCACAGAGAGAATTGTTTTGCAAATCTGTGCAAAATCTTAAGGCCAACTGTGAATCAAATAAGCTAAAGAGGAGCTGGACTGTTCTGTATTTGGACTGTATAACATCAACCATCCCCAGGACGTTGTGGACTTAGCACCTGAAAAGATTGGGGTGGCATAGTGGGGGGAGTAGCTTCCAGCGAGGAAAGAGACAGGAGGAATCAGAAGAGTTCTACTCCCTCCTCTCCCCATTTGAGTTATGGTATGTTCCTCCAGGCTTCTGCAATGAAAATATTGTGAATAAAACATCTTTCTTAATTGCCATTGCTGTATTCGGCAAGCTTCAGTTCACCAGCCTGATTCACGAGGAAAGTGAGTCAGTATTTAACAGGAGATTTGGCAAAACAGGGAGATGTGACTTGTCTTTGGTGCTCTGTCCAAAGGTTCACTGGGAACTGAGTACGTTGTGTAGGAGCAAAGATGATCCTTGAAAACAGAGAACAATGTCATGCCATTTCTATCACTCTGGACTATTTGTTTAAGAACGTGCCTGAAATTGTTCTTTTTTTTTCATTGAAACCTGTAGTGGGCCTGAGTTAAACTTTTGATTTAACAGTGAAAAATAAGCATAGGAATTGCAAAGGTCACTGATGTAGTATCTGATTCATCCTGGAGCATGAGATGCTTGGGTTTATTTTTATCAGAATATTCCAATACTTATAAGCAACCTCCTGTGTATAATGGCCTTTAGACAGGTGGGACAAGGAGGAGAGCTCTGTGAAGCTGGACTGTTCCAGGAGGACAACCAACTATAACTAAATCAACTTAGAGTCAAGTAACCTCTGGCTGGGCCTGAGAGCACTTCAGGAGCCTCATTCTCAGAAGTAACCCGAATGTACTTGCGTAGCGGCCTGGAGCAGACACAGTAACGTACAGTAGGAAAAATGCTTTGTGGTATCCTTTCCCTGCTGCAGCCAACACCAGGATCCTTCACACTTTCCTTCTCTATGTCCCTCTCAGTCCTTTCCTCTTGCTGCTCTCTCTGGTCTTGCCTACGCTAGATTATCGGGGGAAATGGCCCAGGACTTCCTTACAGAGTGTGGGAGTGTTAGTGAAGAGAGGATATTGGTGGTGTTACCATGGTGTCATCTCACCCTGTTCAGAGCAGGTCTAGATGACATGATGGTAAAAAAGGCAGTGCCCACCGGTGCTGGTGAAACTTCCCCTGCAAAAGACTAGTATAGACGCACAGCCTTTGTTTCCTTCACGTGCACTCTCAGGTTCCCACTTTCAATATGGCTGCCCTATGCTTAGAACAAGCTCCACTTCTTCTCCAGAAAGTGCCCCTTACATCCCACTCTATTGTTTGCAGTGAGAGAGAGAAGGTGGGTGAGGTAATATCTTTTATTGGACCAATTTCTCTTGGTGAAGAGCCAACTTTTGAGTTTACACAGAACTGAAGAGGAGCTCTGTGAAAGCGTGTTTCTTTCACCAGAAGAAGTTGGTCCAATAGAAGATATCTCACCCACCTTATTGCTCTGTTGATAATCTTGGATTAAGCAAGATCCTTAGGGCTGGGAGTGTGATTCACTAAATTTGTAATTATTTCTGGCCTCAGGCATACGGGAGCAGATTTTCAGCTGCTCAGTACTCACAGTTGGGGCCATATTTTCAAAAGATCTTAGCACCCACAAGCTCCCACTTGGACACTTCAGGCCAGATTTTCAAAATAACTCGGTATCGAATGAAAGTGAGGTCGTCTTCTGAAACTCTGGCTCTTCAGGTCCTATATAAATACTTAGGGGCAATATCTGGAAAAAAACCCACATATAATGATGTACATTCTATATTTAATGCTGGCAAATATACTGGGCCTTTGTTCTTATGAATCTTAATCTGGCTGGTGTATGTGTATCTTGTAATGGATGGACTCCAAATTTCTCAACTGTGTGTCACAGGCCTGATACTGCTAAAAGGTAAAGAAGATTCTCCATGGTACAAGCAAGAATGGTTGTACTTTTGGAGAAGGTGGTCCAGATTTTATATAATCTGCCACTGTACAGTTGCAAGTGGGCAGCATGAGTGACAATGACAAAGCTTTAGGTACCAATATAGATAAACAGACGTTTAAAAAAACAATAACTATGAAATTAATCTTAAAAAAAGAAAAAAATCTATTGTCAAAACTGAATAAGAATCTTGTAAAGTTTTATTTTGAAGAGTGCTTCCCAGTGATACTTCTAGGCTAATCTTAGTTGGAGTCCTACAAAATGTATTAGTTACCCATATGCTAATTAACTAAGGCTGGTTGTCACCACAAGGGACTTGGGCAATACCATAGGGGTTTTTTTTTAGGCTTCTATTTCATAGATTGTGGACTGTTCCATGACTTGTGGATTCCACTCCTGCTGCTTTCGGGTACGCTACCTGGACGAGCACGGCTACAATGCACCGTCAAGTGCTCCCCCACTCACTGGCTAGGTAAAACTATCACTGGAACTAGCTTGAAAACATCATGCTTAGACGAAACAGAATGCATAGCCCATAATCCTGCTGCAGCCATAGTTGCACTGTGTTAAGGATTAAGGGATGAATAGTAATCAAATTTTACTAATAATTAGCTAGGGCACTTATAGATCCACATAACATGGGTCATGCTTCAAGTCCACTACAATATAGTCTCTTTACTCCATAATATTTTTTGGATTTACACTGATTGTTTAATGCAAGAAGGGATTAGAATTGTTATGATCTGTAGCCACAAGTGTCATTCCCCAGGGGAATGACAAAACATAGAAATGAATGTATCTGCATTTCTAATCCATCTCACTTGCTTATTAGATGCCTTCTGATTTCAAGGTTCTCTACAAAGAACACCTTTTGGGTGCTGTTTTGCCTACATGCTCCTTTCACTGATTTTTTCCAAAGGATTTAGATTTTTTTTTTAAATGAAACTTGATTCAGAACTGAATTAAGGGAAAATCCTTTGACTCCAGATCCTACTCCATGCCACATTTTAGAAAATGTGTTATGTCTGCTTACATCCTCATCCTTCCCTGCTTCTGTATAATTCTAACTATAACCCAATACCAGACACAGTTGCATACAATTATCACACATCAGTGCCCTGGCTTGATGGACATAGCCTCCATGACCTATGACTGGCCGTGAATGACAAATCAAAAGTCAGCATTTCACAAATCAGCTGGGCTTCCTGCTGATCCACAGCAAGAGGAGGAAGAGGAGAATGAAAGAATCTGAAAATAAAGGTAAGAAAAGACCATAAAGGGAATTGCATACAATAGATGAAAAATGAAATGGTGCATCATTAAATAAGTGGGACTGTTTACAGTACATTCTGCTGAGTAACCATTTTAAAAATGCATCCTGCATCTTTGATGCAAAGATCCCAGTTTAAAAAAAAATGCAGTTATATAATATGCAGAGGGAAAGAATTTGCATCAACATCTGCTTCTGATTTCAATATATTACATATTACTATTTGATGGCAAGTTAAGATGCTGAATTTAGCAAGTGCATAGCTGAGTATATAGCATTTGAATAACTGAAAAAACATTCCTTTTTCCACGTACCTAGCTAATTATGTATAGATCATTAAAGCTTTGTTTGACTACCTAAATGTATATTTAATATGTCATCATCTGAGCATATTACCTTCAATAGAGAAAAATAATGTAGTGTTTTCAGGTTAAAATGATAATGGCATGGTGTGATTAGTAGCTGAGTGCATCGCTGCTTCTGAGGGAAAGATTAACCAGGTATATGTTTAAGAATAAAATATTTAATATAAAGAAATACAGGCATTCAGTCTTTTCAGGACATATGGTCAAACTGACCTTCATAGCTAGAAAATTTTTAAAATTATATTTCAGTTCAGAAAAGACTTTATCACTTTCGGTTAAATGTAGTTTGCTTTGACCTTATTAGGACAGATGCAAACAAGACTGCTCTGAGAGGTGAAGGCAGAAACAAATAATAACAGAACGTCAGATATGTTTCTGAGGCTGTGAATTAAACTACCATTTCGAAGGTACATATTCCATACTGAAGTGTTTCCAGGTTCCTCAGGCTTTAAAACATGAAATGTTTTACTTCTTCCTGATATATTCTTGCCTTATATTGCTGGAATGAAAAAGGCCTGCAGCACTGGAAAATTGAACCCTGTATTCAGATATTGAATTTGGAATAGGGCCTCCATCTTCTAACATCCCCTAAACTGAGGGTTTTCTCTGAGTCATAGCAGCATTCAAGGGGGGAAAAAAAGCAAGTAATTTAGATGGTACTCACAGCATTAAGACAACACTGGCTGTGCTATATTTAGTCAGCTGACAGAGCCTGCTTGTTTGTAGTCCCAGAAATGTTAACAGCTGATACATGCAGTATTTTTGAGCTCTCTGTCTTTTAAGGAGGAATCAAATTTTGCCCTTGAGTACTGGTTTTTACTGCATGTCATTGGTAGTGTACGCTCAAATGTTCAGTTGCCGACTGAACTAATCTGTTTCACATACGGCTTTACCCTGGTGCAGATTAATCCTGGATGTAGCCAGATAGGATAGGCCCCAAGCCTGTTCTGTTGCCTGCTGTATATTTTTATTTCCCCCCCCACCAATCTTTTTGACAGAGTTGTGTATTTTTTTTATAAGAATTTTCTAAAACTCCTTCTACTTGGATGAGGAACTTAACAGGAAACAGTTGTCAAAGGAAGTCAGTTTACTTTGATGGTGGAGAGAGTGCAGCACTGAAATGCCCTGTACAGAGGATTTGTGGATCAACATGAAAGAAACAAGTCCTATGGTCTCAGAGCATATAAATAAATGATGGTGCTTTTAATCTAATATCTAATACACACTCAGGATTCTGTATCCTGACACTGTAGGTCTGTTTACATTTCAATTATCAGTGTTAGAGCCTGTGTACTGTAGATAAGGACATAATATCAACACAACTAATGAATAATCTGGAAGTGATTACTGCTCTTGAGCCAATATGCTTTGGAAGCATTCAGAAATGTATTAACTAATGCGAAGGTATTGTGAGAATCTATTCTTCCTTATGTGTGTCACACATCTGTTAACGCTAAGACAAAGAGAGAATAAACCTCTATAAACATGTACAATATCGTCTATAAACCACAATTGTAACACTACCAGATAAATAGGGTGCCATAATTTCTATTCACTTTAAAAATCAGGTATGAGATGCTGATTCACTTTGGTATTGATGCATAAGCAGCTGTGTAAAGCCGCTTAAATTAAAATACCCATAAATATTACTTTATACACTCTAATTATTTATATTACAATAGCATGTAAAGGCCCCAGCAGACACTGGAGCCTCTTTGTGCTAGGCTCTGCACATACTCATAGTGAGACACAGTCCCTGTCCTGAAGAGCTTGCAAACTTCATAGACAAAAATATACAAAGGGTGGGAGAAGAGATGCAATCCCTGTGTGGTAGTTGGGGCACAGACACAGAGAGATTAAGGGAATTGCACAAGGTCATACAGGAAGGCTGTGGCAAAGTTAGGAATTAGACCCAGATCTCCTGAAACTGGTTTTCAATTAGAAATTGAGGTTTTGGTTAAACTAAATGTCTGCAATCCATGGGATTTTTTTTTTCATCAAAAAAACAGAACACCCAGACATTTAAAAAAAACTTTTGGCTGAATGTTTTATTATAATTTGAATTTCTGCCAAAAATATTTTTTTTTCCTGTGGAAAATTTATATAATTTTTTTTTCTGTTTTAAAACATTTTGCACAATATTTTTTTCCCCAAACAGCCCTATTCCCGAGTCCTAGTCCAATGCCATAAGCAGACCATCCTTCCCCGTAAGGAACCCTGGAGGTGTGCCAATAATACAGGTAGAAATTTATTATTTTTTAAAATAGAAATGTCACTTACTTGAATTCAGAAAGTCCACAGTTACCATTCTTGGAGCTGTGGGGACCTTAAAAATATGTCCCCTACAGGAGGCACCATTAACAATTCATTCACCACTCCACACTGAGTACCACAGCATCTTTTCATTTAAGTTACTGCAGGGCCTGTGGAGGTGAATGTTAGGATTTTAATGGCAGAGCATCATCCCACTTCTGGGTAAAGTTCATCTGACTCTGACACCAACAAATTGCAACAGAGGGTATTCCCTAGTGACCTCACCTTCTGACTCCAGTCCAGGAGAGTTGTGCTTCGACTCTTGGCCTCCCTGTTAATATGTGTATGTGGCTGTGACTCCTTGAACATGTGCTGGAGATTTAGCAACATCCTGGAGATGACAGAGAGGTGGGAGGGAACTGTTTGAGGCCAAATATGTTTATTTAACTAGAACTTTCAAAAACCTCCCTGTTTTGCTATTAGCTAAGACAGAGTCACATGACCTTATCGGAAAAGAGACACCTCAGATGATGGTAACTAATGTAGCTGAAATTTTAAGGCAAGGTCACTTTTAAAGCATATAGGACATCAGGTAATGTGGTATATAGGGCAAGAGACCATCTTTTTTACACCCTGATCCCATAGGATTTCCTGTAGTTGAAAAAATTAAGCATGTGCATAAATATTTGCAGGATTGGGACTTTAGATTCAAACTCTATGTTCATGATCATTTAAAGACTGTCTCAGATAGTTGTGTGAACTAGGCCCCTCAAAGTTAACTTTCAGGATTGAGCTAATTCAATGTTTCTCATCCCAACTGGTAGCAAAGAACCAGAAGTGTATTTATCTGGAGAACTGGATTTTCTGAGAGATTCAAGCCTTTTACTCAGCCCTGTTCTTCACCATATCAGTCACACTCTTAGGGAGAGGCAAAGTCAAATCCCGAGGCTCAACAAAATGTTCATTGATTCAATTAACTACGTGTGAAAGGCAGATGTGACTTCATATCTTTGTGAGAAGTGAATCCCTTCTGCTGGACAAAGCCTACTTTCCTTTAAATGGTCTTGATGTTCTTTTATTGTACAACATCCGAATACATCTCTATGGCTACACTTGCACTTCAAAGCGCTGCCGCGGCAGCGCTTCGAAGCGCTAAGTGTAGTCAAAGCGCCAGCGCTGGGAGAGAGCTCTCCCAGCGCTGTCCGTACTCCACCTCCCTGTGGGGAATAACGTACAGCGCTGGGAGCCACGCTCCCAGCGCTGGGGCTTTGACCACACTGGCGCTTTGCAGCGCCGCAATTTGCAGTGCTGGAGAGGGTGTGTTTTCACACCCTGCTGCAGCGCTGCAAATTTGCAAGTGTAGCCATGGCCTCAGGAATGCAAACTAAAACAGGTCACGGGGCAGACTCCAAATCTTTATAATCCATAAAAGGATAATTTAAACACCAAGAGTGAGCTCAGTGCTGAACAAAACAGAGGCTGACGTGGGTCCTGGTTTTCATTTACACTAAGGCAGGGGTGGGCAAACTACAGCCCGTGGGCCAGATCCGGCTTGCCAGCTATTTTAATCTGGCCCTTGATCTCCCGCAGGGGAGTGGGTTCTGGGGTTTGCCCTGCTCCGGTGCTCCAGCTGGGGAGCAGGGTCAAGGGCCACTCCACGCAGCTCCCAGAACCAGTGGCACGGCCCCATTCTGGCACCTATGTGTAGGGGCAGCCAGGGGGCTCCACTCTTGGCACTTCCCCTGCCCCCAAGTGCCACCACTGCAGCTCTCATTGGCCAGGAACTGTAGCGGCGGTGCCTGTGAACGGCGGAAACGAAGCAGGGACATGCTGCTGCTTCCAGGAGCTGCTTGAGATAAGTGCTGCCTGGAGCTTGCACCCCCTGAGCCTCTCCCTGTGCCCAACCCCCTGCTCCAGCCTTGATTCCCCCTCCCACCCTCTGAACCCCTCAATAATGGAGATATTCTATCTCCTAGAACTGGAAGGGACCTTGAAAGGTCATTGAGTCCAGCCCCCTGCCTTCACTAGCAGGACCAAGTACTGATTTTACCCTAGATCCCTAATTGTCCCCCTCAAGGATTGAACTCACAACCCTGGGTTTAGCAGGCCAATGCTCAAACCACTGAGCTAACCCTCCCTCCCCAGCCTGGTGCACCCTTCTGCACCCCAAACCCCTCATCCCCAGTCCCACCCTGGAGCCCACACCCCAAACCAGAGCCCTCACCCCCTCCTGCACCCCAGCTCCAATTTTGTGAGCATTGATGGCCTTCCATATAATTTCTATTCCCAGATGTGGTCCTTGGGCCAAAAAGTTTGCCCACTCCTGCACTAAGGTCTCTGTACTCCACTTTGGCAGTATAAAGGGGCCTCTAAGTGTGCACGAATGACATTTACACCCATCTGAATGCCCTTTACACTGCCACAGGGGGATAAAGGGGCCTCAGAGTACATCTGCAGTGCAAATGAAGGTCTGATTGCAGTGCAGGTAGGTATTAGCTTTAATCTAGCTAGCACTGGTAACAGTGATAGTGAGAAAGAGGCAGAGTGGGCTTCAGGGCCGGCTCCAGCTTTTTTGCCGGCCCAAGTGGCGAAGCGAGGCGGGGAGGGGGGAAGTAATAAATAAAGCCGTGATTGGCGGCACTTCGGCAGCAGCTCTACCGCGCTGCTTCATTCTTCGGTGGCAATTCGGCGACAGGTCCTTTGCTCCAAGAGGGACTGAGGGACCCGCTGCCGAATTGCCACCAAAGACCCTTTCCATTGGCAGCCCCAAGCACCTGCTTCCTTCGCTGGTGCCTGGAGCCGGCCCTGGTGGGCTTAAGAGTGGACTACTACCTACTCCAATACAAGTTCCCTGAGAACTCTGGATATATATTTGGACTGCTGACCCATTCTGGGATCAATGCTACTGCGTCTTCACTACTACAGTTACCTGTGCTAGCTAGAGTAAAACTAGCTCCAGTGTGCCTACCTGCGCTACAGATCTAACTTCATGAGGGTTCATCTTGCGATGCCAAAAGTTGTTCCCATTCCAATGAGCGAAAATGTTTCTTCAGTGGATTTGCACAAGTTATTCTTCCACAACTACATGCTACTCTGTATTTTGATGGCAACAGACTGGGAGAGGGTGCAACCCAAACAGTAGCCCAGGGGTGGACAGGTGAATAACTACTTTGGACACTAGAGCAGATGCATGGCCTGAGTGCTGCAGATTTGGGGGAGGGACCATCTTTGTTCCAATGAGCGAAAATGTTTCTTCAGTGGATTTGCACAAGTTATTCTTCCACAACTACATGCTACTCTGTATTTTGATGGCAACAGACTGGGAGAGGGTGCAACCCAAACAGTAGCCCAGGGGTGGACAGGTGAATAACTACTTTGGAGGTAGTGGAGAGAGGAGTAACAATTTTGAGCCGCAAAATTCCATCCACTAGAGCAGATGCATGGCCTGAGTGCTGCAGATTTGGGGTAGGGACCATCTTTGTTCTATGTTTGTACTACATGTTGCACAAGGGGACCCGGGGCACTGCCACAGTAAGCAATGGGATCCTATAAGAGAGCAGAGAAACCTTTATGAAGAAAACAGTGATAAGGTGGGTTACTACAGATGGCAAGTCTTGAAATGTTTGGTCCAGCTACAGTCACACCATAGCTCATGGGCCAGACTTCACTTGTGGACTTGTTAAAGGAAAACTCAGTTGAGAGATCATATTGAGGGGAATCCATGAAATTGTCTTACTTTCATTAGCAGCTAAGGCTCCACAGTCCTGTAAGCTGATCCCCTCTCCGGAGGACCCAGGCACCTGCACCAAGCCCCACTGAAATCAATTACCAGAGGGGTAGCTGTGTTAGTCTGTAGCCACAAAAACAACAAGGAGTCCGGTGGCACCTTAATGACTAACAGATTTATTTGGGCATAAGATTTTGTGGGTAAAAAATCCACTTCTTGAGGAAAAAGTGGGGTTTTTACCCACAAAAGCTTATGCCCAAATAAATCTGTTAGTCATTAAGGTGCCACTGGACTCCTCATTGTTTTACTGAAATCAATGAGGCTTCATGTAGGCACAGGGATCCACCTTCACAAATAATCCCCCAGGATTAGCACCTCAACCTGTGAAAACAGAACTGTTTACAAAGGAATTTTAAAGTTTTGCTTTGCTCTTTTTACTGCGAATGCAGATTGTTTCCTTTGCATTTCACTTAGGTTGGAAAATGAAAATAGACTCATCTGTTTTACTTCGATTTTCCTTTTCTATGGCACTGCAGCAAAGGGGGTTTTATAAACCCTGCAGGGAAACATTTTAAACCAACTAAATGAAAACAACCCATTTCACTCAAATAGGTATTTTTAAAAGCAATAGAAGCTTTTGACCTTTAGGTTTTCCAGAACCTTGATTTCACATAACCTAAACATGGAGCCTAAGTTGATCTGAAGATGCCTCTTTGAATGTGGCCTGCATACTGGAGGGAGCATCAGTGGCTCTAAGAACTTGCTTCTTCCCCACCACTGGGAGTTTAAAAGACATAAGGAATATAAACAGCTTATCCACATGTGTTCCTTCCCAGTATGAAGCAAAAGGGAGAGAGTGGAAAGAGAGATGGAACAAAAGGTGGGAGAAAGAAAGTGTCAGGAGAAAGACAAAGCAGAGGAAAAGGAAATTTTACCAAGAAAGATGTAGCCTGGTATGTGTGTATAGGTACATTTGTAACACAACTAGCGGATTCATTGCCATTGCCTTCCAGCCCCGTTGCTGGTTACTACTTCTACTTCTATATTTCTGCCCTTTTTTTCCCCCCTAAATCTCCTAGTCGTGTTGTCGTCTCTTCTCTGCTCTGTGTCTTTCTTTGGAGGTAAAGGAAATGTGCTTCTTGGGACATTCCCTATTAGACTTTCTGACCCACATTTAATCATTTCTGGTCTATTGCTGGATATTATCGGGTAACATCACCATTTGGGACAGTTCTGCAAGGTCAACTAAGTAAATGAGTCAAGGAAACTGATGTAATGGAGGGTTAAGGAAGGACCCTCTTTTTGCCCCCGCCTGTACAGCTTTGCATAGTTATTGCAGACTGAGATGCAGTGTGGTTCAGTGAGTAGGACACCAGATTGGGAGTCAGGAGACCTGGGTTGTGTTACCAGCTCTGCCACTGACCTGCTGTGCAACCTTATGCAAGTCACTTCAACTCTTTATGCGTCTATGTTCCCTTCGACTCCTGGTCTGTTTCAAGGGTAAGTTTTTGTGGGTATGGACTGTCTCTTACTCTGGGTTTTATAGTGCCTAGCACTATGAGGTCCTGATTTCAGCTGGGGCCTCTTGGTACCACCTCACCATACAAATAATGATAGGCTAGATGCAATATGGGTTAATATCAGCCATTGGCAACTGCCAGGGTGGTAGGATATAAAACTTGATGGAATAATAATCTGATACATTTATCTAAATTTTAATTAAAACATTTTATAGACTAAGAGTTTTTCTCCTTGATTTCGTCATGGCTAGTGGGGAGCAGATGGCCTGATTTCTTTTCACAGGTACTGAGTAATAAAGCCAATGAGACCTGAAAGTTCCTAACACCTCTGAAAATCAGGTCATGTGGATTTTTGGACACACAGTGCTGACTGCATCAAATGACATTTGAACTGGATTTGAACAAATACGTGCAGGGATCTCAAATATATGCGAAAGGAAATCTATTAGGTTCTTGGTTTTAAAGCTTTTCTTTAAAAAAGAAATTACTTTTTTTTAAATAAAAAATTGGGTTTTATTTATATTTAAATATGTTTCTCTTAAATGAACCAAAACTCTGTTTCAATAATTTTTGTGCCCTAAACCGAACATTACAGCAGCAGGAATTGAAATTATCCAGTGGTAACTCATTTGCTGATATTTCTAAAAGGCAGCCTGATGTTTTTAATCTTTATTTTAGTTAGTTGCACTGTTTCATTGAGAATGATCCCTTTTTAAAAAAGAAATTCAAGTGCTGCAAAGTTATACTTTTTTGCAAAAAGTGATTCCCAAATTCTTGCGTTGTTGTTGCACTTCTAAGCACAACTGAAAAACCCTATAATGCAACATGCAGCTGTAGACATTACTTATACACAAAATGGCTGATTAATCTTTGTGACTCACTGCTGCACAATACTGAGGCAAACAGCTGAGTAAGCTGAATTGGAATTTTCCAAAGCACTCCGCATTGACCTAATTCTGCTCCCGTTAAAATCAATGGTAAAACTCCCACTGACTTTAATGGGAACACAATTAGGCCAACGGCGAGTGCTTCTGAAATTCTCATCCTTCACAAATCTAGTCGGTTAGTTAGGGGTGCTTTAAAATATAAATTTTTCAGATGTGCAAACAGGCACAAAGAGGTTAAGTGATATGGCCAAGGAGTCACAGTCTGCAGAACAAAATGCATATCTTCTAATTCTACTCTTGTACTTAGACCAGCAGGTCATACCTCCTCTCTAATGTTTTAACAAGATTAAAATACGACTACAACCCTTCAAAATTCAGACAAACAAAACCAATTAATGAGGTCTAATATCAAAACAAGGAAAGAAAGGGTTGGGGACGAAGATTATAATAATTATGGGGCCAACACTGGTCATACTAGAAAACCTCGGACATAAGAATGTTGAGGAATTTTTTTAGCAGGAAATGAGGAAGGAAGCTATGTCAAGGGGATAGATCTGCACATGGTGGAGCCTTCCATAGTGAAGGTAAGACCTAATGATGGGTACTGTCTGAGGGCAGATAACAATTGAGACAAGGCTCAAGGAGGCCCATAGAGAAAGAGAACTGGAAGAGTTTCAGATTCAGATGTATTGTTTTAAAGATTCTTAGTAGAGCTGCGCCAACTATTCAGAATGCGATTTTTGATTAAACTAGCCCTTTGCTCATTTCATGACTCATTCTTGTTCAGATGTAGATTTTTACAAACTTGTTCAAAATTATTTGACAGAAAGTTTAGACAAACATTTCTGTCTATAGATTACTTGTGAACTACTTGCCAAGAAAGGCTTAAGTGAGCAGACTCTTAGCACAAACACCATAAGTCACATGGGAATGAATCTGCTCCCTGACTGACTCACTCTCAAACCCACAAAATACTTTCAGGACGGCTGAATGAACACTTCTGGTGCAAGTATTTGAATGAATACAATTGCAAATGTGTTCGTGACTTTCCTTCACTGAATATTCTTGCTAACCCAAGATCAGATACAAATGTTGGTGGAAAACTAATAAGGGCCTTGAATAGTCACCAAAGTGACTTCATGGCTTAAATGTTTGTAAATATTTTTGAGGTATTTGATCTGTTCCAATAAACATCAACAAGGCTTTTGAGATCCCTGTTTGTTTTATACTTTGCTACAGTAGCACTCCTGGCTTCATCTGACATGGGAAAACAAATGTTTAATGCATGAATTAAATGTTTCAGTGTTCGAAGGCAAATATGAAACATTTCTCACCTCTGCATTTACCTTTCACTAGAAGTGGGCAAAACAGGAACAGCAATTCAAATTGTTTTGAATTTTAGCAGGAGGGGAACAAGGATTCAGATCACCAGATCCTACCTAGCCCTTATCGTTTGGTACTAGATTGGAACCAAAAGAAAAAGGGACCTATTTGCCAGTGACAAAATTTCCAAAATTTAAAATTTTCCTGAAAACACTATTCATGTACTAAGCCTGGGAGTAGTGTATCTGCATAAATATTATTGGACAATGTATAGCATCTCCCCAGTGATTAATGAAGCCTCTGAACAGCACACGAAGGAGGGGCATATCAGCCCTGATTTACAGATGAGGAAATTGAGGTACAGAGAAGTTAACTGAGTCATCCAGTGTCACACACATACTCTGTGTCAGAATCAGGAACAGAATCCAGATAGACTGACTCCTGCTCCTGTACCTTAACCATGAGACTCTGCTTCTTCATATTATATATGACTAAATATAGCTTCTACCACAAGAGTGCTAGATGTCCATTTAGATAGGATGGTGCCTGTATCCATATTTTATCAGTTAGCGGCATGTCTACAGGAGCATAAGTTAGTGTTGCAATCTCTTGACATGACAGAGACCCCCCTCCATACAAAGTTCCTGTTTACCTCAATGAAAGGTCACTGAAGGTGTGGATTGGACCTAAGAATTCTGGGTAAGGCTTCTAGGAGATATATATTGGAGACATCTGCAGCTGATCTAGAAGGCTATATGCTCTCCAGAATCCACCCATGTCTGACTAGTTTTGAAGAAAAGTTATCAAAAGCCAGCTTGTGAGAGACTGCTAAAAATGCAGGCAACTGCTGGAGCCTATGCTAGAGCTCCCACTGGTGGACCAGCACGGGTGGTAGTGTAATGGTGACAATAGATTTGAATATAAAAGTAGACACTGCTTACTGGTGCAGAGGGAACTGATGACAGAGGCCCATACAGTGTTAGAATGAGGAAACAAGGACAGTGTACAGCCATAATTCAGATCAGAATGTACTTGGTTTTGACGGTTTGGCTATGACCCATAACATAACTTTAACATATACAATCTGCGTTTAATTTAACAATACACCTTTTTTAATGGTACAGTAAAGGTCATTTGGTAGAAATTACATTTTATGTAAAGCAGTTTGTTGTGGAAACGCTTTATGGACCTCAATGGTGATACACACTTCTAAAATATACTTTGAAAACCCTTTCTAGAGTCAGCTACTGCACAGCAATCGCTGATTTCTTTCCCACGTACAAATGAGAGAGTGAGCGAGAAATGCTCTCTCTTTGGCAAATAGAGCATAAGGGTGAAGTGCAGACTGAAATTAACTAGAAACAACTCTCCAAATGAAAGGACTTACAGAAATAATTTGTGCAGAGGTAAGGATAGTTTAATAGAAAAAAATCTAGGGAATACATGAGAAGGCAAACAAGGGTGACAAGAGGGGAACGAAGGAGAAGGAAAGCAAAGAATAATAAAGGAGAAGCATGAAAACAGGAAAAAGTGGAAAACCATCACTTTTGTGGAGAGGAACATTCCCAACGGTACTATAATAGGCAATCCTATTGTATTTCTTACAAGCGATGAACCAATAGATCTAAAGCTCCTTTACACTGATTTTTGTTACTGGCATTCGATTGTTATATCAGTATTCCATGTGTATGGACAAAGGGATATAAACTGGCCACTAAGAAGTTTAGACTTGAAATTAGACGAAGGTTTCTAACCATCAGAGGAGTGAAGTTCTGGAACAGCCTCCCAAGGGGAGCAGTGGGGGCAACAAACCTAACTGGTTTCAAGACTGAGCTTGATAAATTTATGGGGGGATGATATGATGAGACTGCCTACAATGGCATGTAGGTAATCTGTGACTGCTAGCAGTAAATATCTACAATGGCTGGTGATGGGACACTAGATGGGGAGGGCTCTGAGTCACTACAGAGAATTCCTTCCCGTGTGTCTGGCTGGTGGGTCTTTCCCACATGCTCAAGGTCTAACTGATCACCATATTTGGGGTCAGGAAGGAATTTTCCCCTAGGTCAGATTGGCAGAGACCCTGGGGATTTTTCGCCTTCCTCTGCAGCATGGGACATGGGTCACTTGCAGGTTAAACTAGTGTAAATGGTGGATTCTCTGTAACTTGAAGTTTTTCAACCACGATTTGAGGATTTCAGTAACTCAGCCAGAGATTAGGGGTCTAACAGGAGTAGGTGGGTGAGGTTCTGTGGCCTGCAATGTGCAGGAGGTCATACTAGATGATCATGATGGTCCCTTCTGACCTTAAAGTTTGAGTCTGAGTATAATTGTAATTTAATTTATAGGCATGTGTTCTCAGTCTGTACATGTTGATCTGATACAGTCTAACATTTCCATGGTTTGATGGCAATTTTGTTACCAATAAAATGTCATAAATGGATATAGCTCCTTGTACCAGAGAACTCATAATCTAAGGCCTTGGCGATGTGATCAGATCTTTGTGGGAGGAGCTCTCTACAGCCCTCCGAAGTCAATAGAACTCTGCATAGGCCTAGGATCTGCCCACATTAAACGGTTTACAGGATCGGGACCTGAGTTTAGACAGAGTAAAATTTTCTAACACGCCTAACTGACTTTGGAGCCTAAGCCCCATTTTCAAGCATGACTTGTCAATACAACTTAGGCACTTTTGAAAATGTTTCCGATAGTACCGTGGATAAGGGTGACACAAATGTGGGTTAGGTAGAGCTGGCCAGGAATTTTCCAATGAAACGTTTGTTGGAAAATGCCAATTCATGTAAACCAACAGTTTGATTTCAACAATCTTCTGCCAAACACAGGCAGCTTTCTACTAGAAACCTGCCTGGTTTCCTCCCAGCTCACTTGCTAGGTTGCTGGTGAGCCTGGACTGCCAGAGTCCGCAGCTTCAGGCAGCCGCAGACTGTCTTAGGGCTAGGGCTTCCAGCTTCCTGCTATGCAGCTAAGAGCCTGGGAGTCCTAGCACAAGCCATCAAATAATAATTCAAATAGAGGCACATCTTACTACTACCGCAAAGGGCTACATAATATGCAGGTGATGGAGCTCAAGTCCCATGCAGCAGTGGTACATCTCTGAGATGGGTGCATATAAAATATATGTGCTATTCAAGCATTCAGATAGGGCCTTGAGAAACGGAACTGATGTGCAAGAGTGGAACTAATAAGTCCAGTTGGGAGGTTTTCATTTTATTTTTAAATAAAAAAACAAAATAGTATTTTTCTAGTGTTCAAGGGGCATCCAACTGTTTGTATAACAATGAAGTTATCTAGAGTGCTAAATTATAGCTGAAGAAGAAAACTGTCATGCTTTTTTATATATTTTTTTAAAGGGTGTAAAAAAATGGTTGCTTCAGTAATGACCACTACTAGAGAGAGAGTTTTTGAAATAGTCTGAAAGAGAATGTAAACCCAGTCTTGGACTCTAATTCTGTAAGGTATCAAGAACTGGCAGCCAGTGTCTCAGCAGATTGGACCTTTAACTTGTAAATGATGCAGTGCAGATACCAAAGAGACGAATGGGGTATTACAGTAAAAAGGTTAGATTAGGTAGCCTTATTAATGCTAGTAAGGATTCTGCTAGCTTTCCAAAAATTGTGAATATCTTAACTATGCTAAATTCTTGCAGTCTGACTACACTAAACATCAAACTAATAAAATGGGAATCGAAGGAATACAATCCCTCACTATCTAATAGGTACTAGCTGCTATGCTATAGATTCTAAGCACCTTAAACATTTAACAAGGGGAAAGCTATCTTTGCGACTCTCCTCTTACATTTATTAAACTAATTATTTTCACTAAGGGGAGTTCTCTTCCTTGGAGGATGGCACCGATCTTACATGCTTAAAACCACTAGACTATAATAACTGCACGATGCATGGGATGGGTTGCCAGATTAAGGGCATCATCCAGCAAACCTTTACTCATGTGGGTAAGTCCCATTGAGTTCAGTGTGACTTCTTGCTTGAGCTGGGACTTCTCATTGAATAAGCATTTCCAGGGATGAGTTCCAAGTACAGCCACTGTGCACTTCAGAATCTCAAAATTTGAGTCAAAGGTATCCAAGAGCAGAATTGCTGTAAGGATTCTACCTTTTGACATCTGCCTTCTACATTCTTTGCTCTCCTGGGCCTTGCTTCTTAATGCTGCAGACACTAATTCCTTTAGTGGTTTGGGTAACCCTTGGGGTGCAGCAGTTTGCCATAAATAGGGCTGCTTTAATGATCATCAATTTGCTTATTCCCTTTTTGCTCATATGTCCTCAAATAAAAAATGCTGTGACACAAGAAATCCACGGAAAGAACCTCATTAGGCTTCATTGACTGAAACTGAAATGGGATTAGTAGCTGGAGCCACTTCAGATGCTGAAAGAAAAATCTGAATGTACTTTAATGAGCTTCATTCACAGGGGATTGATAGCAATATGTGCTATCTGTTGGAATAACCAGAGAGGGTCATATCAGTGGAAACTGAGGACATATAATATGGAAAAACTTCATTCTTTGTATAGACTACATTCCACAAAACACAGGTATATTAAACATCAATGTAAATCCAGCCTCATTTAATGGAAAGGTTTTTGCTTTGGATGAGGCTGTCAGGATCTGATTCTTCTCCAATCACAGGGAGTTTTTCTATTGACTTCAGTGGGAGCAGGATCAGCCTCTTAATGCATAGAACAACATTTGGTGACTAGCCCAAAATGTTTTGAAATATGTGAATATTTCAACAGTGCCCCCAAAAGTTCACTAACTTGGTTTAACTAGGGTAAAACAGAATAATGAATAAAATATACTTTTCAAAGGAATTGAATGTAGTAATCAAAGCAACAATTAGTTCATGATGCAAAATTATTTTCCTTAAATTACACACCTTTTGTTCAACTATCTTTTCTAAATATAAAATTTAGTCACAAATTTCAACCATAAATTTTTGTAGCTAGGATGAAGCTGGCTTTGTTCTGATTCCCAGTTCCTATTGCATGTGTATTATTGTTCTGAACTACATTGTTGAAAGAAATAAAAACATATCTTAAACAGCATTTAGAGCTAATTTAATTAACTAATTGAGAATACAAATGAGTTACACTTTCAGGAAAACTTTCTTGTACATTACAGAATAGACTAATAAAAGGGAATGACTATCCTATGTAAATACTATATTGATACAGGCAATTTTTTGGATATTTAAAGGGGATAGAGTCCAGTGAAATATTCAGATATGAAATTAGCTAGCCTTATTTAGAGTTGCCATAGACTTGAATCAGTTCACTCACAGCCCTCACCTCTATAAGGCCTGGTCTACACTTGAGCGGGGAATTGATCTAAGTTATGCAACTTCAGCTACGTGAATAACATATCTGAAGTCAATGTACTTAGATCGACTTACCGTGGTGTCTTCACCACAGTGAGTTTGCTGCTGCTCCCCCATTGACTCCGCCTGCACCTCTCGTGGCGGTGGAGTACAGGAGTCGACGGGAGAGCACTTGGGGATCGATTTATCGTGTCTAGACTAGACACGATAAATCAACCCCCACTGGATCGATTGCTGCCTGCCAATCCAGCGAATAGTGTAGACATACCATAACAGGACCACGAACTCTTTCAGAAAACACTGCAAAAACTGAATTTGGTATTTTTAAATAAAGAAAACAGAAATAAATCCACTTTGATTGTACAGACTTTCACAATCATTCAGGATTTACTGGCTGCCTAATGTGAGGTGTGTCTCTCAGCACTTCATGGATCCAAACAAATACATGAGTTTTGCTCTACTGGATATTCAGATTGGTTTCTTGTTAACATATTTCTCACATGAAGCATACTGGCAAGATTTGCTCTCTGCATTTTACTTCATACAGTATTTTAACACAATATAATGAAGGGGCAGAACTTATACAAACCTACCGCAGAAATTAGTTTTGATTTTCATTCCAAATTACATACCTTTGGAGATGGTGTCCTTTATTACATATCTTTGGACATGATGTCCTTTATTTTGTCACTTTCAAACTTGTGTGTTCTCCTGCATAGGTGCATCTCTGGCCTAGAATCTTCTCTACCCAGCAATACAGCATTTGAGGAGTTATATAATCAATAGTATATGATGAGTTATGATTGTACCAGCTGCCCACTCTCCTGGAGTGTTAAGCATAAGGTTGAAAGCCAAGTGTCTTTAATACCTCAAATTGTGGGAATTGCAATAGAGTTTCATCTTGGCATTACTGCTTTCATGACTACTGCTTTACAGGAAAACACAATTTGTTTTAATTTGTTTTTTTACATCCAAATAGTGATGAAACAACAAGAAGGGCAGGATGTGGAGAGGCCCACATGTAAAGCAATAACATTGCTTGGTTGCTTTGGTAGGCTGTGCAAGCTTCATGGTGGCTAAACTTTTTTTTTTTATAGTCTGTATGTCAGATTTTACACTCCTAGATCACTACAAACGGAAATGACTAAAACACGAACTACCTTGGGTGCTTAAAATATAAATACAGAGTAACATTAGACTATTGTATTGTTCAAGGACAATCCTCTGTGTTATACAGTGAGAAATCCACCTATACAAATGTCTAAAAATAAATTGGGCACAGCAAACAGAAGACAGGCTAGCAATTAATGATAAAAATCAAACATTTCAAGTTGACACCACCCATTCTAACCTCGTCTGGGCTGGCGATCTCTGCATCTAGATACTCACATAGGCTTCAGCACTGTAGTCAGTATCTGAGCACCTCACAATCATTAATGGATTATATTCAGGCAACACCCTTGTGAAGTAGGGAAATGTACCCATTTTTTACAGATAGAGAAGAGAGATTAAGTGATTTGCCCAGGGTCACACCAGAAGTCTGTATCTGAACCAAGAACTGAATACAGCTCTTCTGAGTCCCAGGGCTTCTACACACCAGCACTTATGTTGGTACAACCTGTTTTGCTCAGGGATGTAAAAAAGCCACCCCTGAGTCATGTAAATTACATCGAACTAAGCACCGGAGTTTACAGCGCTATGTCAGTGGGAGAGCTTCTCCCATTGACATAGCTACCACCACACGCAGAAGTGGATTTATTTTGCCGATGGGAGAGCTCTCTGCTGTTGGCACAGAGTGTCTGCACTAGCAGCACTACAGTGGCACAGCTGCAGTGATTCTAGTGTAGTCTGGCCCCAGTCCAGCATACCAACACTAGGCCATCCTTCCTATCCTGCACAGGTCTCATCAGATGGGTTCTTGGTCTGTATGAAATCAGCTTGGGTCATCCAATCAACACCACAAAATCCACCATCATGGTAGGCATGAACTAGCTGTTTGTTTGGCAGTCTCAGCACAGAGGGATCTGCATTATGGTAACCCTAAAACTGGGCTAAAGCACATATTCAGGACAGTGGCACTGTCAACATGAAGAGAATAAACTCAGGGATTCGGGATTTCATGGTTCAGGGCTATCAAGTAAGCACCTTCTACAAACAAAACAAACTCTCCTAAAATATATTTGGGAATGGAGAGGAGGGGAAGGGGGAGAGAGCCAACATTTAAAAAAATTGTTTGTGTCTCTGAAAACATCTGCTTGCTCTGAAAACGTCTGTTCAATGTGCAGTGGCAGTCAAAAAAAGCGAACAGAATGTTGGGAATCATTAAGAAAGGGATAGATAATAAGACAGAAAATATCATATTGTTGCTATATAAATCCATGGTACGCCCACATCTTGAATACTCTGTGCAGACGTGGTCACCCCATCTCAAAAATGATAGATTGGATTTGGAAAAGGTTCAGAAAAGGGCAACAAAAATGATTAGGGGTATGGAACAGAAGCCATACGAGGAGAGATTAATAAGACTGGGACTTTTCAGCTTGGAAAAGAGATGACTAAGGGGGGATACGATAGAGGTCTATAAAATCATGACTGGTGTGGAGAAAGTAAATAAGGAAGTGTTATTTACTCCTTCTCAGAGCACAAGAACTAGGGGACACCAAATGAAATGAATAGGCAGCAGGGTTTAAAACAAACAAAAGGAAGTATTTTTTCCACACAATGCACAGTCAACCTGTGGAACTCCTACCAGAGGATGTTGTGAAGGCCAAGACTATAACAGGGTTCAGAAAAGAACTAGATAAGTTCACGGAGACAGGGGTGGCCCTAGACTAGCTGCCAGCAACTGGTGCCCCAGGCAAACCATGCAACCAGCACCCCCATCCCCAAGTCCCAAGGGCAGATCTAGGCTGAGGTTTTTGGTAAAACTGGGAAACATTTTGCTCCTTTTTTCCTTTTAATGTTTTTTAAGGGTTGTTTTTTAAACAGAGGCTTAATTATTCAGTTTGTCCATCCGTCCATCTGTCCAACCAATGTTTCTGAGATCAGATAAAATAGAGACATGAAATTTTCAGAATAGATTTGTATACGACAGCTAGATGATATTTCAGTCTGATTTCAAATAAAAATGCATTAAAATGTTAATTATTTTTATTATTACAAATCCAAAATCATCCATTATATTATCCTGCTTTAACTGCCATTACCACCACATCCAATATAGAAAGAAATAAGAAAACTCTTCAATGAACTTTAACCTGTATTTACAAAACACTCCTAATAAAAAACACACTGTGCTCTTAAAACATTACTTTTTCTTGCTTTAAGTTTTGAAAATTCAGTCACTAGTTCTTTTAGATCCAGTTTTCCACCTATTTCATGCTCTACTGACATTGTGGCAAGTCCAACAAGTCTCTCTTGTACCACTGTTGAACGCAGATAAGTTTTTATCAATTTTAAGTTTGAGAAGCTATGTTCCCCACTAGCTACGGAAACTGGCAAAGTTAAAAGAATGCGTAGAGCTATAAAAATTCTTGGAAAACTGTCTGTGAGTTTATTTTCACAAACAAACATCAGTACTTCTTCAGGAGTGGAATGTTTCTTAAGTTGTCTTGAAAAAGTCTGAAGCTCACTACACAAATCGGTAGCATCAATGTCTTTTGAATTTTCATAAGTCAATGCGACTCCAGTTTTATACAAAATTCTCTTATCTTTTTTGCTGTTTTCTTTTTCAAGCTGTGGATATCATATAGAGAGCCAAATACTGACTCTAGCTGCTGCATCTGTTGAAATCTTTCGTCAACCGAGTGAATAGCAGTATCAAGGACTGCGAAGTAGAAATTCACTTTGAACTTTTGTTTTGGGTTCTGAATGGGTGTGTCTCGTCCTTCAAACGAAAACTGCTGTTTTCTTATTAAAAAAATCTATGCAAACTGGCTCTGGTTCAAATTCTGTTGGAAAATCTATTTCTTCAGCAAGCTCGAGAGAATCTACCAATGTTCTTTCAAACCCTTCATCACTTCTGAATTCCTTCAGAATATTTTTAGTTTGCTGCAGTTTTGAATAGCAGAATGTATGTTCAAATTCTTTTCCTGAAGCTGCTTACTAGGGAGGTTAATCTTGGAAAGGATATTATACCACAAAATGAGTGACGTCAAATTTGAACTTGGAAAGGCCATTTGCAAGAGCTTCTGCATCTGAATGTGCCATATTATTCAGTAAAGAAAGTATCAGAAATTTCAATTAGGGCATCATAAATGTTTCCAGGTTCATAGCAAAGAGGCTTCAAAGCATCATTTGTTCAACATGACACACATCTGGTATACAGTCCAGTATTACTGAAAAGTATTTTGCAGAATGGACAGCTTCTACAATTTTCTTTTTAATGACATTTGCTAGGATTTGAATCAGTTCATTCTGCATATTTTTTCCTAAGTAATAAACCTGTGTTTCATGATCAGTTATTTTACAGCTGCTACTTCATGACTGGATCAAACAAAGCTAGGTATTCAACAAATTTTTAAAAGCTTCCATTACCTGGAGTGTATAATTTTTCATTTCTACAGCGGCCATGGAATGCTAAATTTTGCCCACCAAGAACTCTCACTAAAGCAATCAGACGCTCTAATATTTGTTGCCAATATTCTTCTTTTTCCTTCATCACATGTAAATTTTCTTCATCGACAGTTTTTCCTTTTTTCAATCGTAATTCAAGGTTATTTCCAGTTTTGAAAACATTCCAAATGTTCTGTACTTCTTTCATGTGAAGAGAGAATTGAAGATATGTTTTTCCAGTCCTTCGAACCATTTTCAATAAGTGATGTAAGAATTGCTTGATTTCTAAACAACTTGCAGCAAAAGCAAAACACAGAGTCCTTCAACACTAAATATTGTAACCAGTTTCGATGAATTTCTTCTCCATTAATGAGTTTCCTCTTGTAATGCTGAGCAGAGAATTTTCTTTTATTCCTGTCCTTAGGTAAGGGAAATGCATGAACTTGTTCGGGTCCATGTTCCATGAGAATTTGTTGCAGACTGTCATCACATCTGGGCCATGAAGCTGGGTCCCCATACTGTAACTTGTTTGTAACTTCCTCATCCTTTCTTCCTTCTACTTCATTTACTTCATTTACTGCATGTGTCTCTGAAGGTGAATAAATTTTCTCCACTTCCATATCAGATGCTGTGAGCAGCTTCATCTAGAAGTAAGTTTCCATCATCTTGAGTTTCCAAACTGCTTTTTTGTGGATGTGAGCTACCCTCATCTCCAAGTAATATATCTTCATCTTGATGTTCCAAACTGCTTCCATGCGGATGTGAGCTAACCTCCTCTCCAAGTAATATATCTTCATCTGGATGCTGTGAACTGCTTCCATCTTTATTGGGATTAAAGAGAAGATATTTCAGGAAGGATCCCTGCTGTTTTGCTTGGTCCTTTTCCTTCTCAGCCTTTTGTTTACGATACTAAGCTCCTGAAGGTTTTCTTTTTTCTCTTTCTGCCATGGGGCATTTGAATATTGTTATGTACTGTGCTCCTGACTGCAAGCATTATAGCATTAAGGATGGCTGACACACCCACCACATTGGCAATTTAAACCACATTGCAGCCATCCCAACATGTCTTTTCACTGTTTAAAGGTTCAATGATTAATAACATACACTCACTTACCTATTAAAACAGTTAGTTACAGCATTTACACAGAAACAAAATGACCTTTTTTGATGTTATAACCCAACACCGGTTGTTTGGAAAGTAATCCCCTTCCTCACGGTTACCCGCTTGGAGCGTGACGAAATCACTTTCGTAGTCTATTAAGCGTTAACGCTGTTACTTTTCTTTTATGGACCTTATTTATTACATGTGAACCAGTTATAACAAAGAAAAGTTCATAATTATACAGCCTGATATACTAAGGTTTAATAACGCTTAAAGATACTCACTTTTTGGATTTATAATGCTGAAAGGCGTTATTCTTTGGCACCAAGAAACACAATTTTTCACAGTATTTGCTCAATTCTTAACCATCTACCTGCGACGTGTGTTAAAATGACCGTTTGACATGTATCAACTCGCGATATCTCCACTCTACATGAATTTCCGGCTATGCGTCCTGGATGTATATTCGAGTTAGGTGTCACTAGCATTGCAGCTCTTGCTGCTGGAGGATGTGTTTCATTGTGGCTGAGTTATTGCTTACCAAAATTGCGGAGTGGGGCATCTTGATCCTATCATGCAAATTGAATTTTTTTTTGCTAAAATATTATTTATTTTTGCACTAAATAAAAGATTTGACATATTAATAAATTATCAGAAATGTAGAGAAATGAATTATAATTCATATTCCCTCCGTACACGCACGGGAAATGAAATAATGACATCTTTGTTATTTTATTTGTATTTTTTCATCTTTTTAATTTGTTTCATTTTATTTTTTTAATTTGATTTTTTTCCTCGAATTTGGTGCCCCATTTAACTTGGCACTGTAGGTGATCACCTAGTTTGCCTATATGGATGGGCCGCCCCTGTATGGAGGATAGGTCCATCAATGGCAGGGATGATGTTCCTAGCCTGTTTGCCAAAAGCTGGGAATGGGTGACAGGGTCACTTGATGATCTGATGATCACTTGATGACAGGATCACTTGATGATTACCTGTTCTGTTCTTTCCCTCTGGGGCACCTGGGATTGGCCACTGTCGGTAGACAGGATCCTGGGCTTGATGGACCTTTGGTCTGACCCAATATGGCCGTTCTTATGTCTCTACCACTATCAATTTAGTCTAAGCCTTGTGGCAAGAAAAGTGGCATTGACAGAATTGGCCGGTGTAATTTGTTTGAGGGGGTTTGGTCCAAGTGTCCTGGCAGTGCCAGTGACTGCAGTTTGTCTGTGGTTTTACAGTCCTTGGCCTGATTAGGTTAGGTGAATTATAGCTCCGAATCAGAGAGACTTTCTCCATTTTCTTTCAAACTCCTTGACTGCTAAGAGAAAATTGGGTTTGGAATAAAGAGCGGAGAAGACATGAGTTGATAATGTATAGGGTGTATGTGTATGTAGATAATATAGAGGGTGTATGTGGGGGGAGAGTAGCTCAGTGGTTTGAGCATTGGCCTGTTAAACCCAGAGTTGTGCGTTCAATCTCTGAAAGGGCCATTTAGGAATCTGGCGCAAAAATTTGCCTGAGGATTGGTCCTGCTTTGAGCAGGGGGTTGGACTAGAAGACTTCCTGAGGTCCCTTCCAACCCTGATATTCTATGAGTCAGTGTGTGTGTAGATAATATACTGGGGGGGTTACACACACAAGACAGAATTTTCAAACCGAGGCCACGAGCACTGTGGCCCTAAGACTGAAATCAGCCCCCATCGAACCCTTTTAAAACCGGGGGGCTTAAGAGGCTTTTTTAGCCTTAGGCTGAGCCAGGCCTCCATTAGGCCTTCGCCCCCCCGCGAGCGGCCCATCCACTCCGCTGCCCTGCCGGGCGGGGGCCGCTGCCATGCGCGCCCCTCCCCTCCCCTCCCTGCCGGTGCCGCGAGAGGCAGGGCGCGGGCCGGGCCAGACGCCCCCGGATCGCTTCCGGGCCCGGGCTCCAGACAGGCGCTGGCTCCCGGCCAGCGGAGCCGAGCCTGCGAGCACCCAGCGCTGGGCTGTGGCGGCCGCCGGGGAGCGCTGTGCTCAGTCCCTGCGCCGAGCCGGGGAGCGGAGCCGGCGGCCCACGCCCCGCACGCAGGGCCCTGCTCGGGCTGCTCCCGGCGGCCCCTCTGCCCCCCGGGGAAGGCGAGGCGCGTGCGATTTCCCGCCCCTGCCGGCGCAGCCTCCCCCCCTTCGGCCTCGCCCATGAGCCTGCTCGGGAGCTACCGCAAAAAGCCCAGCAATGACGGGTACGAATCTTTGCAGCTGGTGGAGAGCAACGGTGACTTCTGCGGGGGCAGCAAGGAGCGAGCCGGCGGCAGCAAGCAAGGGGTGATCCCGGCCGTGCTGGCCGCAGCCCGGAGCCCGGCCCGACAGCAGCCGCAGCCGCAGCCTCTGGACGGCAGCAGCAGCACCATGGACAGCTCAGGTAAGGGGCCTCCTTTCTCCCGCTTCCCGCCCCGAGGGCTGGCCGGGGAGGGGGGTGGGGATCGTGTTACAGACCCACTTTCCTGCTCCTCGCTGGGGCTGACTGGCCCAGCCAGGCGCTGGCAAGGGGGGATCGGCCTGGCTGCACTGGCTGTGATCCTCACCCTGGGAGAGGACACCTGAGATGGCAGGGACCGGTCCTGCAACTGTAAAGAGCTGTTCATTACCAGCCAAGGAATAAACACAGCCCAGGTGCTGCTGCTCTGTCTTGCTAAGGGACGCAGGGGCTGCTGGGGCTGATGTATTGTTCCTATGGGGGAGGGGTTGCTGACACTTCTTATGGCAGGACATTTTTGAAACCATAGCAAGAAATTGTACTGTTCATCGGAATGCAATCTGTGCATTTCCCAGGCATGGTAAATCTTTTGAATGAGCATGTTTAGGAGAGTAGGAGGGAGTTCATTATCTAAATGAGAAATGCATTGTGCTGTTATGCAGCTAAATATACTGAATAGGAAACAACTATCCTGAAGATGCTGATGCTATGTTGAACAGAAATCCTTTGTCCGCTCTAACAGCTTTCATAAGAGTAGTAACCTAGGTGGTTTGGGTGGTGGTCAAGTCATTCATAGATTCAATGCAATTTCAGAGAGCTGGAAATCAGAAACACTTCTTGATAGTGTGAAATTAAAGGCAAATGACTGTCATTGCAACCGATTTCTTTGTAATTTCCCCCAAAGAGAAGAAAAGCTGTTGTGAAACCGTGGTAAATGGGAATCAATAAAAGGGGGAGAAATCCTGAATACTTTATTGATTTCTTTTGAAGTCATTTGGTAATCATTTTGTTGTAAAAACAACTGGTAGAATTAAATCAGATAAGTTTTGATGCATGCTGCATGAACGTGTGTGTGTGTGTGTGTGTGTGTGTGTGTGTGTGTGTGTGTGTTTTAAATCTTGCAGTGGAGGGACCAGATGGCCCATGTGATTGGTAATAGGATGTAGAGTCTGTCACCTCTAGGTCACATATTCAAATTTGCCTGAGTCACTAGTGATTTGAACATACTTACTTGATAATGGCCTTTCAATGTCTGCAGAAATGAATTGGTTTCAGTCCAATTCCTAGTGGGCCATGTGGTCACATCACAATTACTACTCAGAGTTTTTTCAGAGAATTTTAGAGTGGAAACGTATATTGAGTAGTCGCAGAAGTACCCTTTTGAGCTCTATGGGTCCAATCTGATGTCTAAGCACCCTTAGAGGATGATATAGGGAAGTTTGCACTACCACAGTCTCCTTGAATACTTATTCTTTGGATGGAGAAGTTCAATCCCAAGGCACACCTGTCAAACTAAGTCTGACACTCTACAAGTAATGAAAAGAATTCAATGTTAAAATATATTAAAATTTCTTCCTTGAGGAAAAGAGTTCATGGCATAAGAAGTACCATATGGAGAAATAGTTATGTTTACAAACATCTGGGGAAAGTTCAGATTAAGTAGGGTTTTTGCAAATGAATCATGTCTTTCTAGTTTATAACTGCCTCTTGCTCTGAGAGAACATTGAAATCTACTTTAAGTTGATAGTGTGATGTCAGTGCTAGATTTGCTTGTTTGACTCAGCATGTGAGCTGATGCTTATTCATAGTAGGTTGCTAAGTTCTAGCTATCTAGGTTTTCATAGCTAGGCACCCATCCAAGACACTTGGAGGCTATGGTCTACTTCATAGACTATCAGGGATGGAAGGGACCTCAGGAGGTCATCTAGTCTAATCCCCTGCTCAGGGTAGGATCAATCCTCAGACAGATTTTTGCCCCAGATCCCTAAATAGCCACCTCAAGGATTGAACTCACAACCCTGGGTTTAGCAGGCCAATGCTCAAACCACTGAGCTATCCTTCCCCTATATATTGTATTTTTGACATATTATTAAAGCAATTGGTCTTGGAGTTAATTAGAATAATAGAAATAGAGGAACTAAGTGTGGCAGATGATAATATTTATATCTAGCTAGGTCTGGCAAATAGTGTATAGTAAATGTCAAATGGTGACCTTTGCTTAATGTTAACTTGTATGTTACTTGAGTGTTCTTGCAGTTGCTCTGCTATTTGTTCAATTTTCATTATTTTCTCCCTGGGTAAAAACAAGTGTTCATGGTGGTGTTTACATAGTATTTTTCTATATAAAGGTATTCATGCAATTTTCTGCCATATCAAAAGTTCTACTGCTAAATATCAAAAGTCCCTGTGTGGTTAACTGTATAACTCCCACTATGAACTTCTAGAATTTGCATGCACAAAATACATTGAATGATGAAGGGCTGTTTCCAGGACTTCTCCAACACTTCTGCATTACACTTGTGTTGTATTTGATTTTAATGGTTGAGAAGTCTTATTAGCCTATTTTACTTCCTTTCGCTCAGTCAGCAGTTCTCACTGGGGGTATCTTTTGCTGTTGTTACTCTGCCCAGGCGTCCTGGGCAGGTCTGTTTGCCCACCTCTCCCCATGCTCTGCCGAGTTCCTGCCCCTTTGAATGAGGTGTCTGCTCACTTCATCCCCAGTGAGTGCCCCACCAACACCACAAAGGAGTCTTGGGGGAAAAACTGCAGCGAGGAACCAGCCAGACACTCCATCTTTTGGGGAATGGACCTTTGGACATTCAGAGAACTTTCTACAGGTTTCACTGGACTTTCTCTGCCCTGTGCTGATTGATTTGCTGTGTACTCCAACCCTCTTCCTCTCCTACAGTCTCTTCATTGCAGCTTTATTCCGCACCTGCCTCTCTTGTCCTCGTCTTACCTGTCCTGTCCCTTCCTCTCACCCTTCCTTCCCCCGCCCCCATTTAGATGATCCCCCCTGATCTAAACCCCCATCCCTCCCAACAAATCATAGAACATGCAATTTGATGCCGTCACATTGTTCACTCTGCTTGGGTGTTATACCTCTTCCCCCACCTTGTGTCTGTCTTGTCTAGTTAGATTGTAAGTGCTTCAGGGCAAGAGTAATCTACTACTCTGTACAGCACCTTGCACATTAGGACCCCATTCTTGGTTGGCCCTTGAGCACTGCTGTAATTAGCATGATTAATAATATCCATTTGATGAATTTCAGAGGTACTGCAAGCAACTGTGTGTCTAGACAGTGCAACAACAATACTCTGTTTATATGCTCTTGAAATTGGCTTATGAGATTTCTTGATAGTGATTTGTCTCTGCTAAAAGTGAGACCATTTTTGGATGGATGGAGTATTCTCAGCAAGAACAGGAATACTGGATCAACTATGATATTCTACTTAAAACTTGATGTCCATTTCTTCCACCTGGTCTTTCCAATTAAACTTTTTATGTTTACAAATGAGATTTTTTATCAGTTGTAGTCTACAGTAAATACATACATATATAATTTAGCTAATCTGCAGAATAAAACAAGTTTTAAGAGCTGAAACTACCTCTCAGGTGTGCATGTGGTTCCCATTGACTTCCACTGGGGAGTTCTTCATGAATGTAAGCACATCATTTGGTTTTAAAGCTGTACACATGTGGATGGGTAGGTGGGTGAAATTAGCTAGTCCTACAAGACAAAGACAGTAAATCTAACCTAGTAAAATGTGTTATCAAAGGGAGCACACAGCAAAAATGTCAAGATAATCTTTCTTGGTAATCTGTATAAAACTTCCCGTTGTGATGTGCAGTGTCACAAGATGGTTAGTGTCAGAACAGGCCAGTGTAGCTGACAGCCAATCCCAGACACCTAAATGCTGCAAGAAGTGATGTTGGTGATTCAGTGAGTAGTACTTTTCTCTCTAAACCAATGCCTTATCATGGTGTCAAGGAAAATTGTTCTGTGCTTTTTTATTTTTTTTGGATGACAGAAAGTGATTCCTGATTTATTTTTTATATGGATTACATATTGTATATTCAGAATATACAATATATAATCCATGATGGGGTCTTCTGGCCAGATTATAACTCATTTACTTTCTACTGACATGACTTTCCCCTGGCTTTTCAACAGGATACAATATTCTTCACTTCCCATGTTAAATTATGTTTTGTGTTAGTGTTGGTATGCTGGTTCTGGAATAGTTGCCATATTTCTATCACGGAGTTGACTGTATTTGGGTGGTGGGAAAAGTGATCCCTTGGTGTAGCTTTAAGTTGTCAGGCATCTTGGGACTGTTCAGAATACAAGATGCCAAGAATGCAATGACTTGGCATGTTTGGCTGAGACAGTTGTTACTGCACCTCTGTCCTGCATGTCTTTGGGTGCAGTGAAAGACTGGGGACCCCAGACTTCACTGCATCACGTCACTTCTGCACTAGTGGAACTCCACCGAAGAACCATTCTGTAAAACTGGAGTAACAGCGGGGAATCAGGCCCTTCAGCTCTTTGCTGTATCAGTACATTTGAAAGAAGTTTCCAGAGTCAAATAGCAACCCCTCCTATTAAGCCAGACTTACACCAGTGGCTGAGGAGAAATCGTTGCTGATCTCCTGCAGGTGTTCCAATGGGGAAGGGCAGCTTTAAAATCTATCTGGAGCTCCATAGGAGTCTCATTGATGAAGGCTTAATGAGCACATTTTCCAGTTGACCTACTCTGGATCCCTCTTAGGCAAGCAATACCCACTTTGGGGGCTGCACTCACTGGGCCTGGGCACTCAGGAGAGCAGGTGTTACTGGTAGCCTGTACCACCTGCACTCCTGGTGCACTAGGGTGCTGGAGTTTGGGTTCCTCTGGCCGTGAAGTGAACTGGACCCATAGTTTTGATGCTGTTACGTTGCTGGTAGTGTTTCTTACTGTTACATTTAAGAATGATCTTCACTGTGTCAATAGTACTTTAATAAAGTGCCAGTCACATTACACAAGGAAAACTCAGAGGAGAAAATAGTGCCAGAAATTGGGGCATAACCTCGGATTGGCTATATGGTTCCAATGTAAATACCAACACTTCATGACATAGATGGGTTTGGGTTTGATCAAACTCTGGCTTTCACTTGATTTGGTGGTGTTTTAGGTTTGCAGGTTTTAACATATTGTCTTCTCAAGTCATGTAAGATTAATGGGACTTGTTTATGCATAGAAGGAGGAGGAGTGCCCAGAGACCGACAGTGTGAAATATAGACAGATGTACAAAATATATTCCTTTTATTCCAGGTAGGCACTGTATGTTTTTTCTGTTCTGTGAAGAAAATATTGTTTAAGAGCCGCATTTTGACAACATTCAATTTAAGGTAGCTTCATTACTCTAGAAGCATAGGAAAGTGTAGATGTAGATACGTTATAAAGTAATTAGGGAACTGAGGGTGGTGAAGGATAATCGGATTATGGTGAAGACATAACATTGGGAATTCTGGCTCAGAACCTCAGCTGGCGTAGTAAAGTCAGTGCAGTTGTGATAATTTATCCCAGCTCAAAATCTGGCCCTCTAGTTAAAAAACAAAACAAAACAAATACTAAACCTTTTTTGGATGGTACTTAAAGATTGAAAGTAGGTCCAAACATAGGCTTGCAATCCTATAAATAACTCCTTGCAATAAAAATAACCAAACCTTTAGGCTATATTCTAACTTCCCAGATACTTGTGCAGGTAGAATGAAAGAATACCTTTTAAAAATTTTTTTTGAAGGATTAAGTTAACTAAAACCATATCTTGGCATATCTGGGGAAAAAAGTCACTTTCAGGCAAATAGATATGGTGTGGGGGTGTATATATAATATATAAATTACAAAATGTAATATGACTAGAATGGGAGATTTTAACTAAAGTAAATCATGTTTTGATCTGAACATCCCCTTACAATGATTCTGTAACATGTAAATGTGTTTGGTCCAAGCCCCACAACATTGTGTTAGCACATGAAAACGAGACGATCTGACTGGTCTGTGGCCATTGTCCAAGCTGAGTGAAATGGAGAAAGTTCCTGTTTGAATAATTTAAGCTGTTGGTAATACAAGGTAGGGAATTTGTTTTATTTAAATAATTTGAACTTTGTTTCTCTCTGACACAACATAAGACATGAAATTTTAACATTCTGGTTCAAATTGCAATTGTGTTGACTTTACTTTTTGTTTTGATTAAGTAGGAGTGCAAAGGTATAAATGACCCACAGTAATGCTGAAAATTTACTGGTAGGATTCATGGATTTAGCTCATAGTTTCATCGTTTTTGTTCTCAGTCATTATATTCCAGATAGGGCTGATATCAGTGCTTATTAAGATTGACTAACAATTTCCATTATAAGACCCTGTGTTCAGTTGCATATAACTTTGCCAAACTTTAATCGTTTCAGCTGAAACTTTCCATGCTGGGTCTTTGAATTTTTTCAAGAAAATTTAAGGCAAAATAGTCCAGTTATTGCCAAGAACAAGGCTAGGGGAGAAAACACAGTTTTGCCCATATTTTTTTAAAAACTACATCTTGAGCCCTTTTCTTTGACCAGCTCTACCATCCCTATGCTTTGGAGCAGGGATTTGAAATATGGCTGGTCTTTGTATCAGGGATACGCCTTTTGCTGTCCCTGTAAAAATCTGCCTAAATTTGGCCAATTTATAAATCTTTGGAAAAAAAAAATCTTAGTTTGCACATGCTCAGTAGAGAATTGCTAATGCTAAAAGATTCCATTGTCACTGAGCATGCTCCAGCCCTTCACCGCTCCTAGGGCTGTATCATAATGTATTTGTATATGTACCGGGGGCCAAACTGCAGCTGCATACTTTGAGTAGAAAATCGTCCCAGACTGCCACCATTACAAGACTTCCCTATGTCATTTTAATAGGTTCACTGCTTATCTTTGTTCAAGAATAATCTGAAGGACCAACCTCCAGAGAGGAATCTTAGGCTATGGCTACACTACAGAGCTTACAGCAGCGCAGCTGAACTTATATGGATGTAAGAGGTAGTGTGTACTCAGCCTTAGAGTGGATTGAACTTAGAAAGAGGACAAAAAAGGCAAAATTTAGCAATGGAAGATTTGAGCAAAAGTGGAAAGAGACAGAAAATATAAAACAAATATTACAGAAAAAAATAATACCTGATACGGAATATGGAGAAGAGTTTATGGGCGGCTGAAAGTGGTTAGAGAACGAGGAATAGGCAATGGAGGAGTAAAATGAGCTTCTTGCTTCCGCTGTGATGTGTAATAATGCTCTCTCGCACTAACAAGCTGAATATTGAAAGAAAATGAGTGTTTGGTTAAACAAACACACTTAATAAAACTAATGAAATTCCTATTCACATTGGTCTTGTACAGTGTTCTTAAATTATTCATAATCTGAAAATTATCTAGAATCCATTGGAAGTGTAAAGTCAGGATTTCTTTAACTATTTTAAATTTGCATACCCACAAATCAAAACCTTGTGTGTTGGTGCTTACCCCTGAGTGAGTCAGGAGAGAGACATCTCCATATCACTGGCAATGAGATACAGCATCTCTCAGACAATGTCTGCTTTGTTTTGTGTCTCTGCATTTTTAAAAGAGAAGGTTCCATTTCATAAGCCTCTTTGTTTTGAACACTGAATAGCATGGCCTGATTCTTCTTGCGTGTGATGTGGCAGTAGCTTTACATGTTGTTTTTTCTCAGTTTTAGTTTTAGTGTAAACTTTAAAAACAAGTTTCATGGCTTTGACAAGTTTCAGCACTTAATCACTTTGACTGCTAACACATTTTGCTCCTCATAATGTAAATTTCACAAACAAGGAAGATCTTTCATTTGGTATAAATAAACTTGATTGACCAATGGGGAAGGCAGGGGGAGAGGGGAATTGTTCAGAATGCAGATGTTTTGCTCAGGTCACTCGTAACACTGGGTTATTTTGTACCTCTCCCTTAAAATATATCTGCTTGTTGTTGTTAAGGAATATTGTTTAGAGTAGACAATGAGGCAAACTTGTAAAGTTCTGAAGAAACAGCAGTAATATTTCCTAGAGTTCTCAAAAATGTCATGAAGTTTATATGTAGGCAGTTTGATTATAAAACCTTAAGGCTTTACTCATAAAAAAATTACTTGATGTGGTCATTCTGTGTTGGTTTTATAAATTTGTAAACAAATGTAAGGATTATCGATGGAATTTATAGTGCTGTATGTTTACATGAGCTGGTGGGGGACAACGATTTGAAATTGAAAGAAACTGAAGAAAAATTACATGTGGAATTTAATTGCTAGAATATTCACATGTAGCACTTTTCATTGGTAGATTTCCAAGTGCCTTACAAAGGAGGTCAGTATCATTATCCCCATGTTACAAGTGGGGATATTGAGAGACAGAGAAGGGAAAGTGACTTGCCAAAGGTCATCTAGTAGATCACTAGCAATGTCAGGACTAGAACCCAGGTCTCCTGACTCCCAGTCCGTTGCTCTAGCCACTAGGACTTACTGTCTAGGAGTGGACATAGCTTTTCTGTACAGTAGCAGTGACTGCATAATAAACAAAGCTCATTCCTGCAAGTATTGAAGATTTCTCTTGGAGTCTCTATTACAATGCATTGTCCTGCATGGCAAGAACCTGCAACAATGCTCTGCACCTTTCAATTTGTACATGGCCACCATGGCCAATACTTCTTCAACTTCTTATGCACAGAATAATGTGTTACTTACTGTATTCAAGACTCTCTATTTTAGTTACTTACATAGCCCCCATTACCTTAATATCTAAGGGCCTTCCAATCTTTTAATGCTTTTATCTGCACAACACCCCTGTGAGGGATCCTATTCTCCCTTTCAGGCAGAGTCACTCATGCCCCTACAGGAGAGAATAAGGCCCAGCAACTTTCCAAAAGTAGACTGTCCAGGAACTTGCCTTTCATAGACTATCAGGGCTGGAAGGGACCTCAGGAGATCATCTAGTCCAGCCTCCTGCTCAAAGCAGGACCAATCCCCAGACAGATTTTTACCCCTGAGCCCTAAATGGTCTCCTCAAGGATTGAGCTCACAACCCTGGGTATAGCAGGCTAATGCTCAAACCACTGAGCTATCCCTCCTTTGAAGTCATTAAAACCATTTGGGACATATATAAAGTCTGGAGGCAGTTTCTGCCTGATGTGCACAGAACTCCAGATAAAAGTTGTAGCCAAAACATGGGTGTTACAGGTTTAGTAAAATCAGTATTTGGACAAAATATTTAAATTGATGTAAATGCTAGGGATGAGTGTGCAAGTTACTTATTAGTACTGCATCTTTTGAGTGAGCAGCATTCCTGGAGGCTGGGTGATCCCTGACTTTGGGTTTTTTAAACTAACACTTCTCAGGGATAGTCTAATCCTGCCTCAGTATAGAGGGATGGACAGGGTGACCTCCAGAGGTCCTTACAGCCCTGCATTTCTGTGACTCTAGATAATTCACACAGGACGTAATGAAATGCCTCTTGTGGGAGCCCAGAGCCCTTTAAATCCCCGCCGCAGAAGCCAGTGCAGTCCGGCACGGCATACTGGCTCTTGCCGGTACGCCGGACCAGACCGGACCGGACCGGCTTACTTTCACCTCTGGAACAGTTTCATGACACTTATGGTTGTGCAAAGACCCCCCCAACAGCACCTTTCTCCCCCCCCACACTGTTTTTCCTTCCCCTTATGAATAGGACCGGCATGAAGCAGGGTCTTTGATTGCTTGTGTGTGGGGCTGTCTAGGTCCCGGAAGGGAAAGGGAAACATATAGTTGTCCAAGGAACATCAGAGCAGTCCAATCCCACTATGACAATTTCAAAATGTTATTACCATTCCCAGTCCCTGGTGTCTATCCTCTCCCTGCGCTGAGCCGCCCTGAAGAAGCTGGGGGATGTGAGGGTGTGTGAAGCATCCCTCCAGCAGTTGCACAAATACAAGGTCATGTCTCTTAGCAGCAAAGAGGCGACTGGCTTGCAGTGTTAATGCAAAAGTTCTGGGAAGAAAATACAGTTGAAGTCCAACTGTTTTCCTGTCCCATTCAATGTGGTGTGCTGGACTCGGGCTGGACTTTCTGGCAAGACAAAGGGTTAGGTGGAAGTTTTTCTGTGGTCCTCTGTTCCTTTTCCATAGGAACTCTGCCTGCTTGTTTAAAATAGAATCAATTTCCTCTCAAATTCCATCCCAGTTCTGTAACATAATTCAGCAAATTTCTGGTCTGGCAGAAATTCAAGCTGTCTCTTCAGGTTTAATGGCAGGACCTTTGTAGCTCACCCAACTCCTCCTCAGCAATATGTAGAGGGGTGAGCATTAGCAGAAACATCTCTCTGGCAGAGGTGGCGGGTGTCCTCCACCGCACTGGAAAGCCACTTCTTATTCTGGTTCCATGGACACTACTATGTTCTCCAAACGATGGCCAGCCTTTAAAGAAGAAATAGGTAACCAGTAATGTAATCCCTGAAAGGAACCAAACTCCTCCTCAACCATTCCTCTCATGCACTGTAAGACAGGGGTGGATCACTCAAACTGCCCTGTTCTGTACATTTCCCCTGAAGCTCTGGTACTGGTTATTGTTGGAAACAGGATACTGGGGTGACCCAGTATGGCAGTTCCTATACTTTTATATTTGTAATCATCAACTTGTCGTTGAATTGGTGGACTATTATCCTGCATTGTGAAGGGAAACGGACATGATCAGTCAAGTCAGATAAGTCTTTTTCCTTGTTTCTTCCTGACTTTGGGTTTGAGAGGGAGGAGAGAATGGGGTGTAGAGGAGAGGTTAATTGGTTAGGTTACCAGCTTCCTACAGAAGTGGTTTTCAACTTTTTTTCATTTGAAGACCCTTAAAAAATGTCAAATAGAGTTTCAGACCCCTTTGGTAATCTTACATATAATCTGTGGACCTCCGGGGGTCTGCAGACCACAGGTTTAAAACCACTGCCCTAGAGAATTGTCTAACTTGCAGCCTTCAAAAAAGTATCAGAGGGGTAGCCGTGTTAGTCTGGATCTGTAAAAAGCAACAGAGAGTCCTGTGGCACCTTTAAGACTAACAGATGTATTGGAACATAAGTTTTCGTGGTGTGAGTGTTTACTGATAAAGGAATAGTTGGATGATGATCTTAATGTACGGCCATTTTACATGGAACTGTGCTCCAGTATATACTGGTTATTTCCTAGATGAATGTCTGAGAGAATGCATCTGTGCTTTGATAGATGTAGACTGTAACTTCATAAACAAGTGTTAGTGCCAAGAAATATGATAAATCACTGCCTTTTATAACTCTTTCACTAGAACAGTACCCAGAAAAGTCATTTACTCTTCATAGAAAACAGCTAATCAAAACTTTCAGTTAGAACCCTCTCTCTGATCAAATTTAATCAATCAAAATCACAATTGTGCTTCGTCAAAGGCTGTATTCCCTTACCTATTTGTGTTACAGTAGGGCCTAGATGCCCCACCAAGATTGGAACTCATCATGCTAGCCATCGTAAAAACATATACTTTGTCCTTGTCCCAAAGGGATTACAACCAAAATGGACAAGACGAAGGGTGAGGGGCAGAGAGTTGTCATAAATAGTGACTTGCCCAAGGTCACATGGCAGATCAGTGGGAGAGCTGGCTATAAAACTCCAGGTCTCCTGACTCCCAATCCAGTGCATTATCCACTCAACCAATATTTCTCAAACTTTTGAAAGTGGAACCCCACTTCAGGAGAATGTAACCAATTGTGCTCCCTCTTGTCCTGTAAAGGCCTACCCAAAATGAGGGATCCCTCAGTGTAGATTGTGTAGATCTTCTTGCATTCTTAGACCAGCAATGAAACATCAACAATATTTACATTTTAAATATCATTGGCATTTGAGTTAGCACGCATGGGGAAGAATGAGGCAGTTCACACTGCAGCACTATTGTTTCTCAGGCTGTCTGCAGACCCAAGCTAACATCATTGCATTACTTCCGCTCAGGTCACTTTTTTGAGGTTTTCTTTGCAACCCTAACAACTAGAGACTCTTTCTAATGAAAGCTGAGACTCTGGAGAACAATTGAGACCTCTCTATGCTCCCCCACCTCCACTGCGAGGTGGGGGTGGGGGTACATGCTCTACTTTACTTTGGGAAACACTGCACTAGACCACAGTGCAACAAACCTCTTCCTACTGCTGTATACTTCACATAACCAGTCACGGCAGAGCAACCACAGGCTGTTGGCTTGTTAGCTGACTGCCCCTGCAATATTGCTAAGCTGCTACATCATTGCGCTACAAAAGTTGTACCGTTTTAAAAGTTCACTTTGCAAGTCTTAATGATATTTACTACAAGTACAGGAGTGAAATTTGTGTAATGGGATCCCAAAGGGTAATCAAGCCTTTGGAATTGATTACTATGCTCTGCTGATCTACTCTGTCAGAGCACATCTTGCTCATGAGGTATGTTTCTGAGAGGGACTGAGCATCTCAGGTATTGCTTTATAATAGCAATACATGTTACAAGCTTTGTACACCTGTGTTTGAAGGATTCTAGGGAATCTAACAATACTGAAAAACTAATACAAAAATTAAAAGGGCAACTGGATCAAATGAGCAAAAGCTGTAGCTTAAATATTTCTTCTTTCAAATTTGCTAATTCTTTAGAAGCACAGTTTAGGGTCTAATCTTTCCTGGATGCCTGAGAGATTTATGCAGCTAACTTTCATTAATGTGAGTGAGTTCCAGTTACAAAACTACTATGCACTTTGGTGCTTTAAGTGTCTCATTTAAATTAGATGAATCTCGGAGGTGCACAGCATATAACTGATCACCTCCAATTTGCAATTAGAAATAGGCATGGGCAAAGGATTATCTCTAACACTTGTTAGATTTTGATGGCTACTCTTGCAAGTATATTTGACAAATACAGCACTTGCAGCTCTTAATATTATCCATTATGAGTGGCTGAAAGGAGTCACCTGTGCAGAGAAGTGTCCTTTAGAAATAACAATCACCTTCACATTTCAAGTGTGGGTTTGTATATTTCCATTAATGTTTATAAAATGACTTGAGAGTCTCTGATGAAAGGCACTGATGAAAGACAAGTATGGAAGATAGCATCAAGACTCATAGTCTAAGGGAAAGAAGTGAGTTGGGATATCCTCAATTCCAATCTCCTTGACACTCCCTCTGGCCTTGAACAAGTCATAAATTTAACTTTCCCCTTCTGTAAAAATGCAGATAATGCTGAAGCACTCAGAAACTTCACTGGCAGCTCTGGGGGCCCAGGGAATGCAGGATTAGACCCCTTCTTGCCTATATCACAGAGCTGTTGTGTGGCTTAACATTGATTTAGAAGAGAAGTGCTGGCTCGTAATTATAGAGGTGTTTGTATGTCTTAGAGTTTGTTTAAAAACAAAACTCAGATGACATCCCTGACGCTGCCATGGTAATGACGTCAGGAAAAAAACAATTCCAAGATCTGTAAAGTGAAGTGCCTTGGGGGAAAATGTGGCATAAAAAGCCAGAAATTTGGAAATGGTCAGGGAACTGAAGCACCTGTGCAAAGTCAGTTGCAGAGCTGGCTGAGCTCCTTTAAGTACAGTGTCAGACTTCTATCATGGAACCCCATATATTCATTAGAGCATTTAATACTTTCAGAATGAAAGCAGCACTGATATGTAGAAGAAAATAGAAATCTTCCATTTTTTGATTTTTGAGTTGATCTGTAGTTCCCACTCTGACTTAAGTTATATTCTATTTTATTACCACAGTAAATTTAACATATACGCTGTCATCAATTTACAGGAGTCACCACCACTGGGGGAAACAGGAAGATACTTTTTCTCAGCATAGTGTGCTGGAGCATACTCCTGGGAGCTGCTTTGTTAAAGTTTTGCCATGATATTTAAGAGACAATTAAGGTGATTATACCTGTGCTGCTGGTGGAGTAACTCTCTCTTTGGATACTGCTAATACTAAATTACCTCTCCGAGTGATTGCTTATCCATGGGTATAATGTAATTTTTAAAAAGCCCCAAAGATCCCTCCCCTCCTATTCTGAAGTAGACCAGATTGTACCAGGAGAGAGGACAGTCCTGATTCTTTGGGGGAAGTGAGTGAGAAAGGGTTAACTTGCTGCAAGGACCACAGCTGCCTGCTCTCCTTGCAGGAATCTGCAAGAGAGAAGGGTGGGGTTAGCCCTGGAGGCTTGGTGACTATTCAGTCTCCCTCAAAAGGGAGCAGAGAGCACATGCAAGAGTATAGGGAAGAAAAATGTTCCTGGACTGGGAGCTGTCCCATGGAGAGTACCCTAATGATGTTGGTAAGCTGAAGTAAACCTGATTCCTTTGCTCTCTTTCTGTGTACTTCTGTTTGCCTTTGTCTTAAAGGGGACTTCTTGGTTTGTTAATTGTCTGAATGAAGGGCCTTATCTGATTTAATTTCCTGACCTTGCATGTCTACCTTCGCCCCCCATTTCAAGTTAAATACTGTCCTATCAACAATATTCAGACTAGCTCTTGGAAGTTTGCAAAGTGCATTTTAAATGCTTGTTTGCTTAATGGCTTTTTGTTTCCTTCCTAAGGTATAAGAAAATTCCCTTACTGAAATGGGAAAGTGTCCTAGCCCTGCACCTGTTGCTGCCAGCACATGCATCCCTAGCACCCTGGGTTTCTCACAGGTTGAGGTGACCTGCTTGTGGAAGCTTCTTGTCAAAATATAGGCAACTCATCTCTGCTATCGTCTCAGTCGCTATCCTAGTATCTGTCTGCAAACACACTACATAAGAAGTGTCTCTAAGAACTCTGCATTCAGGGAAGATGTATGTAGAATACTGGATTGGAACCAGCAGCTCTGATTCTAGTCCCAGCTCTAGCAGTGAGCTTTGCACAATAGATTTATTTAACTAACCTCCAGTGGGTCTGTTGGCTTTCACTGTTAAGACTTCTTCCTCTTCAGAGAGAGCCCAATAATGAAATGGCTCTAGAGGAGCATAAGCAAGATCAGACTGATTGTAAAGGAATTGAAACTCGAAAGAGAAGAAGTTTAAAGGTGAGGGAAGGGCGATGGTTCCTGACCCTTGTGTTGCTGTTGGAGATGCCTCTCTGTCTAGGTACCTATGTGGTCCTCATCACTGTAGCATCAGTGCACCTTGGTCATTAATGACTTTTATCCTCCTCAGGCTTGTGAGGTGATGGTATCCCCATTTTACAGATGGGGAACTGAGGCACAGGATAGATGAAATGACTTGCCCAAAGTCATAGAGGAAATCTGTGGCTGAGCTGGGAATTGGGCTCAGGTCTCTGTCCATTAGGCCATTGCTCCTCCAGTCTATCCCATCATGCCAGGCTGTTCCTTCTCTTCCCTTCTGACTCAAATCTTTCTCATCTTGTCTTTCTTCCACTTTGAATGAATTGTTGTTGTTCTTTGGTCTCCTCCTCCTCTGTTGCTCCTCCTGTCCCTTCCCTCCCCAAAGGGTATGTGCTGCTTGATGCCAGGGAAGATCCATTGGTGTATCTGGAGGCTGGGACTCCTGCTCTGCAGCAAAATGGGGTAGTGTGAGAGTAGAAGCAGAAAGCATGGAATAGGGCACTGCTTCCTGCACCTTTAATCCTGTACATGAATGGCTCCTGTGGCCAGCTATATTTAGATGCTGTATCAGGAGTGGGGAGAGAGGGCGGGGGTTTCAAGGAGCTGCCCATCTCTTTACCCACAGCAGCATATTTGTAGTGGTGCAGTGGGATTGATTTAGGGTCATGGAGCTTTCCCTGTGACCCCCTGGCACCAGTTTGGTGCCATCCAAGAGAAAACGCTGGGCTAGGGATCTAGGTTGGTTAAAAGTGAATTGACTGGTCCCCCAGTATGATGCAACTTCAGCATCCCAGCCAAAAATGTGCACCAGTATTCCAGGAGTTATGATGTATTTCTGTGTGGCATCCAGGGGGCAGACCTGTTCTCCCTTTATAAATGTCTTTGTCCACCTTTTCAGCTGCAATCAGTCCACTCCTGCGTGAGCTCCCACTCTTTTTAGAAGGCTCCCTTTTATTTGACTTTGCACTGTTTTCATACCTTTTAACTGTTCTATAGCATTCTGAGTGCCTTGCCTTATTGTAAGTGACAGTAAAGGGCAGTGCCAGGAGCAGCAGCACCTCCTAACATTTTTGTGGGGGGAGCAGGGAGGGAGATCTGAATAGGGGTTTATCAGTTTTATTTGGTTATCACAAGGGGATTATCTTGGACAAGAACCAAGCAGACACCTGATGCATTTAGCAGAAATTTAAGAGTAACAACTGCATCCCTTTTCGTAGGTTAATCGAGGAGTGGCTGATATCCCATATGGTAGGGTGCCTATAACCATAATAGTGCTGTATTATAAATAGCTGCAGCTGGTACGTATGCCTGATAATATGAGTGTGTGGTATCTTCAGAATGAAAGGCTGCCTGTTGAAAATGAATGCAGATGAATGTTTAAACTTGTCAACTAAACGAACCAAACAGTCACTTTTCCACATCAGTGGCTCAGATTGGTAATCTTAAAAGTGAGACGATGGAAAAATTGTCATTGCTAATGCAATTTTTTTTAAAGGGGAGGCATGTTAGCTTCTGTTTCGCTAGCATTTTACATTACATGTGCATTAAAAACACTATTAAAAGCTTCATCATTATTAGGAAAAGTAAAAAGTCATGGTTGGCAAAATACCTTAACTAAAACTTGTATCGCAACTAATGACCAAATTATACAGAGCTAGAAGCTGTCAAAAGTGACAATCTCTCTGAAATACTTAAGCTTTTCAGTGAATATCCAATAATTGAATTAGTAAAGGATTCCTGCTGCATACAGAACAAAAATCTCATACTGAGCAAGAATCAGTTCTTCACAAACAAGGATAAGATCACTAGACAGTAATTTTAACACAAGGTCAAAATTAACTAGAGTTATAAGTAAATGTGCAGACTATTGGATTGAGGGCCAGGTGGGGTACTCCTACCATTCTAACTTGCAGGGGTGTATTTTTATGAAGATACACTGGCACACTTCTAACATTGTAGAATAAAACATTACTAGGTTTTAACACTGAATTTCACATATATGTTTATGGGTTTTAATTAATACTTCTAATATTGTTAAAGCATAAGCAAATGGGCACTTGCAACACAATTGCTCCTTCCTGGGAGTGGGGGGAAGGGGAAAGGGGAATCTCATGGTCTTGTGCAGCAGCCTAGTTCCCCACACTGCTAATGTACAGTCTGCAAACAACACTACAAAATGTGCCTGCTGCCTGCACATGTTAAGGAGGATGCTTATATTGCATTATATTTATTATCTTTATTTCTTTTTTATATCTTCTTCTTGCTGAAAAGAAAAAGAACATTTGCACTGCAACTGTACCATCCCTACCAAGCTTGTGTCAATCTGTTGAGCTGTATGTTAGGGTCTGAATCATTCCCTCTGGTATTCAGAGAACAGCTTATATTGTGAGGTGTTCCCTTAAATTCAGCTATGATCCTTGGTTGTTGATTGTCTTCATTAGAACTACACCAGGGCTACTGATTCTTCTAATTAACAGTTTTGAAAACCATAATTAAGTGGAATTTTAGCAGAGGTTGTCAATTGAATCTAAGTTGTGTTGCTTTTTTTAAAATCTCTGTAATTCCTGCCTCAAACAGTCTGATTGCCATTTAAAAAGAAGAGAGTAACTGTAGGTACAGTACTGCTGAAGTTCTATTGATTTCTTCATCTACAGAATGGAACAGAGTTTTTTGTTAGGACATTAGTAGGAGGATAGGATTGTCTACACTCTACGATTTTTAGCACACATGGCTGGCTCACAGCCAGCACACTAAAAACAGTGGATGTGTGTAAGTGGTTTTGTGTTTTTTTTGTACTTTTGCAGCAGAATACTTTAGCCCAGCCTGTGGTGTTGGAGAGAGTGTGGTGTTGGCCAGTGCTCCCACACCACCGCCAACACACTGCCACCACTTTTGTTTTTTTTTGGTTTTTTGAAAGTACCCGAAGACCAAAGAAGTGTCAAAAGTTTCGTCAAGTTTTGTCAACCTAGACTCTGTCTGCTGCTGGTCAACTGTGTCTGCATGTATCATTCATATCAGATAGATATGAGAGATATCAGCATATCCTGTTTTATATGACAAATGCGCTCCCAGAAGTGGAATCTGATCTGGGAATCTGAATCATGGGTGGTAGTAGTGTTGACTAGACTTTGCACTGGAGCTGCAAAGGCTAGTGGTGGCTAACTAACATAACTTGCAAGCTATATGGGATAACAATTCAGATGGTGCAAATACAACAATATTTATCCTGTTTGCAGTGTTGTAGCTGTGTTGGTCCCAGGATCTGAAAGAGACACGATAGGTGATGTAATACCTTTTTTTATTGGACCAACCTCCGTTGGTGGAAGGGACAAGCTTTTGAACTTCAGAGCTCTTCCTTAGGCCTGGAGAAGGTGTCCAGAGTGTCCATACTAGTTTGTCTAGCTTTGGATCCAAGCTAGTGTGGACACTCAAGAGAAGGTAATCAGAAGAAGAGCTCTTTAAAGCTCAAAAGCTTTTTCCCTTCCACCAACAGAAGTTGGTCCAATAAAAGATATTGCCTCACCCACCTTGTCTCTCTCAATGTTTATCCTGGTTAATTCAGACACATGATATGATATAGTTAATATTTTTTTAAAAATTAATGTCTGCACTTGCAGAATCAGCTTTCTCTTTTTTCAACAGTAAAAATATTGCCTCACGAGTTAGCATGTATAAGACAAACAAGCCAAAAAAACCTGGGATTTCCATTTCTGTAAAAAGAAATGACTATGTAGAAATTACTTGAACAGACTGTCATTTTACAGTCCTTTTCTTATCGTGGATTAATTCCTGGTTTCAGCATCTGTTGTTTGCTTAGCATGTGAGATGCTCTATCACTTTTGCTCAGTGATACTGATTTGTTCTGGTTTTAAACACTTTTGCATGGCTTTGGGAGAGAGTGTTTGTTTGCTAGGGACAGAGGAGCTGCTGACGAATATGTATTCTCTATAATTAAAGGATAAAGCTTCAAGATACACTATCTCTAGAATGAAATGTCACTTTGTTCTCTTGTAAATTGTCTAAGGGATCTGCACAGTATCTTGTAACTAGGAAATTCGCTTTATCTGTCAGATCATAGGACACACTTCCAATTCAATGACTAGAAGATACCGGGTCCAGTAACTACCAAGGTTTTATGTCAAGTGCTGGTGTAATGTCGGCTTCTCAATGTGTGTAGGATGGATAACTGTGATAACTGCCCGTTGTTGAACCTTCATTATTGGTTCTATGCTCTCAGTTGCTTGACACCAACTATCTAAGCTTTTCAGTGGTAACAGCTTGAGTTTCTTCAATTGTTTTCCAGCACCATGTCTATCTGTAGCACGTATGGACTTATTTGTTCTATCTTTGCATCAGTCTTAATTTTCTTGTTCTCCATGAAGATGGCTCTTAAATTTTCTTTTGTCAGTCTCTCTCTCTCTCCTCTCTATTTTTTTTTCCCCTGACACCTCCCCAGGCATTCACTTTCTAACTGTTGCACATATTTATACATATTTTTGGTCAGCCTTTTCAGTATGTTCTTAGTTCCTTCCACAAATTTTTGAAGGTTGACTACCACCTATCTTCAGCTACTTCCTCTATTTCCATGTTCTCTACTGTTTCCCCTCGGTTCTCTTAAAGGTGAATTGAAAAAACCAAGAGTATCTTTGAGTACAAAACTCCCTCCCACTTTCTTATATGTTAGAAATATCAGATGTTGATCTCTCTGTACTGTTCTTCCATATTCCCCTGTCATACGCTCATCTTACTTCAGTTGAAAGCCAACACCTTACTTTAATCAGTCTCTTACTACCGTATGGCTATTTAGAAGTGGGGGGGGTGGAAGGGAGTAGTATCTACCTTCCAAAGGTAGTAAGAAGCACAGGTAAAGCTCTCCTAATGAGCAGAAGTATCAGCTGACCAGTCCTAAATTTTACAGCTTCTGTAGGGGATCCCATTCTAACTACAGGTCTGTCTCATCTTACGCTGGGGTGACGTTTCGCAGTCAGCGCGTAAAGCAAAAATCGCGTATAGTCAAAATTACATTGAGTGTAATGGCGGGCGGAATCGCCCACACTACAGAAACAGTATTTAAATTGTTATTTTTCTCTTGTTTTTGCCGACCGCGTAGAGCTGAAATCACGTATGTTAAATGCGCCTAAGATGTGACAGACCTGTAGTCCGAAACTACCACAATACCATATGCTAAACATGCCTTAGATAAAAGGTGATAATAGCATAACTCTCAAACGATAGAATCCATTGGTTCATTATATGGTCTCCATTACTGTTGGATTTTTAAACAGCAAGTGTAGTGTAAATTATTTAAATAGGGACATAGGATTGGCAGTTTATAGCAAAGTAGAAACTGGATTTACTTTGTAGAGCAGCTCGGGCAGCACCTGGGCCAGCTGCACTGGCCGCTGCTGAGGCAGTCTTTGGCCACCCCACCCCCAGCAGCAACAGTAGTTTGGGTGTGGGAGGGGGGTCAGGACAGGAGGTTGGGGCACGGGGGCGGGGTGTGAGGGCTCTGGGCAGCATTTACCTCAGGGAGGGGGGCTCCTTGGAAGCGGCAACATCCTCCTCCCTCAGCTCCTAGCAGACAGCTCCCTGTGCTGCCTCCACCTGCAGGCACCGCCCCTGTAACTCCCATTGGCCATGGTTCCTGGCCAATGGGAGCTATGGAGCTGGCGCTCAGGGCGGAGGCAGCATGCAGAGCTAGGTAGGGAGCCTTGTAGTCCCAACAACCCTCTGCCCCAGCACCAGAGGGGTCCCAGGCCATGTGCTGCTGCCTGCCCCCTCAGCACCAACAGGGGTCCCAGGTTGCTCCACCCAGATCACGCATGGCGCCCCCCAGGCTGCCCCCCTACCCAAGATTTAGTCAGTCGGGGTATATAATACAAGGTGGTGGAATCTCCTTCCTTAGAGGTTTTTAAGGCCCGGCTTGACAAAGCCTTGGCTGGGATGATTTAGTTGGGGATTGGTCCTGCTTTGAGCAGGGGGTTGGGCTAGATAACCTCCTGAGGCCCCTTCCAACCCTGATATTCTATGACAGGTCACAGGCCATGAATTTTTGTGTACTGTCTGTGACCTGTCCATGACTTTTACTAAAAACACGTGTGACTAAAACGTAGCCTTAATTTATAGATAATCAAAGGATTTTTAAATCTTTTGCTAGACTGATGCTTTGCAGTTCAGTTGCAGAATGAAATAAAAGAACTTGTGTACTGCAATCTATAACATAATTGGCAGTCACTTCCAGAACAATATTCTCAGCTGGAAATTAACAGAGATTCTGCATCCATAACAAATGTTTTCATAACTTAATTATTGATGATGATTACAATAAAAATAAATATCAAATCACTTTTTTGATTTGTGACGTGTAGGATATACTGCGTATAAGAACCAGGGGCGGCTCTAGGAATTTTGCCGCCCCAAGCATGGCGGGCAGGCTGCCTCCTGCGGCTTGCCTGCGGTCCGGTCCGTGGCCGGGCGGGCCGGCGGGCGTCGCCCGGTGTGGCCCCGGTGGGGACCGGGACCAGCGGACCGCGCGGCGGCCAACAGCCCGCCTCCCGCCGCCAGCCAGCCCTGGCCTGCTGGCGCATGGCCCATGCGGCTTACTGCCGCCCTGCCTTGGCGCCTCTGTGGCTGCCTGCCTGATTCATTGCATCCCACCATACTAACACTCTGTTTTGTTTTGTTTGTTTTGCTCTGTTTTATCTTAGCATAAAATCACATTTATGAAGACATGCACTTAGCATAAAACATTGCCTCCTCTTCCCATTCTGTATACATTAATTATTACCCAGGTGTTGAAATAATTATATTGAAGTGTAACAAAAACAAACAAAAAAAAAAAACAACATTCTGCTCACCCTCCCCCAGTAAAATTGACACACCTACCTTGCCTTTTGACAACGGATATTGCCAGGAACATGCAACCCCATGACTATCTCCACTCCCAAGATACCCTGTCTGTGAAATGGGATGCCTACTATCATCCCCTCTTGCATATTGCGTGTATTACGAGGGTGGAAGGCAGAGAATAGAAAAGCTATTGGTTTGTATTTCTCCTAGGAGACTAGATGTTAAGGGACTGGTAATTGGGAGACCGAGCCTTTGACTTCTGAGATGCATCAGGCTGGTGACCACATCAGCTGTGAAAAGAGTTGCTGAGATCATTGCCTCCATTTCATGGTAGAGAAGTCCAGTTTCCATCAAGGTTTCTCTTTCTGTAACGAATTCTGCTTGTACCCAGAGGCTGGGTTGAGGCAAAAAGTAGCATAGCTTGTACTACTCTTGCCCATACTGTGCCTATTCTATAGACCAGGAGAGGCAAACTTACTGACCCTTCAAGCTGCATATGACCATCGTCACATGTTCGAGAGCTGGGACACACCTGCTGGGGCTTAGGGGTTCTGCCCTGCAGGTGGCACCTGCTGGAGCTTGGGGCTTCAGCTTCTTTTGCTGCTGCCTCTCCCCAAGGAGCTAAAGCAGAGACACCTCCTTGCAGCTCCCAGCTGTTAGCTCTGCATGGAGAGGCAGCAGCAAACACCTGGGAGCTGCAGGGAGGGGCCACTGAGGGAAAGAGGGGGAGTGTGCCTGGGGGTGTGTGACTCAAGATGTTGGGAGGGCTGAACCTTCAAATTGTGGCCACCCCCCACTCTTACAGTTAGCAGTTGTCTCTGGCAGAAGCCCCTAGCCCCACCCTGCCGCAGGGCAGAAGCCCTGAGCACCCCCCCCCATAGGCGGAGAATGGTGGGGTGTGGGAGGCTCTGGGAGCTGCACTTTAACTGCAAAAGAGCTGGGGTTTGGCCACCCCTGCTATAGACTGTCAACCTGCTGCCTTGCATACAATGCTAGCAACTCCTAAAAATCTTCACCTTGGCTAGCAGGAGTGCTTCCACAACTCTGAAAATCAGTATTTAGCTGGAGACCCGTGAAAGTAACCTGTTTCCTGCTCTTAAGCAAAGCAGTCAGCTGTGTTACCACGAGGCTAAAGTAGAGTGCCTGTTGGCAGTATGCTCTTTGCTTTGAATGAGTGACATCTGTGCTGTGTGGGTTTTTCCTTTTTGTTTAAAGGGGCATCGTCGCCAGATATGGAATCTACCTATGGGGGAGGCTTACTAGACATGGTGAAAGGAGGAGCAGGGAGACTCTTCAGCAACTTGAAGGATAACCTGAAGGACACCCTAAAAGATACCTCTTCAAAAGTTATGCAATCTGTTGCCAGGTATAGTACAACCAAAGCCTCTCAACGCAGGTAAAACAAATACTGTAGCTGCAGGATGTCTGAGAAGGAAACTACTTTTTTCTTAACTGGCATTGGGCAAAGAACCTGGAAAAAGACCAGTTTATCTAGAAAGCTTTTCTTTTCTTTTATTTGTTTGATGTGACCTTTATGAATGAGTTGGTCTTATAATTGGGTACATGGTTTAAATGAAGCTAAGACCACTAAAGCAAGATTTGTAACGTTGAGATGAGTGAATATCAGAGATCCTGAACATCTGAATGGGCTTTTCCTATCCATTCTCTTCTCCAAGTCTCTTTACTACTCTTACCTATATATCCCTTGTGCATCCCACTTCTAGCCTATGCAGACCGTTTTTTGTCTTTTTAAATACCGATTCTTCCAACTGACCTCTGTTCCCTCACCCATCTGCTGTTCAACATGAGACGACAACCTCTTGCTAACATCTCACTTCTCCCTATTCAGCCTCTCTTATTGTTCCCATCCTTAAATCCACTCTTGACCACTACCTTTTAAGAGAATTCTGTTGACTTGTTGCATGCTGTTGGTCACTGCTGCTGACTGCACCTCAACTATGCACTGTGCTCTGGTGCCGCCTTGTGGTGTGCACTGTGTGCTCTGGGATAACTCTGAGCTGGCAGAGCTCTGCATAGTTCATGATCTTGCGAGAGGCTTTCAGGTGTCTGTGGAAGTGATTGATTGTGCAGGTTGCTCAAGTTTCCATTAGAAATTGGAGCCAAGGCAGATAATGAAAAGTGGAGGATGCTCTTTTGGGGGGCTGGGGAAGGCAATGGGGTAAAGACAATGGAGTATAAAAAGGAGAGGGTTGTTCAGTCCATTGTTGGAAAGCAACATTTTAAAACTCTACTTCTATCTTGTTTAGACTTAACTTCCAGTGTACTAAGTAGTTTGTCTCACCTGTTATCCATACTTAATCTGAAGTGAATCTTTATGAAGAAACATTGTTGTCTTGGCTTCTGTATGTAGGTGTGTATGTTAACACATGTCTTCCCTGCTTTCTTTCCTTTAGTTACACCAAGGGAGAGCTAGATATATCTTATGTTACCTCAAGAATCATTGGTAAGTGTCAGTCACTTTTGTAAATGAAATCATGCTGTCTGTGGTAATCTTTTTTTATGAACCAACTTCTGAACCCTGTTGTGGTCCATATTCACTCTTGTGTTTGGTCTCGACAGTTATGTCTTTTCCTGCTGAAGGGGTTGAACTGGGATTCAGGAATCACATTGAAGATGTGCGGACGTTCTTAGATTCACGACATCCTGACCACTACACGGTCTTCAATTTGTCACAGAAGTCTTATCGTAGTGCCAAGTTCCATAACAGGGTGAGTGCTTTCTTCTGGGATACCAAAGCCCAGGATCACAAATTTCGGAGGACAGGCTGCTTCCGAGACCTCTTGCTGTCTGACCCAGAGTTCTTACAAAACAAAGGGGGCAGGTTCTGTGCCTCCTGAGGCAGAGCACAGAAGGCTGAGTTCAGGGAGAAGGGGACCAAAGGTGGCTATAAATGCCCATTACGCTCCCTGGATTCTGGCCTACGGCAGGGCCTCAAACAGCCCCTGGCATAAGTTAACGCAGCCCTGGAGGGCTCAGTGCTATGGCACGTACCTCCACCGGAGCTTGCAATGGGAGGGACTGTAGGGCTACTTAGGTTGCCGCTATGCCACCCGTGGCTCCTGTACAGCTACTAGAAACTGCTGCAGAGGAGTGAGGAATAAGCACTTTTTCTTTTAGAAAAATGTCTGAAAGACTCGGTCTATAAAACTTAGTGTTAATATACTGACTGAGTTGCACAACTCTTTAAAGTTGTAATGTGTATGAATGAAAGTAGCTCCCATCTGCATGACTGCGTAATAGCATAATGCTCTGATGCTGGGCATTGTGGGGAGCACAGCTGGCTCTGGCCGGGTGTCGCAGCTGCGAGCTCCTGCTGCTGGTAAGGGGGCGGGGAATGGGGGGGTTTAGGTAAGGGAGCAGGGAATCCTGGGAGGCAGTCAGGGAGCGGGGGTGGTTGGATGGGGCAGAGATTCTGGGAGGGCTGTCAGGGGATAGGGAACAGGGGGGTTGGATAGGGGGCAGGGGTCCTGTGAGGGGGCGGTCAGGGGACAAGAAGCGGGGGTTGGATGGGTTGTGGGTTCTGAGGGGGGCAGTCAGGGGACAGGAAGTGGGAGGAGGTGGATAGGGGCGGGGGCCAGACTCTTTGGGGAGGCACAGCCTTCCCAACCCGGCCCTCCATACAGTTGTGCAACCCCGATGTGGCCCTCGGGCCAAAAAGTTTGCCCACCCCTGACCTACTGTATTGGTACTGTCCGTAGGGAAACCTCACTTCACCAGACTCTCCTAGAAAGAATTAAAAAAGCAAAGCCGTGAGAACAGGTATCCTAGCAAAGGTGCTTCTAAAGAAGTTTTATTTTTTTAAATAAACCATCATACTTCTGTGTTGCAAAACTGCATCAATATTTTATAGAACTAGAGACAATCAGTGATATAACTTTATTTTGTGAGGGCAGGAATATCTGGTGGCTAAAGCACAGGGTTAGAAGTAAGATACGGGTTGTGTATCTGGCTCTGCCACTGACTTTTATTATTTGAGAAGTCACTAATGCTTTCTGCCTTAGTTTCCTCCTCTGTAAAACCAAAATGAGACCAGACAGTCGTGTTGGGCTCCAATTCGTTAAAGGTTTTTAAAGCATTTGGAGATCCCTGTAGATATGCAAGGTTAGGCATAACTGGTAGAAACTTTCCTACAAGTGATCTTCTTCCTCCTCCTTTCTAGCTCTGTCTTCCACCAAAATGCAACATTAATTACTAAACTTAAGCTAGTGTAGCAAGAGATTACCTAACTTTAGTTTAGTCTGATCTATAGTTAAGAGTCTATTTGCAGCTACTGTCTAGATCACTGGTAGCCATTCCATTTACATTTGTGCACACACCATGGATTTTTGCCACTAAAAAAATGGCGGTTTGTAAACGGCCTTTCTGTGGTGGTGTTGCATGCTGTCAGTGAATCAGGAAAACCTGTTAGGTTAAAATAATCAAGGAGCTTTTAATTCACATTTGCTTATCGAATTCAGGTGTATTTGTTGGCAATGAAGCTGAGATGAAGAGTGCTCAGAAACACTGGACTAATGTCAGGGCTCTTATGGATCAATAGAAGATGCAGTGGGAGACAGTTTGAAAAAAATTAGCAAGGCAAAATGTAGAGCCACTGGAAGAATGTAAATAAAAACAGTATAATACTCATTAGTCCTTTTAATATTCCATTCTTCTAGTGCAGGGGTCTCAAACTCCTGGCCCGCAGGCTGAGCCTCCCCAATGTGGCCCTCGCAGCTCCAGCAATTTTGGGGCCAGGTCTCTCCCTTGGCCCCACCTGCCACCCCCAGGCACTTCTCCCACTCCAGGGCCCCGGCAGCACAGTGGAGCTGAGCAGCGTCTGCCAGCTCGCTCCAATGGCTGCCGGCCCCTCCATGCGGCCCCGGGGTGGGGCTGTGCCTCCGCGCACTGCCCCCTCCCCAAACGTCCCTGTGGCCAATGGGACGCTTGGGGGCAGTGCCTGGGGGCAGCAGCACACAGAGGCCCTGTGGCCTGCCCTGCCTTGGAGCCCCAGGTAAGCACTGCACCGCTGACCCCCTCCTCCCCCCTGAGCCTGCATCCCCACCCCTTTTCCACTCACCTCAGACCCCTTTCCCCCCACCCAAACTCCCTCCTAGAGCCTTAGGCAGGTGGGGGGTGGAGTTTTGGGGGGCAGGTTCTGGGTGGCATGAGTGACATTGGCCTGCTGGGAGGATTTGAGGATTGGCACTGGCCCTAAGGTATATTGAGTTTGAGACCACTGTTCTAGTGACTTTCCTGGTAGTGGCTTCTCTGGCAGTTTCCCAAGGAAGCTGGGAGAAATTCAAAATAAAAGTCTTAAGCACAAAAACAAGCTGATGTTACGGTCCTAACACTAGTATCATAAACATGGCCACAGGCCCCCATATTTCAAAAGCCATATAAAACTTTCACTTACTTTTATGTTGTGTTGAATTTCCTTAGTGATATTGAGGTAGCACTTCAAATAAATAAAACTATGTAACATATACTTAAAAATTTCCTAATTGCATATCTGCTTGCTGGCTTGTAATTACAGACCAAGCAAATGCATAATTATGGACTGCTGGAAATGCATATTTACTTTATAGATGGTAATGGCTTTTTCAGAGTCTGCTGTGTCAAGGCCTAGTTAGAGGATATTTAGTTTATGGGTGGTTGGTCATATTGACAGTAACAGCCTCTCTTGGAGAACAACAAAACACAATCTGGACTAATTGCCTGTGCAACTCCACTTTCAAAAATCATGATGTGACAGTGTCTGGGGGGGAAAAACTGGCCAAATAAATGTGCATTGCACTTCATGTGAGCATTCCCTAATGTATGCTCATGTGCTACAGATCAGACTGACTATTGTAAATAACGTAAAATAAGAATTTGTTTTACAGACCGTTAACTGCAGCAACAGATACCATGCTAGGTGCTTACAATGGGAAACAAAACATTCTTATAGGGGGATTCCAGCCTTGCTGTTGATCCTCTTACAAATATTAGGGTTCTAACTAAATACAACCCAAAATACAGAATTAATTGCTTAGACATTATGGGCAGAGTCTGAGTAAGCTGCCTTGCCAAATTTTTATCATTCTCCTTTTAAGTGCTTATATGATCATCTAAGGAACTTCCTCGTATTTAGGAAGGTTTAACCAAACATCTTCTCTCCCCCTCCCTGCCCCTGGTATTCCTAAAGCAGAATTCAAATGTCTGCTCGGGGGGGAAAAAACTGCTCTTCAGACAAAAAGAGAAACTTGGTGCTGCAGCTTCCTACCTCTGACCAGAAACCTCATTTTAAAAGGCAATTCCATTAAAAATAGGTTTGTGGAAGGCTAGCCAATCTGCAACTTGAAACAGCACTGCAAAGATTGTCCTTGAGACAACTGTGTGATTCAGAGAGTACGTTGATGAGTGATAGCTAGAAGTGCTTTGCTTGTTTGTACCACTTAGCATTTGAGGAATAATGTTCTGGCTGACATCTTAGTAACTCTTTATTACCCAATTCCTTTCTGCAAAGAATTACTCATAAGAGTGCTGTAGAAATCAGATCTCTCTCTCTTGGTAACAAGAGTCCAGGAATTAATATTTACTAATTAGGCACTAGTGGCCTGATCTTCAGGATTGCTGAGGTCTCTCAAATCCCATTCCATTAAGTCAGTGGAAGCAAGAGCTGCTCGGCACCTCTTGAAAACCAGGCCCCAACTTTAAGAACCAATTTGCTAACATGTCAACCCTGTGACTAGTGCAGGACTTACTGCAATGTAACTACAGTATAATCAAAGCACAGCAATTTGATCCAACTCTTCTTTCCAAAGAGAATTCAGTGCTTTAAATGGTTACTAAGGATGATCCAAGTTGCACGCTAAATATTTCAAAACTGTTTTAAAATGTATTGTCAGGGACAAAATATCAATTTCATATTATGAAACAAAAAATTCTCTTCTCTGGCCCATTCTATAATTCGTGCCTCCCCATTAAGCAGAGTTATGCATGAAAAGAGAGGCTGAAGGGGTTTAAGCACAGCAGTTACCTTGTGTGGAAGGAACATGCTCTTTTTGACAGGAAAGATCCATGAAAGTGTCTCAATTAAGGGGATTATGAAGTTTATGTTTGTTCACTATGTGATCTCCTAGGTATCTGAATGTAGCTGGCCAATGAGACAAGCGCCCAGTCTGCATAATCTCTATGCCGTATGTAAGAACATGCACAACTGGTTACAGCAGAACCCAAAAAATGTGTGTGTCATCCATTGCATGGTAAGTCAGCCAGTAGCTGCATTTGAGAAATCTCTGCTTGTAAACTCTTGCTTCCCTGGGGAATTGACCAGCAATAAATGCACCATTGTACGAGGATACAATGAAGTAAGTCCATACAGGAGAATAAGTGTTATACAATCTGCCAATATGCAGAAACCTAAACTTGCATATAAAGAGATAATTCAACTTGATTAAAGACATGAAGCAATTTTAGCTTTCAATCTTACATGTGTTGCAATATATTTGATCTCCTAGTTTGAGAGCCTTTTCTGCCCAACACAATGGCAGACATTGCTTTGAATAGTGTTATGGTTTGTCACAACTTTAAATGCAGTTTCTAGTTTGGCTCGGGGGAGGAGCCCTTGAATAAGAATAATTAAACCTACCATTAAAATGTGGGTCTATTCTGAAAAGTCTCTCTGCGACAAGAGAGACATTTTACCCATCAAATCTGCTTCCTGTGAGTATTGTGTCAGTTATACTAACTTACTTTTCATGGAAGTCTGATGGCTTTTAATCCAGTGAGCCCTGTAGAGCCAATGTAGCTAAGGAAGATGAACCATGTTCTGTCCCTCCTTGTACATCAACAGACTTGTTAACAAAGTAGTGTTTCCAGGGCCTTGTGCAAATCCATTGAGGGCCATGTAATTGCACAGATGTTGAGGACAGTGTAGGCTGAAGATTGGCCTGTAGAACCTTTACAGTTGATAATGATCCCGAAGGAGTTCTGTTTAACTTTCGGAGCCCAGGTTGGGATTCCGGGGCTGGCAGTTTGGGGCAGTAAAAAATTCCAGATGAAATCTGCCTAGGTCATAAGAAACTCCCGATAAATATTAACCCTGGTGCCTCATAGTGTCACTCTCAATAAGAGTACAGTTCTACTGGGAAAATCAGAAACACATAGGTTCTCTAGGTATGTAGTTTCCCAACCCAAAAGACTCGAATATGACAGAGCTCCAAGACCTGCTTAGTACCCAAATTAATTTTGTGTGTGTCAAAGGGCATTTTTCTCTTTGACTGCCCTCCCCCTAACTAGCTTGTACAGCCAGCCAAGTCCAAAAGATAGGCAGGTTACCAATATGGGGCCCCTCTTCAGCAAGGCACTTAAACCAGTGCTTAACATAAGGTATGAAATGATGTTGGTCCCAGGATATTAGAGAAACAAGTTGGGTGAGGTAATATCTTTTATTGGACCAACGTCTGTTGGTGAGAGAGACAAGCTTTTGAGTTTACACAGAGCTCTAACCCTCAAGAAGAGCTCTATGTAAGCTCGAAAGACATGAGTGGCTCCTTTGACTTCAAGCACATGCCCATATTCAGCAGGATACTTAAGCCTTAGTCTGTTCTGGCGTGGCAAATCCTGTATCAAGGTAAAACACTGCTATAGCAGATTGCAGTGAGCCCAAGATCTGCAGTTGTATTTTAATATTACAAACAGCAGATTACTTAACACACACAGCAGAAGTTCCAATCCAAAAACGAGTTATTTCTGGGCCCTCAAAATCTTGTGTAAATCATCAACTACTCTTTTATGCACTTCTGTAAAATAGCTGAATCCGTTTAAATCAACTGTATTTAGTCTGGTTCAAAAGTTAATTACTGGAAATGAAAGCGCCGAAACAAGAGTTTCTATAGACATTCCTCCTTTAGCTCTAATACAGCCATGTCATTGAAATCTTGCTGAAATGCACTTTTAAATATGGATTGGGTTAAAATAGACTATCCTTTCCCTTCAATTAACAGGATATCTCTGATATGTGCTCTTGCATTTTATCTGACAGGATGGTCGTGCAGCATCAGCAGTTCTGGTCAGTGCAATGTTCTGTTTCTGTCATCTCTTCTCTAGTCCAATCCCAGCTATTCAGTTGCTCAACTCAAAGAGACCTGGAATAGGACTCTGGCCATCCCACAGAAGGTAGAGTATGTTAGTTGGGCAAGCACTATTCAACACAGTTAAATGTATAACTTTTTAAGCCTGTGGTTCCCATCTCCTTAGCTGTCCAGGCCTGGGTCCTGCAAACATACCTGTGAGTAGTTCCACGGAAGTCAGTGGAACTGCTCATGTGCCACATGCTAGCCTGAGTAAGGATGGTCTAAAGTATTAAGCAAGGGGTTTGGAGCTTGAGTTCCAGTCCCAGCATGTTAACATTGCCAGAGCTATGTAGTGTCAGGCAAGTTCCTTAGCCTTTGTGTCCTAGCCTCACCCTGTGTAAAGTGAGAGTAGTGAATGCTGTTTTCTTTAAATTGTGTCCAAGGATTAACAGATGAAGGCTGTTTGTTTATGATGGCTTTGTTCCTTAGGTTGGAAAAAAATTAAGACCAGTCTGGCCTTAAGATTGCTTCAAACTTCCCCCAAAATGAGTTTGTCTGATCAGAAACTTGCTGTGTAAACCATCTTGTTTGCAGTAGGTTTGTCTTGCAACTGAAGAATATCCTGTTGGGAGGCTCCCACAGAGTGAACAGAAAAAATGCAGTGATAAGTATGTAGACACAAAAGTTTAAAGCCCTAAGATACTTAGCCTAGTTAAACTGAAAGCAGCATTGCTGTGTCCTGGCAAGTTTTGGATTTGTCATTATTTTTTTTCCTTTTCTAAAAGTGTTGTTTAGGATCATTATAGAAACAAACCTTCCAATCCACTTAGCTGGAGCTAAATTAACTGCTCTCTAAGGGTATATCTACACTGCCCAAAAAAAAAAACCCCACACACACCGGCAAAAGGGAATCTCAGAGCCTGAATCTACAGACTCAGGCTCCTGCTACAGCACTTAAAAATTGTAGTGTACATGTTTCCGCTCAAACTCTGGAACCCTGCAAAGAGGGTGGGTCTCAACCAGAGTGGGAATGTCTGCACTGCTATTTTTAGCACCATAGCATGAACCCAAGTGTGATGGAGTTTCCAAAGCCACACTAAGGCTGAGGCAGGGGAAAGGGTCCAGCAGTGCTGGGTCAGGAAAGCTCTGCCCCTCATGCACTGCCAAGCATACTCCTAGGGAAAAGAGTATAAAGAGTTCCAGCAGTCCAGGCTGGGGGCAGGAAAGAAGCCATTTCCTGGAGAAGCACTGCCCTGAGATAGGGGGAGAAGCTCTTACCAAGGAGGTCTGGCTGTGAGTCTTCCATTTACCCTCCTCTTCCTCCCTCCCCCCCCCCCCATGCCTTTTAGACATCTTTTTAGCAATCTCTCTTTGTCATGAAAGTGCAACTTGCAAACATAGGTTTTTTGGGTGTTTTGTTTGTTACATAATTGCACTCTAAAACAAAATAATGTAAAACTTTAGAGCCTACAATTCCACTCAGTCCTGCTTCTTGTTCAGCCAATCGCTAAGGGAAACAAGTTTGTTTACATTTACAGGAGATAATGCTGCCTGCTTCTTATTTACAATGTCACCAGAAAGTGAGAATAGGCATTTGCATGGCACTGTTGTAGCCAGCATTGCAAAGTATTTACATGCCAGATATATTAAACATTCGTATGACCCTTCATGCTTCGGCCACCATTCCAGAGGACGTGTTTCCATGCTGACAATGCTATTTTTTTTAAAAATGTGTTAATTAAATTGGTGACTGAACTCCCTTGGGGGAGAATTGTATGTTCCCTGCTCTGTTTTACCCGCATTCATCCAAGACTGCTATGATATGAAATATATGGCAGATGACCCAGCACAAATTGTTCATTTTAAGAACACTTTTTTTTCACTGTAGATTTGACAAAACCCAAAGAAGGTACCAATTTGAGATTTCCAAAGATAGCTACAGCACTCGACCCAAGGTTTAAGAGTCTGAAGTGCCTTCCAAAATCTGAGAGGGACGAGGTGTGGCGCATGCTTTCAGAAGTCTTAAAAGAGCAACACTCTGAGGTGGAAAGTACAGAACCTGAACCACCAAAAAAGAAGACTAATCTTCTGGTGGCATCTGACTCCAATAATGAAAATGAACAGGTGTTAGTCCACACTACTTTCGATTATCGAGCAGAACCCGTCATCAGCTTGGATGTATGATGGTTGAAGCATGAAGGGATATATGAATATGAATCTTTAGCACATCTGGCACGTAAATATCTTGTGACACTGGCTACAAAAGTGCTGTGTGAATGCCTGTGTTCACTTTCAGGTGACACTGTAAACAAGAACCAGGCAGTATTATCTCCTGCAAATGAAAATAAACTTGCTTGTCTTAGCGATTGGCTGAACAAGAAGTAGGACTAAGTGGAATTGTAAAACTTGAGCGCCTCCATTGTTTTTGTTTTTGAATGCAGTTATGTAACCAAAAAAATCTACATCTGTAAGTTGTACTTTCATGACAGAGATTGCACTACAGTACTTGTACGAGGTGAATTGAGAATGCTATTGTCTTTTTACAGTGCAAATATTTGTAATAAAAAATAAAGTGATAACAGTACACTTTGCATTCTGTTGTAATTGAAATCAAAATATTTGAAAATGTAGAAAACATCCAAAAATATTTAAATGTGATTCTATTATTGTTTAACAGTGCAATTAATTGTGATTGATGTGTGTTTTTGTTTGTTTTTTTTGTGTTTATTTATTTTTTAATTTCTTGACAGCCCTAGTGATGGGATCATTTTGGTAATCGCTCTCTTTGTTGCAGATACCTAGGATACATTTGTGATCTAATAGCAGAAAAGCCCATCCACCCTCACTGTAAGCCTCTTACTATCAAATCAGTCTCTCTCAGTCCGGTCCCCTGTTTCAATAAGCAGAGAAATGGGTGTCGACCCTTCTGTGACATTCTGATTGGAGAAACCAGAATCTTTACAACCTCCCAGGAATATGAAAGAATGAAGTAAGTTACTATGGCTTTCTTATCGCTAAATGATGCTAATAAGTCTTTTTTTTTTTTTTTAGTGTAGTACATCTAATTTCCTAGGCTCTGGGTGGGTGGGTGGGCGGGTTCCCCCCGACTGTGATTGAATTGGGCAAGATAATGCTACTAGAAGTGAAAATGTTATTGGAAAGTTGATGCCCAGTGTTAAAACTCGATTGCCAGAGCTTGTCTGAACTTCTGTGATGAGGTGCTGGGGCTTACTCCTGGCATATTTCAGCACTATACTAGTAGTTCTATGTGAAGCATTACTGTTTCAACTGACAACTAACAAGAGCACAGAATGCTTCTTCTACCAACTGATCATGGTCTGAGTTTTTGAGATTATGTATTTTTAAAGTACACAAGCAATAGCTTTAATGGTACTGCTGAAGTGAGCATAACAATAGACTTCTTCCTCATTTGTTTTAAAGGGAATTCCGTATGCAAGAAGGGAAAGTCCTAATTCCATTAGGAGTCACTGTGCATGGAGATGTTGTCCTTTCTGTCTACCATATGAGATCAACCATTGGGGGACGACTTCAAGCAAAAGTATAGTTTGGTCTACCTTTTGATACACACAACACAAACACTGAGTCAAAGGCTGACCCTGGCACTCAAAGATTGAAGTGGAAGGAGGGCAACGTAGCCATAAAAATGTTTGGCATGCGCCTAAAGATTTGGAGAGGCTGGGAGTGAAGCTCAGAGTAGGCAGTGACCGTGCTGATGGTGCTGTATGGAGGGGGCCGGGCAGGGTCCCTCCAGCTGCTAGACTGAAAGACCCTCAGCCAGTAACTAGCTTGAAGCAAGGGCCCACTGGACTCCCTACCCTCCCTATAGAAGGAGGTGGCAACAAGCCAGTACCTCCACATTCCTAATCCCTACCAAATTCACGGCCTTAAACTCATCACAGACTGTGAAATCTTGTCTTCCCCTGTGAAATCGTCTTTTTTTGTGTGCTTTTACCCTGTACTGCACAGATTTCACGGTGGAGACCAACGTTTCTCGAATTGGGGGTCCTGACCCAAAAGGGAGTTGGGGGTGGGGGGTTGCAAGGTTATTTTAGGGGGTTGCAGTATTAACACCCTTACTTCTGTGCTGCCTTCAGGGCTAGGCAACCAGAGAGTGGCGGCTGTTGGCCAGGGGCCCAGCTCTGAAGGCAGCAGCACAGAAGTAAAGATGGCAATACCAGCTGCAGCTCCCAGCTGGCAGCCACCGCTCTCCACCTGCCCAGCTCTGAAGGAAGTGCTGCTGCCAGCAGCAGCGCAGAAGTAAGGGTAGCAGTACCGCAAACCCCCTACAATAACCTTGTGACCCTCGCCCCAACTCCTTTTTGGGTCAGGACCCCTACGATTACAACACCCTGAAATTTCAGATTTAAATAGCTGAAATAATGAAACTTACAATTTTTAAAAATCGTAGGACTGTGAAATTCACCAAGATGGACTGTGAATTTTGGTATGGCGCCTACTAATGTGCTATTTCATCATCCTCTGGGTGGACTTGCCAATGAGGACTCCACTCCAGCCAGGAGGAAAGTTCCTGCATTCTCTCAGGATTAGGTCAACAGACTTTTAACATACATAATGGCAACATGGTTGTCTGTCAGAAAAGATCTATAATAAAATCACTACAATAAAAATAACATCTCTTGATAAGTGGGAACAAAGGGAGAAATGTTTACTCAACACTGAGGTATTCTGAATTACAAGCAAGGAAGGAAAGTTGAAGATGATTAGAGAGATTGGACTCTGAGACAGAAAAGCTGTTGTATGCTTGGAAAAACAAATTGGGTGATGACATAATAAGACATAGCTGTCAGTAAAGACTTTCTTTCACTTTACTCCTGAGCGCATTCTGTGCCAGAAAAATTAAAATTCTGCAAATTTTATTTGTCATATGTGGAGGCTCCAGCATGGCAGGCCACTGGCTGCAGAGAGGTGGGAGATCACTGTGTAGCTCCTCCCAGGACACGGACTCAGCGGTGAGGCTGCACCCAAGTCTGACACAGGACCGGGCCTGCCTCAGAAACACCCCAGGGCCCTGCCTCTCTGTGCCAAGGGCACCAGGTGTGGGCAGGCAGGCTCAGCCCAGCAGGATCCGAGTGCGAAGGGGCTTAGTGTGGGGGGGATCCAGGTGTGGGTTGAGAGGGTTCTGTGTGGGTGGCTCAGTGGAGGATCCGGGTGCGGGGAGGATTTGGATGCACAGGGGCTTGTTTGGGTGCGGGGGGGAGTTCTGGGTGCAACAGTAATGGGACTCTGCAGGGGGGTGCAGGTGAAGGTGCTTAGGGCTCAGCGTGGGGCTCTGGGTGCAGGGGAGTTAGAGTTTGACACAGGGGTATGGGTGTGGGGGGAACTCCGGGGGGTCCAGAGGCAGCTGGTTGGGGATGTGAGGGGCTTGTTGGGGTGGCCCAGGTGCAGGGGCAGTGTGGCTCATTTCGGGGGGGTTCTGAGTGCTGGGGGGTGAGGCTCAGTGAGAGGGTTGGGTATGAGGGGGGCTGGATGCACAGGGGTTGAGCAGATGGGGGAGCAGCTCCTTCTATAGGGATCCCTTCCCCTGCAACTGAGGAGCAATGGATGCAGAAATCCGGGGGGAGGGGGGAGAGTCTGCAGAGCTTCCTTCAGCTGGGGGAGAAATCTAGGGGTGGGTCTGACCTGGCCCCGGTTGCTGTGCAAGGAAAGAGGAAGTCCTGTCCTCTCCAGCCCAACTGGGACTAGCAGCTGAGCCTGGCATGGCATAGGAGCCACCAGCTGGATCTTCCCCAGTCCTGCTTCCTGCCCCACAGTGATTTACCTCTCTGCCAGCTGCCCTGGGCCCCCAAAACATGCTGCTGGGGTAGGTCACCTGACCGCTTTTGTGGCTTCCCTTGCTTTCCTGTCAAAAAGTCACTTTCCCGCAGGGAAGCAAATCTGCAGGGAACATAAATTCTGCGCATGTGCAGTGGTGCAGAATTCCCCCAGGAGTATTCACTTATATAGTAACAGTGAAGTACAACTGATTAGCTGCCTGTATATTATATAAATCTAGAGAATTATTTCCCTTTATTTAAAAAGTGTATATTTAATCCTGTGATTTTTTTTTTTCTTTTCTTAAGATGACAAACACACAAATCTTCCAGATTCAATTTCATACTGGATTCATAGCACTGGGAACAACTACGCTAAAATTTACAAAGTAAGTACCTCTTAGAGCAGAGACCAGTACTGCATGCAAACTTCAGCATGTTAGCTGCATATAAACAATCTGACCATCACTGACTAGTTTGATAAAGTAACCAATTCATGTTGGCACATAAACAGGGCATAAATAGCTCTTCTAGGATCTGCTGCCTGAGTAGCATTGACAACATTACTGATAAAAGACTAAACTGTCAGACTTTTATTCCAGTGTCTCTCAAATGCCTCTTCTGAGGTGCTGGTGAAATGAGAAACAAGGTTTTCTGCAGACCATTTTTTCTTTTACTTCGAGGGAGCCATCTCTTCCCTAGGTACCACTCATTCAGGGATTCTCAAACTACATAATGGGCAATTGTGAACATGCAGAAAAAATATTTGGGCTTCCCATAATGAGTGGTCCTCTTCCTCACCATTTTTTTTTTAAATGGTCCGGGTTACTGCATATATTAAATGCATGCATGATGTACACTCTTCTTGTCTTGCTGGCTCGTATCCACTCTGGACTCTGCAGTAGGAGAGCTGTCTGGAGCACCTGGAATACACAGTAGAATGTTTTACTCACATTTGCTGCCTACTAAGTGAAAGTCCCTTAAAGGGAAAATACTCTTGGACTTGCTGAGCCTCCCTAGAAAGGCAAGTCCCCTTTTGTTTCCAGTATAACTAATACCTGGACATCCCCTCAGCTGGCTCAGGTCCGCCTATCTCAGTTTAATGGGGAGGGAAGTTATGCCCACTACTTCCCCAAGGCTGGTGCATTGTGGTAAAATATCCAAGAACATGAGTTATCCTAGGCAAATGTCTTAATTTCTGAGATGCAACTCTTTATTTTCAGTGCCCTAGGTAACAGGTAAAACAAACAGGTCCTTGCATACAGTCTAGGGTATATCTAACCCCTGCAAGGATGACCGCATGGTGGTGTGGAGTATGGGAGGATGAGGGGAACAATAAAATGAGTAAGATCTTGTTCCCTTTCATGGGTGAATGGAATAAGATACTTTCTCTGTAGAAGTGTTCAAGGGAAATGTCGTCTTCTGTTGCTTTATTGATTTCATTAACTCTGTTTTACAAAGTTTTAAAATAACCAAACTAAGGCTTGAGTACTCTAAGAATGTTCCCTGCTTACAACTTTTGCATTCATTAGACTGCAAAATCAGATACCGAGTATGCTCTTTGCATGGTGCAGGGACAATAGCTTCTTACTGTGCCGTTTTTCCTAACTTCTCCTAACTGCAAAGTGGTGGGGTCCAGTCAAAAGGTAGCTTGATCCATGTGATGGGGTGTAGAAATCCCACACTGGGCCGGAGAGCAGAAAATGGCAGACCAGAAATTTCAAGGCTGGAGGAAGTATTCAGCCTTCAGGCTCCTAATCAGTAATTGAGAAGGCAACAGAATAGACAGAAGGGAACACCAACTCCCCCAACTCAGCGGGAACTGGCTTGACAAGGACTACACCCATGTGATGAGACAAGGAACTTTCTTTGGGACTGATTTACAGACTGTCCAATCACTGGATGAGTAGGAGAACGTGGCTGTGGTTTCCAGTATAATGACAAGGCCTAGATAAGGAATAGTTGATTTGGGGATGGGTCCTAGCCCACATCTACCTTATGGCAATGAGTTTGTAACGCGGAGCAGACTAATTTGGGTAATTGATTCCATTTTATTTTAAATGAAGTATCTCTATTCAAGAGGAGTGTCTATATTTTTCAGCTGCTGTTGGATCTCTATAGAGTGCGGACAGCAGCACAATCTGTCAACAAGCGAGGTTGATTCTTTTGAAATGGGGACTGTTAGGATGGAGTGAGACAAGAGTCTTTAGAGTACAGTTTTTGCCCTCCCCTCTCTCCTTCCTTGGGCACTAGCTAAAGAATAACTTTGCTGATTTGTGTGATTCGTCTCATAGTAACAAAATGCCAGAAACTTGCTTCATCCTTGCCACTTTGCTGCTGTTTGTGTGCAGTTGAAAAGATGCTAGGAGTGAATAGGCGAAAGTGTAAAAATCAATAACAGACATATACACATGTTGAAGACTTTATATGTGTCTGCCAAAAAAAAAAAAAGTTGCTTTACTACTTTTAACTGAACAGCTTTCTGTCAACATTTAGACCTGAACTGGATGCATGTGACTCCCCAGAAAAATATCCACAGCTGTTTCATGTTACACTGGAGATAGAAATAGAATCTGCTGATAGACAGACCGACCTGACTCCTCCTTGGGAGAACTTCACAACAAAAGACATCAATGCCAGCATTCTCTTCTCCTCTCACCAGGAACATCAAGATGCTCTGGCCTTGGCAGGTGAGAACTACCCTGCTTTGTGCACATTCTTCAGCTTCTAAAGCTGAAGAATGTCCTTTTACTATCTTGTGACTTTCTTTTATCCTGGTGCATTTGGTTCTTTCTCTTGCAGGTCGAGGCCCTGTAGATGCACCTCAGGATAACATTAAAAATGTTGGCCAGGGGGCGTTCCTCTCCACTCTCAGCTGGCAAGGTACTTGGACTTGGCCTCTAGTATTTTCAGCCAACGTATTGCAAAAAGTTGTTGTCTCTAGTTTTTAAAGGATGAATTTGCTCAAACAAAGGGTCAGCTTGTGAAAGACAAGATCACATTAGATCACTGTGGGCTACTGGTTAGGCTGCAATTTGAGTTAAAATGAACACTCTCTTCTGAGGTATTGAGATTCCCTGTGCCTACTTGCCCTGGATTTGTCTGACTGAGGTAGTTCGTTCATAATCTCAAACTCAAAACCATTGATTCCAGCTGCTAATACCCATTAAAAGACCGTTTTAAAATACTTGCCTTTCCCAGTATTTCTCTTTCACTTACAACATGCCTGTGGCATCTGATGTGACTACCTACAGGGAGGAAGTGGTCTGTGCCTGCCAATGGGAGGGTTGGTGTTCCATGGAACGTAATGGTCTAATAGAACACGTTCCACATTATGAACAAGCTTGAGAACCTCTCCTATAGCCTCTATAGCACAAGTCTTCTGCAGCATCTTTGCAACATACAGTTTAGGAATCCAGCATGAGGATTCCCCCTCTTACCAAACTAAAAAGCTGGGTTCAAGTTCAAGTGCTGCTTTCATTAAAATGCTTCTACATGTTTTTGCCCTTGGCTTGTGTTTTAGTCCCCCATAAATGAAATCCTAGACAAATCAGTCGAGGCACCACATCTGGACCCAGGAACAGCTTCTGTTCTCATCCAGGCTCTTACGCTGTCCTGTTCTGTAGGCTCAGTTTCCCTAGCAGTAAAGTGTGGATATTTGTACAGTACAAAGTGATTGGGACTTAACTAATCTTTTTGTTAGGCACTTCCATTTTAAATTTAACTGAACACACGTGTGTTTTGCTATTGCTGCCTTTTTCCATGGGAGGCTAATAAACTGCATGTATGTAAAAACCTGAAGAACAGGAAGCTAACGTCAATTCTTTTGCTCACTTAGATCAGAAATCCGACAAAAGCAGTTCTCACCCCACCTCTGAGGATCGGGCAGCACTAGTGCACGAGGAGAGTGAACAGTCGGACGATGAACTCTTATCCCTTTCCAGTCAGCACAGCAATGCTAGCAGCGACAAAACCCACGGGACGCCAAAACACAGCAAAAAGCAGCAAGAGCCTCCAGCACCACTTCCCCCTGAGGATGTCGACCTTCTGGGTCTGGACGGTAGCCCTATGAGCAAGAATTTCCCCACTCAGTCCACTGCTCTCCCCTCTAACTCAGACTTGCTGAGTGATCTGTTTGGGATCAGTGGTTCCAGGGCCCACAGTCAAGGTGGACAGGCAGCTGCTGAGGATGTCTTCCACGTGGGTGGGCCTGGATCTGCACACTCCACCCCTCGACGCTCTGCAGCCTCAGCATCTCCATCTCCAGCCCCAAGAGTAGGAGAAGGTAACACTTCTTAGCCTAGTGCCTGACTTGGTACAAATGTGTGGTGTTATCCCAGTGTTAGGCTCATTCTACAGTCGTTTCTGAGCTATTGGACTTGTAGTAGAGATGATGGACGAGTGAGATTCTACATGGGGAGGGATTTGAAGTCTCTGTGAGGCCTTGCAAGGAAACCAAGGCATTTTGCACTACACAGAGCATCGCCCTCTAAGGAATCTCAAATATTGCATTTTCAGTGGGCCCTGCTAATGTGTGTGTACTTCTCGGGTGAAGGGACCTGTCCATTACACTCATGTCCAGGTGAATTAGTTATACTGGTGTCATTTAGTATTTATTTCTGTAAGTTTATAGTTTGTGTTGGGGGGGACTTTTTAAAATGATACTGTGTAACAAAGGTAGAAGGAGAATATTTTAGAATTCATAAAACTTAGTGACCCAATGTCCATCTAAATGAAATTGAAGATTCCAAACTGAAGACCAGCAGATATTTTCCATAATTCTCCATTTAGAGGGATGCTGTGGGGGCTGGTAGGGGTATGCTCTAACCTACCAGCTGTTGGATTTATGCTAGAGAGGAGTCTGTATAGCAAAGTCTGGATCTCCACTTTCTCTTAGTTCAGAGGGGTGAGGAGCTGTGGTCGCAGTCCATCTCTGTCCCTCTGCTATTTCTGCCTTCTCTCTTCTTTCAGCAGGCAAATACTGAATCATTAAAAATTCTCTCGCCTCCCTGCCTGAAAAAGTGGGGTGTTTTACCCACTAAAGCTTATTCCCAAATAAATCTATTAGTCTTTAAGGTGCCACCAGACTCCTCATTGTTTTTGTGGATACAGACTAACACAGCTACCCCTCTGATACCTGCCTGCTGAAAAGTACAAGGCAGACTGTTTAGATCAGGGGTAGGCAACCTATGGCACACATACCGAAGGTGGCACGCAAGCTGACTTTCAGTGGCACTCACACTGGCCGGGTCCTGGCCACCAGTCGGGGGGCTCTGCATTTTAATTTAATTTTAAATGAAGCTTCTTAAACATTTTAAAAACCTTATTTACTCTGTATACAACAATAGTTTAGTTATATATTATAGACTTACAGAAAGAGACCTTCTAAAAAGGTTAAAATGTATGACTGGCATACGAAACCTTTAAATTAGAGTGAATAAATGAAGACTCGGCACAGCACTTCTGAAAGGTTGCCGACTCCTGGTGTAGATGATATTGACACTGAGTGTCGATGAGTTTGCCCATAGGCTGAGTGTAAGAGAGAAGGGAGGGGGGCCAGACTCCTTGGGGAAAGGAGGAATGAAGAGGATCTATGAAGGAAATGCTGAAGGCCAGAGTCTCAAAGGCCCAGATGGGGAAAAGTCTCTGAAGTGGTTAATCAACCTTGCCAAAGGCAGCTGCAGGCTCACAGAGAATGGAGACCCCTGGTCTAACTTGATTGCAAGCTTCAGAGGAGCTATTCCAGATCACTGGGCACAATACTTAAACTGCAGCTTGTCCCTGTTGTGGGTGGGCTTTTTCTTCTGTTTTAAAAGAGAGCTGTAAAGCTGAGCTTCTTCCCTTTTTTTGTGTGTGTGTGTGTGTGTGTGTGTGTCTCTCTCTCTCTAATATATATAATATATATATTTATTTAACACGCGCATTCAGAGCCAGTTAAAGAAATGTATGGTAAAGGCTGACAGTTTGTCTTTTTAACCCACAACTATCAGCCTTAGTTTCAAAGAACCTGTTTAGCAGCAGCATACGTACATCGATGCATATGCTGAAGTTCCTGATAGTATTTTTTTTTTCCTCTGCAATTTAACAGCATTAAATGCTGAGTGTTAATGCTGTGGTGTTTAAAATCCGCTTGTAGTGCGCTAGATCGGGGCGGGAAAACTTTTTTTGGCCTGAGGGCCACATCGGGTTTCGGAAATTGTATGGAGGGCCAGTTAGGGGAGGCTGTGCCTCCCCAAACAGCCAGGTGTGGCCTGGCCCCCGCCCCCTATCCCCTCCTGCTTCTTGCCCTCTGACGCCCCCCTCAGGACTCCTGCCTCATCCACCTCCCCCCACCCCATTCTCTGTCCCCTGACTGTCCTTGGAACCCCCACCCAACCCCTCCTCTCATTCCTGAATGTGCCCTCCCTCCCCCGGGACCCCTGCCCCATCCAACCACCCCTTCTCCCTGACTGCCCCTAGGACCACTGCACCCATTCAACTCCCCATTCCCTGCCCTCTGACCGCCCCAACCCTTATCCACATCTCTGCCCCCTGACCACCACCCTGAACTCCTCTGCCCTCTATCCAACCCCCCCGGCAGCCCAGAGTATTGCGCTGGCGGCATAGCGTACTGAGGCTGCAGGGGAGGGCCCGGGGGCTAGCCTCCTTAGCCAGGAGCTCAGGGGACGGGCTGGATGTGGCCCGCGGGCTGGATGTGGCCCACGGGCCATAGTTTGCCCATCTCTGCACTAGATCAACACAGGGTAAGACTTGAGTAGAGCTCACTGTAGTAACACCTACTAAATGTGAGGTTTTCACAGCCAGTTCCTGAAGATCCCAAAGCTAACTTAAATCAGTGAATCTAGGGTCCTGCTCGTAGAGGGACACTTCTATTTACTAGTGCCCAGACACCATATGTGTCTGCAACAGTCACAATTTTCAATTTTGTGTTGTAATCTAAACCATGATGAGAACAAAAATCTTCGTGAGGTGCGGGGATGGAAGGACACTGACAGATTTGGAGAAGGAAGAAGTGAGTGAAGGGTTCCTTGTGTGAGCAGTATGCTCATCCTGAGTATCTTGCTTCCGATATATGACTGTGGTTTATAAGCCTCAAAGTTGATTTGATTTGTGAGAACACTCTTAAGAGGGTGATGGTGTGGCAGTGGGCAGGAGCAGCTCTAGACTTTGTCAGTCACAGTGGAAAACACACTTGGCACCCCTGCCTCTCCACCCAGCGGCTGAGCAATAACAAAACACACAGCCAGCCAATCAGCAGAACGAGGGAAATAAAAATCACAGCAGTTAAGCACCCCCTGGGAGCTAGTGCCCAGGCCAATGACCTGCTTGCCCACCCCTAGAGCCAGCTCTGCCACTAGGGTCGGGAAAGGATCTCCAGGCAGAGTGGAACCATATGTTAAAGGGCGGGAAGGTAGTGGTCAAATGAGCAGCTTGGGCAGAATAAGGAGGACAAATGAGTAAGCCAGTATTCGATTGTTAAATAACATGACCGATGCTGCTACCACATAAGTGTAACTTCACTAGTGTACAGCGTTCAGAGCTCAGAACTGTCTTCTGTAATGTGCTGTTATGTTACAATAACGTTTTGAGTGGTCAGATTAGATTGCTCCCCTCTCTCCTTAAACTTTTTGCTCCTTGTTGTTGGCAGCTTCTCCAAGTTAAAATGTGATGGGCTATGCATGTACTCAAAACAGAATTTATGGAAGACCTGAACTCAGTACCCATGTCACGGATGTGGAAATGGTTCATATATACAGGAAAGGCACTAGTGCTTCTCTAAAGCTATTTCTACAAGAGCCTTTTGGAAACTCCATAATCTTGGTGACATCCTCTGGGTGTCTTCAAAGCTTTTAGAGAACTTCCAACACTCCCCATCTTATTTCTCAAATTAGTTTTAGGAAGGGAGACGGGTTAGACTCCAACACCTGACGTTTCTGGGCTATTCACTTGTTTCTCCACACAGTGTGCAAATCAGAATTTAACATACCTTCCTATAGCTTCCCACTTCAGCTGAATTTAGGAGCAGTTATTCTCCTTGGATATGACAGATGGGATGTGCATCTGTGTTGCCATGGATATATCCTACAGAACCTAGAGTTATAGCACTTGGTTGGAATACTTCTATAAATTCAGTGCAAATCCCAGTTATCCGTCTGTCTCTCCCAGTTGCATCCTACCTCCTGTTAGTGTCTGTGGGAGTTAAAAATGATGCCTACTTGTTTTGAGAACAGCGCTAATCCAGACTAATTAGAAAGGGAAAGCATGGTGTGAAATGGAGAAATTAACCTCTAATGCATTTTTACAGCAACTGCCTTTGACCCATTTGGAACTAGCCCAAAGCAATCTGGTCCAGATCTACTGGGTTCTTTTCTTCGTTCATCAAATGCCACTGGTGATCCTTTCCTTCAAGCAACAAGAAGTCCTTCACCTACCGTGCACAGTGATCCTTTTCACATGGGTAAGAATCTCAATGCCTCATCTATTGTATTTAAAACAGGTGTTTTTATAAGTAATGGTGAGGGAATAAGCCATTAATAAGCCCAAACGTACTTATCTCTGAAATAATGACTAAAGCACAGCTGCTCAATGGAGAGAGAAGAAAGGGCTTTCAGTCCCTAGATTTGCAGCTTATTTCTAATTTTGAATCCTGTTACACTCCCAGTCTGTATTTAATTATTGAGCCATTTGTGCACCTGAAGAAATTGGACCGCTAAACAGCGATGCCTGCTTGTATATTCATGTGGTTAAGAGGTCTGATATGAACCAGATTACTATTAATTGCACTAAATAGGGCACAGCACACTGGTAAAGAAAACTCAGGACTTTTAGTGTTTAGTCAGGCATCAGCCTGGATCTAGATGTCTGATGTGAAGAACCATCAGAATTATTTTGTTGTTCAGTTGTTTGTTTCATTTTATCTTTGAGTCTCCATCAGACTGATACTAAGCTTTGTGTGTTTGCAGAAAAGCTCCTTGACTTTTCTTTTTTTAGACAGCAATCGCCGCTGCTGCCTCCTCCTCCTCCTGCTCAATCTGAATATTGACTCTCTATGCCCATTTATTGGTGCATTACCACCAAATAGTGTCTCACTTGAAGTGAACTAGATATCACGTTCATTCAGATGCTGAGAACTTTTGATCCTGTAGCCTTCTCTGGCTTAAACAAATCCAGCCCCAAATTAATCGTTGTGTCTGATCATCTGGAAAGAGAAGAGGGGTACTTGCGGCACTTTAGAGACTAACAAATTTATTTGAGCATAAGCTTTCGTGGGCTACAGCCCACTTCATCAGATGCATAGAATGGAACATGTAGTAAGAAGATATATACATACAGAGAACATGAAAAGGTGGAAGTTGTCATACCAATTCTAAGAGGCTAATTGATTAAGATGAGCTATTATCAGCAGGAGGAAAAAAAAACTTTTGTAGTGATAATCAAGATGGCCCATTCCAGACAGTTGACAAGAAGCTGTGAGGATACTTAACATGGGGAAATACATTCGATTTGTGTAATGACCCAGCCACTCCAAGTCTCTATTCAAGCCCAAGTTAATGGTATCTAGTTTGCAAATTAATTCTAGTTCAGCAATTTCTCATTGGAGAATCGTTTGTGAGATATCTTGGGTGGGATATTCTCATTGGAAAGTTAGTATTACAAAAGAGGGGATTCTTATCTCACTGGCACTGTTGTATTTTAGCTCTGCCATAACATGGAAGCGGGGAGGGTACTGGGCATATCAACTTTGTTAATTGGACACTTGAGTCCTAGCCAGAGCCAGCTGTGTCAATGAAAGCAGTTAAACAGTATCTTGGCTCTTTATGGTACTAAATTACAGTGCTAGTGCTGAGAATCAATGAGGGAACTTGGCAGAAGGTGGTTGTGCAGTCCAATAATGTTTGAAAACCCAACCACTTGTTTCTCTCTGCTGCATTAAAGAAACCCAGTTTGGTTTATCTGGGTATTTTTATACCACTTCATTAGAATGAAAAAACTTGCTGTCCCCTCTGAAATACAGTTACACCTTTGCTTTCCTTTAATGTTTCTGTGGCGGCTGATCTTTCCTGACAGGAGGATGTAAGGTTTTACTGAACTGCTAAGGCTTGCTCTGGAATGGAGAAGTGCTTAAGAGAGTGTCTTTTGGCTCCTTCTGAAGCCTGATGCTGGCTCAGAACTGTGCTACTTTCTGTAAAGAGCAGCTTGAATCATTTTACCTCACTCATCAAGATGCTGTATTTGATGTCACTTTCCCTTCTATCAGAGCTGGGCTTTGCATTTAATGTGCATGTTTCACTTCCGAAAAGAGGATATGTGCAATCAGTGCTGAAGAGAATCCATGCACTACCCTGGTGGTGGGAATGGGGACACATGTAATCTAGGAACAGTGCCCGTCACCATGGTATTGGAGCACTGTTTTTGTATTGTTCAGAAAGTGCGAACTTATAATGTTGACTAGGTTCAGCTCTTGATAAGCAACTGTTCTGGCTGGCTGTTTATGTCCAAAGCAAGTCACCACATCGTGATCTTGAGGCTTATTTATGAGGTGCATTTTTCATTTGATTTTTCATTTTGCATTTTCCCTTTGTGCTGCTATGTTTATATTTAGGGGGTCCTTACTTTCACAAGACAGGCCTGTCGCTCCAGAGAGAAGTACAAAAAGAGTGGTACAAAAAGCTCAACAAAAGATAGAAGGGTCTGTAGATTTGCAGCATTCACTTGAGTTCAGCAATTTCTGGAATTTCTTTTTTATTTAAAGCACTTAAGTGTAAGGGATTATAAGTAAATATGTAAGGTATCCTAGTGTTGCTCACCCAAAAATAGTTCCAAAGTACTTCAGATTGCCTAGAGAAATAGTCATCAGTACTAGGGTAGAGGGAAATAGTAGGAGGTTTCAGGGCAGATAACATACATGGGGAAGAATGAAGCCTTGCTTCATTTTAAAGCACTGAATTCAAAATTGATCCTGATCTAATTTGGGTTAGAACTATTTTCTTTACCTAAGACAGGTAATGTTTTTAATGGACACTCTCATCTGAAATATGGGATTCCGTTAACACTTCAAAACCTGAATTCTTCTACTGCTTAGAACTTGCCAAAATGAAGGCTTCTGTTGAATGTGCTAGATACTTTGCTCGACCTTCCACCCAGTACAGTAGCTCTGTGCTCTGGTCACTACTTAAATTCTTTCAGGTAAAATAATGTGTGGTAATAGGCATCACAAACTGGCACAACCTTAATTTCTGATAAAATCGAGTGCAAGCCAACTGACTTTGTTGCCTAAAGTAAAACTGCCTAAAATCATCCCCATTTGACAGCTACAGATATTTACTTAAAAATCCTAATGGATGGTGATCACATTGATTTTATGCATTGCCTTTAACCAAATCAGAGAAGTTTGTATTGGACTGTGCAGCTTGTACAACTGAGTCACTTGAAACAGACATTAAATCTGTGTACCGTACGTAACAAAACGTAATGGGGTGGGGTCAAAGAGAAACCTTACTCACAATAGCTGTGACTTAATACGTGACTCTTCTATTATTACCAAATCACAGACAGCCACAGAGTACCACTATACACTTTCATTCTGCAATATAGGTTTCTTTAATTTTTTGTTTTTCTTCTCTGAGGCTGGGTTAGGTTTTCTTTTTATAATACGTTGATAAGTAACAATTGTTTTGTTTAGCTTCTAGTACACCAACGGTTGCCATACAACCAGATGTTTCAAGTGGCTGGGAGTGGTCCAACAAATCAGGTTTGTATGGTACCACTTTCTATCCCTTTCTAAAGGTGAATTCTCAATGGGGAAAATATTACCACTAGCTGAAGAGAGCTGGTTTCATCTTCTATTACCTATAAATGAGTACAGTTTTGTTGTATTACAACAACAACAACAACTTTATTTACTCCATTGATGAAACACAACTAAGATTCTCCCCTGAACTTAAGGGATCTAGTGCATGCTCCTTCAAAGGCACTGAGGAAGTTTTGCATGTGAAATTGCTGTCCGTTGAAGGTGACAAGATTGTAGGTTACTGTAGTAACAGTGAACACTGAAGTAGTGCAAACCATTTTTCATGCAGAATTTCATATCCCTGCTCAAAAAAATAAAAGCCTAAATGATGATGTGTGGCCCTCTCCAAATTTTACTTCTCACCATCTGTGAAAGCTGTTTTTTGCATCAGTGTGCAAGACTTCCAAACTCTGTGTGCCACAAAGTAAATATTGATCTGAAGATGTGAAGGGTTTAGCTTGAAAATTGAACCATTTGATTGAAAATTGGTCCTCATTTTGAGCAAAAAACCTGCAAAATGTAGCAGATGCCTCATGAAATCAAATGAAATGCGAACTTCTCAGCCATTGAGGTCTTCAGTTACGTTGTGGAGTCCTAACTGTGGCTAATGGCTAGCTACTACATAAAATTAATTCAAAACTTTTAAAGTGTTTCACTCCCCACCCCCCCCATATGATCGCAAAATACCATGGCTGCTGTAGAAGCAATCTGAGAATACCAAGCCTAATATTTTCTTTCATAGTTGGTGTTGAATTGTGAGAGAGAGATGAACCATTTACTCTTCAAAGTATAAAATGTCAGCTCAATATACAAAGCACCTTGATGTTCTACAACAGCATGCTTGACTTAAACATTAAGATAGTAATATACTAGTGTGAATCCTAATGGTAAGTTTGAGCAGAGCTAATGTTACAGATAGGCTTTACAAACTCTGTTTCTCTCTGTAGGTGGCCTTGGTATGGGAAGCAAGTCAGCTGCTACAAGTCCTACAGGATCTCTCCATAGCACTCCCACTCATCAGTCCAAACCACAAACTCTGGATCCATTTGCTGATTTGGGGGCTCTTGGTGCAAATTTAGCAGGTTGTTTTTTAATAACAACTCAGATCACCTGGTTGGCCAGTTTAGATGAGATGCCAATGTGGAAGTGTTGCGTTAGAATGGGCAGCTTGGTGTTTGAGGCAGCAGTATTTCTGGGAGGAGGGAGGCAGTTTACTACACTTGCACCTCAGAGATGGCTTTGGAAAGCAGCTGTTTCAAAGAAGGGAGGGGAGGACTAGTCTCTTTATGCCTCTTGCAAGCTCAGAAGAAGTCCAGCTTTGATCTACAGGTGTTTGTTGGAAGACTTGGCTGGGACCTCACCACTGTTAGGCAGCATGGGTTTGTAAGGTATAATATGAAGTCAATGACTTGCCAATGACAGGTTTTAACTTGTGAGGGGCTGCTGCCTTGATTTTTATCCTTAGCTTAAATCTGATGGCAACAAATGTGATAAAACAACAAATGGGGCCTAGCTCAACCAATATTTTTTGACACCCCCCCCCCCAAATTTCAGGGATTCCTGGGAGTGACTCTCCACCTGCCCTTTCAGTGGGCTTTATTTCTTCTGCCTGGGCTTTGATCTTCCCCTCCAGGCTATGCCTTTTTGTTGTGCCTGCTGCTCTGCCCTGACTCGCTGCTCCATCCACACTTCCCCTAAAGATGGGGCCTGGAACCCCAAGGATCCTGCAAATGACACTTCACTTTCTGACTCCTAGATAAATGCTTTCGGCTTAGTTTGGCCTTCAAAATGATCAGAGGCCTCTAGGCTCTGCTACTGGAAAGACTTCTGATCACATTGGTTTTAAGACACTCTAATGTGTTCAATATCTCTGACTTTCTCCCGCTTCTACTTTAGTGTAAACAGATTTTTTTTTTTTCATTTGCCTGCTTCTTACATTGGACAAACTAACATGCCTTTGGCTGCCATTTTTATTTCTTCATCTGTGTCAGTGTCAGCATGGTTCTGAAATTAGGTTTCCCAGTTCCCTCTGCTGGCTTGCCACTTGCTCTGCCGGAACAAAACACACAAGTGCCAGGCATTATGTAAGAGAGCAGTTGTTGTTTTTGCTTTAGTGAATCTGTGTAGTGATGTGATGGATTCTAAAAACAAGCAAGAGGTTGGACTCTACAGGATATGGACAAGACTTTAAATGTTCAGCATAGTTCACATTTTTTAGGTCACATGAACTTAACTGAACTTACATTACATGTATCTGAATTCAGCTTGATGCTTTAAGCTCTGAAGGATAATATTTTTTTTGTTACATCATTATTTTAGTTTTGGCCATTTTGGTACCTTATGCCCCTCAGGAAGTGTGTGTCTACGCATACAATCTCATGGCAAATGTTTTAGTAAATGTTGCTTGGCATTGTAACTACCACAATAAATTCTTTGGTTCCTGACTGTCCACCATGTGTAGCACGCAAGGAGCTACCTGTGCTTACTGTTAGTTTGTATTACAATAGCCTGTAGAGGTTCCAATCCACGTCAGGGCCCTTTTCTGCTAGGTGCAGTATAGACTTAGCAAAGGAAATTCCCTGCTCCAGAGAGCTTACAAACTAAATATAGACTAAGACCAAAGGAGACCAGTGAAGTGACTTGCTCCAGGTCACACAACAGGTCAATAGCTGAGTCAGAACACTGGGTTCTGTTTCCAGCTCTAAGACCAGTACCCTGTCTATTGGAACATGCTTCTAAACTTTTTTCTTTTCTCTTCACCTCTTCCTATATCACAGGGGGGTCTTCATTTGCCAGCAAACCAACCACACCGACAGGAATAAGTGGAGGATTCCCTCCTATGGGCTCTCCACAGAAACCATCTCCACAGCCAATGGGTGGTAGTGGTTGGCAGCAAGGTGCCGGATACTCCTGGCCACAATCACAGTCCAAATCCCAGCAAAACATACCACATGCCTCTCCACAGAACAGGCCCAACTACAATGTGAGCTTTTCAGCAATGCCTGGTGGGCAAAACGATCGTGGAAAAGGACCAGCCAATGCTGGTAAGTTTTCCACCCCCTCCCCAATCCAAATGACTTCCAAAATGTTTGCTGCTATTTAATGTAGCTCATCACAGAAAGAGATGAACAATTTATGACCAGAGTAAATACAACCAAACTGATCGTTGTATGATCTCAAAGGGCAATTACATTTTGTACTTGGGCGGGGAGAGACGGAGGGGAATGATGATTCTGAAGTTTGGTGGTATTCCGGAAATTCTGCATTCCTAACACTCCTACAGCCATATGGGAATGGGTGACGGGATGAATCACTTGATTACCTGTTCTGTTCATTTCCTTTGGGGCACCTGGCATTGGCCACTGTTGGAAAACAGGATACTGGGCTGGATGGACCTTGGGTCTGACCCAGTATGGTTGCTCTTATGTTCCAAAAGTGGCTGTAGAGTTTGTGTGGTTCTGTCTGAGTGTCCAGCTAGACATGTCTGATTGCAGAATATATGTGTTTTCCCTTCAACTGGAGCCTAGTGCTTTGAAAGCCTGAATCTGGAGCCCAAGTGTATTAAGTTGGATACATGCAACTAGTTTCCATTTCTGAAAATGCCTTGTGCTCTGGGGGGTGGTTTCTACATAACGAGGTGAGAATTTATAGACAGACTGTTGAAGTATTAAGAGGTTATGTGCTTTGTGATCAGAATATTGCTTTGGTGGGTAACTTGAAGATGATGTTTAATCATACTACATATTTACAAAAGGAGACGCTAACTTAAGCTTTCTGATTTTTATGAAGACTCAAAACCAAAGGTGTCTGCTGATTTTGAAGACCTGTTATCTGATCAAGGCTTTAATGCCCACAAAGACAAAAAGGGACCCAGAACAATAGCTGAAATGAGAAAAGAAGAAATGGCTAAGGAGATGGACCCTGAAAAGTTAAAAGTAAGCTGCATTCTTGTTGTACTGTGATAACTGTACCCACATTTGGAACGACTTTCCTTTCAGCAAGCTGAAGACTGAAATCCAGCTCAATTTCCTCCTTGCAATAAGTAAAACTTGTCACTTTTTTAACTTGCCACAAGCTTAGTTTTTAAGAACAAACTCCTGTGCCAGAAACTACTAATGCCTTCGTTTACGGTATTCCTATATTCACTTAGCGCACACTCCATTCTAGTATGCACTAGAATGTGTATCTACTAAAATTTACTATGTCACACTAAATTCCTCAGCTAGGCATCAAACTATCATAGTAGAGCCACATTTAAATACAAATGATCACTAACTCCCTTGCTTTCCACTCACAATCCTTAACTACTTACGTGAGATCTGCCATCTTCGCCAGCACACCGGGGGATTGAGCTGGGGACCCCAGAGCTGAAAGCTTGAATTGCTACAGTTTGAACTAAAGAGCCACATCTCTTTAGCTGTGTCTGTAACTGACTTGCATCATGTGCAGATTGGGCTCCGAGGGAGCTGTGTAACACACACCAGTGAGTTACATTTGCATGGAAAAGAAACACTTGGAAAGCATCTAATGCATTTTTAGCCATCTTAATACAACTTAACAACTAGAAATGAAGAGCTTGCACTAGGTGACTAGTCAGCTCTCTGGAGCCCACCAGCAAATGCTCCAGTTGCTGACATACCACAATTTGGGGAAGTTTGTCTTTGGAAAATCCCAATTCTCAAATCCAAGATAGAAAAAAAAATATTTTGTGATTTAGCATAAAGAGTACTTTGCTATAGTAAAAGTTTTTTTTTGTTTTAAAATGTTAGTCCAGAATAGAGCTGAGCAAATCTTTTTTTTTCCCCCTCTGGTACAAAAAAACCTAGAAGCTTCATAAGCTGGCATGCTGGAGAATTCCTATTGTAACTTCAAAAGCAGCCTTTCCAAGTGAAAGCTGCTCTTTCACCTAGGATTTTTCCCCCCTTCCTTCCTCCACCCTCTCTCCTTTCCTGCTCCCCATCTCAACACATCCATAGTAAGGGGGTAGGGGAACTTGACAGTGTTCAGGTCTTTCAGTAAATCCTTAAATCGTCTCTGGATTTGAGAACAGTCCTCTGGGAATGTTCCTGCAGCTCTGGAGTTCTAGCTTATGGTTTAGATCAGTCTCTGTGGTAAACTGAGTTTCTTGCTCAGTGACATTGCCATGGCTGGTGGTCTGCCATAGGACTTCAGTTAGCCGTACCTGCTAAAGTCAGGGCTGCATTTTGTTCTCTGTATTTGTTGATCCCACATGCTCTAGCATTCTCCTGTTTCCTCTGCTGAAATTCTTTCTCTTTTGAAGCAGACTTGTTGATAGAATTGCCAGATTATGTCCTAGGTGAGCCATTCCAGGTGGGAAACTATGTTGCTACTGAAGCTATCAAGGTAGAATGGGGAGGGAGGAGGAATAGCTCAATCAAAAACCAAGTAAACTTTGTTAGGAAAATACAATTTGTGTTTAAATTTGACAGTGAAAGGCTTGGGGATCAGTCTGGATGTGCAGATAAGAGGTGCAAAATGTTCTAAACATTCAATGAACACTAATACCAGCTTGATTGCAACTAGTTGTAATCTTCTTCATACTAATTGGATATTACTCTTACCTAGTATAGGCTACATAATTCTTCTAGTAATTCAGCTGGTTTTGAGTTTAGTGCATGCAATATTGTCTTCCAATTAGCATCTTGCAGAGCAAATGAAATCACCAGTCCACTGATTTTCTCAGTGCCCTTTTCTTCTGATGCTTTTTACTCCTGTGAGTCATCTCTTATTTTAGAGCTGTTGAACTATTTATAGTAACTTTTTGTCTTTCTTGTTAATGGGAAAGTAGGGCTGAAATTGGCAACCACTAAAGATTACTAAATTGCCTATGTAGTGTATAACTGCCATATTTGGCTATTGGATTATGTACCTTGCTAGGCATGAAGGGAAATCTTAAGGCAAGGTCCTCCAAAATCTAAAGATGCATTTCTTCTAAAAGCTACATGCCCAAATGTGGCTCTTAGCCTCCTGTAAAAGGATTATTTTAGTTATACACCTTATATTCAAAGGAATGTACATAATTTCAAGCTTCATATGGAGCTCAACCACGAGTGTGTTACATTGGTAGTCCATTGATGATGACGAAACCTGTGCAGGAAATTTTTTTGAGTGAGAAAGCCGTTGCACAGAGGCAGTCCCACTCTCTTGGCTGTGGCAGTCAGATTCTAGCGGCATGAAGAATCGTTATGGCTGGGGACTTCCTTAGCTGCAGTGGGTGACCAGGACATCGTCCCTGCCTTGTTGTGCTGACCATCCCCCATAGCACATTGCTGAACTGCCTTCATGGCCGTCGAATCACAAATTGATTTTCCTCCACCCAGTCCGTCGGAACAGTCTTTGCGTGCTAGAGAAAGGGAAACTGCCTATCTCACCAAGGGCAAATGACCCATTGGCTACCCTCGCCTGGTTTAGCCTGCTCGTTGCAGCAGTTTGCATGCGACACCAGCCACACCCCAGTAAAAAGCTACTTGGGAGCCACAGGTGAGAGCTGGGTGTAGATGGGGACCAAAGCAGATGAACTGCTCCCTAAGGAGCACAATGTGTTCCTCCAACAGAGGCACTACCTCTCCCTGCTATCCCCCATACACCCCACCACTAAAGTACTTGTCTGAGAAAGCAATAACACATTGTCTGGCTCTTGACCCACCTCTAGCATGTAGTGTGGTCTTTCCTGGTGCATGTCTGCGTAGTACTGACGGGAGAGCACGTTAGGACTGAGAGCGAGCTCATCATTGGCATGGTCCCCCTACATTGCCACCTACCTATCTAGATTTCAATCTTCACAGATTTAAGTGGAGGCTAAGTGCCAGTATTACATAGCAACAGCTCTATATCTAGCTTCAGGTCACCGGGGTACTCTGGGGACTAATAGCATAGGGCCTTGCTCATCTGGCTGCCTGGTTCATACCCTGTTTAGGGCAGTAGCGGTCAAATGTTTCCAACAGAGAGCTCTTCCGTGTGAGCTGGTCAGTCCTCTTCCTAGTGGCACTCTTATTGGTGACCTCAGCAGAGGAATTACCCTCTGATTCCTAAGGTTGGGTCTTCCAAGTCAGAGCTGAGAAGCAACGAAAAAAAGTTGCTGTTCCTCTTCTGTGGATAAATGAAATTTCAGTCTTCACTGTGGTAAATCTTGCATCTCTCATATGGCACTTAATCCTCATCACAGCCTTCTGATGGGAACATAATCTCCACCTTACAAATAGGGAAACTGAGGCTGAAGGATGAGATGGTTTTTGTTCAAATCCAGAGGTACGGTTTTTTTTTAGAGCTGGGTTTCACACTGAAGAACTCTGACACTGCTGTGCAATTTAGAGTTGTAAATGTCAGCCGATGGGTTGGATCACAGAAACCCCCTTGGGGGCTGCCAACTGATGTGCCAAGACTACTTCTGCCCCTGCTTTCCCTGCCAGCTTGGGACTCCAGCACCCTGTCTTGTTGAGCCAGACACACCAGTCTGCTCCAACACAGACCCAGGGTCTGAACCATATGCCCCAAAGCTGCAGACTTAACTGAAAGCAACTTAAGAAGTGTTCCTGTGTTTAACACTCAGATGCCCAACTCCCAGTGGGGTCCAAACCCTAAATAAATCCATTGGCCATTTCCCTTTAGCACTGAATATGCTCTTCTGAAATCTGCTATTCTGTAGATCCTTTTTTAAATCAGGTATCAGTTCAGTGCTTTGTGGGAGTGACTGAAGGTTGTCATAAGGGAGGTATTGTAGGAAAAATGGGTGCAGACTCTTTAATGACTTAATTACTTTCTAAAAAAGGAACAGATTCCAAAGCTGGAACACAAGAAGAATGGGATGAGGAGGAAAGGAAGTGGTACTGGCTCAGTCAGTTTCTGATCTTAAATTATGTGACTGCATTCACCAGTGTCTGGTGAGCTGCCCTGCTGGGACATAGTTATTGTCTCTCCAGGGTAGTCCGCTCACAATTAAATGTTAAAAAGGGGCTGTTCAGTCATTGCAGTTGTGCATCAAAGCTTGCCATGAGAAGTCCACCAATCTATTCCCAAGGGAGGGTGGTGGTGATAAGTAACAAAGTCAGACTGCCACAAAAGGCTACAGTGGTGGTGCAGTGACTTTGACGATCCTGAAATACTTGACTCATATTAGTACAGTCTCGGAGATATGTACAGAAGGTGAGTGGAATCTAAACTGTTGTTCCTCCCCACCCCAATACACCAGAGACTCCTTAAAAAACTTTCCCCACTCTGAGACTCTCTGATAACATGGTCTTCAACCTTTTCTAAAATCTGGGCCTGAGTGTTGGGGGCGGTGGGGAGAGTGATCCTTGGAAACCCTTGCCATCCAAATGGCAAAATGTGGATTTGACACTCTTCACATCGGTTATGGATGCTTTCTTGTTGAGAATTGTCTCTTGTCTCCAGATCCTAGAATGGATTGAAGGGAAGGAGAGAAACATAAGAGCACTGCTGTCAACGATGCACACAGTGTTATGGGCTGGAGAGACTAAATGGAAACCCATCGGCATGGCAGATCTTGTAACTCCAGAACAAGTGAAGAAGGTCTACCGGAGAGCAGTGCTTGTTGTTCATCCTGACAAAGTAAGTATATCTTTTTATTTTTTAAGAACTAATCTCATGAACAATTGAAAGGTGAGGTAGAAAGCATGAGATGTGATTGCACCAGCTCGTTAAATGGTTGAATAGGGAAATTGAATCCAAAAAGAGCTAAGCTTGTTCTCAAGACCAGTCCCTTAAATGAGCCCAGGCAGTTCAAATTTGGGTACAAACTTCCCCCAAATACAAGGATGTTCAGATTCAGGGTTTTGGTTCATCCTCACACTTTAGTTTTTGAGCCAAATTATCCATGAACTGCTCCCATACTATCAAATGTCCTGCAGATGGGAAGAGCTGTTTTTTTTTTTTTTAAGTGATCTTTACTTTTATAATGATTTGAAAATAGAAGACAGGCTACAGTCTGTCAACAGTGTGACATGAAACAGGAGAGTGATGTTCAGATTTGATCCATTAATCCCTGGTAGTCTGGGGATGCTCCTATCTTTGAGAGGATGGTGGTTTTGGTTTTGCTGTACCCGTGGCCCCAAGACTGGGTTTGCATAACCAGGGATGACCATTGAGAACAATGTTTGGGTTGTGAGGCTTGCAAGACAGGGAGATGCTTCTGTTGGGGAGCTGGAATGACCTGCTGTCAGACAGCAGCATCCTTCATTGCATGTAAGGTGATGGCCAATTCAGTGTCCTTTCACGAAAGCCTGATGTTAAAACCCTCATTGCCCTCATCTTGGGGCTGCAGTGCTGTACTCTGGAGTTGGAGGCAGCCTTCCAGACTAGCTGTGAGGCGCCCTTGTATACTAGAAAAGCTATGGAGGAGCGGGAGGGCCATGAAGTTTCATTAAGATGTATCCAGGGTGAGTAACCTTAGTAAGAGCAGTTAGGTTTAGTGAAGCAAAAGCAAACTGAGAAGCCCCTTTTTTTCCCCTTGAAGTAAACTACTAACTACTTTAAACTACAGTGTTTAAATGTCAATTGTATGTATTCTGGTTTAGCAGATGGGTGATGGATTCTTTACTTTGCTCTCTTGTAGGCTACAGGGCAGCCATATGAACAGTATGCAAAGATGATCTTCATGGAGCTAAATGATGCCTGGTCAGAATTTGAAAACCAAGGCCAAAAGCCTTTGTATTAACCTACTTTCTCAGACCTGTGCTCGTGCTCGTATAGTCTCTGATCACAACTTCGCGATTTTCACAGATCACCAAAATCTGGCTGGAAATTTGGAAGTTTCAAAATTGCTCATGAACCTAACACTTATCACGAAGAACAAAACAGATGTTCCCTCATACATACATACATACATACATCACACACACTTCAAAAGCACAGGAGAATTTTAGCCACATGTCTCCTAAGTGGACCTGTGTAGCTAAAATTGCTCATATTACTTTGGAAACATATCCTATATTTCCAGAGTTAAGTGGGGTGAGGGAGGAATGCATTCTAGACAAAGATGGAACTGTTTTGTCTTGGGACACTTGACGTCCCACTTCTGACAATGAATTGTAGCGAGACACCGCACTTCAAGTGAGTGCAATAACTGGAGATTATGTCCAACCTTCCAAGCTGAGATCCAAATGTAAGTGTTCGCCTCCAGGGACCTGGTTTAGGCACATCTAATAATAATTAATCCTCATTTGATATCTAATCACTTTTAGGATATTCTCAAAGACAAAAGCTGAGCAACTGGATAAGTCAATATGGCAACTTAACGCCTTAAGCAGAGAACTGTACTTCACATTACAGCCAAGCAGTGAAATATTGAGAACAAAATTCTACAGCACCGTAGAACAGAGAGTGACTTAAACTGAAGATCAAATATTTGATGTTACACCAGCCTAAACTAAACACCGCTTAAGATGCAATGTTCAGGGAATAGTGAACTGTGTGGGTGTCGGATGAGTCCGTAGTTGTAGAACGGGAATGGTAAGCATTTACCACATTCCTGGTGAAGCTGTACCCATAAGTAGAACTGTCTGATAGCCCATGTTTTTTAAGATTGCTATGTCAGTTATGCTGCTCCTTCAGAAGCTTTCCACATTAGTTAAAAACATTTAACTTGAGGGTTTGAAAGATCTTGCACCACCATGTTTTATCAGTTCCAACCAACTGTCTAAAAGTTTCTCAGAGCACTTGGGAAAGGGGTCATGATAGAAATGGAATCTGTTACCGCTTCACCCTGCAGATCACAGTACGCAAGTTATTCAGGAATGTGGAATTTGTCTGGCCTTTGAGAAGTAACAACAGGGCAGTTTGCATATTTAAAAGTTGCACAGCAATAATGGCAACATACAGGCGTGTCTGATGCTGAAGCTGAAGCCTTTCTTATCTAGTTATGCAGCAAGTTACTTTGACCCAGGCTATTTCTCCTTTTGTAAAGTAACTAGAAATAATGGTTTATTTACCACACGTCATGGATGAGATGAAATCTCATATCTGCTTTAGCTTTAAAAGTTCAGCATATGCATAGGATGGGCAGAAAGGTTTCCATATTAATTCTTTAAGGAAAAGATCTATATCTGATGTGAAAATCTTTGGAAAGCTGATATTTTTAAAGACAATCCATTTTTGTTTGTTTACTTTAAATTTTAATTTTCCAGTGGCAAAATATTTACAGCAAAGGCAGCATGTCAAAGGACAACACTTTCTGTATAAAACTTCATCTTTTTGTCGTATTGGTCCATTATTTATTACCATTAACTGACAATGTGATACCAAAACACACTTTTCCTTTTTATATACAAGACCTTAAAATGTTCAAGATAACCATAACAAATGATATTTATTAACATATTATGAAATGTTTTTGATCCAGTATGTGCTTGTCTTATTTAAAAAGATAATTGGAATGTGAATCATGTTCCTGTGGTTTGTTGATTTATTTTGTTTCTCATTCACGTTTGTAGATATTGTGTGAACTATGCCTATATAATAAAAGGATCTCATTGATGTAATATACATTTTTGAAATGATAAACTACATTAGCTTTGTATCAAGTTTGTCATGGCAGAGAGCTCTGGATAACTCCTCAATGTTCACAAAATACAAACCATCATTAAACTTTAAATAACACAGGAAAAAAAAAACTTACCCAAATTTAAACTTTGATTCTTCTCCAACCTAATGGTTTTTATGGTGCATGAAAGTTTTGGGACGTACTTATCTCAAAATTAGTTAACTCGGCAATTCATTTATTTTCATATCTTGTAGTGACAGAGCTTATCAATGTTCAGGTTTACTGTTTGTCTAAAATTATTGTAATTTTTTTGTAAATATGCTATGTGACTAGTCTAAAACATTTGTATATATATTAAAGCTTAAATTCAATAAATCCAGGTATGTTCTCTGCTTGTAAAGAAACCTCCACTTTATTACTCTGAATACAATTTGGGGGAATAAAACTGTGCAAAATACAGGTTTAACTTCAGCACTAGCTCTCCTGCTTATACTGTATTTACAAGATTTTTACATGTGCCTAAACAGACCCCCTTTAATCATGTCTCCGGAGGAATGGACCCACTCAGCTATGCACCTGAAGTAACTATTGCTACTTTTTGTGGAGAAATAAATCAACACTGGGTGCTCCCTAGAGACTTTTCCTCTAGAGCAATGGTTTTCAAACTTCTTAGGTTGCATACCCTTTTCCAAATAATGTAGTTTACCACATACCCCCATGTGAGATAGGAAGAGGCAATGTGGGGGAGCATGCAGGGGCATGTGCGCCCCCCCAAATTTTGCCTTCCATTTAGCAACAGCTAATAGAGGCTTTCAAACTGTGGGGGTGCAGAGGAACATGGGTGGGTGGGGGGTAGTGGCGATGCCAGGGGGCTCAGGCCAACCCTGCCCTGCAGGGTTTGGGGAGGGAGTGCCACCTCCACTCTCTGATTCACCTCAGTGGGCCACCCAGCCTGTCTGGGTTAGAGGGTGCAACTAAAATTGTAACTCAAAAGAGTAACTGGTGTTTGCCTCTTACCTACCTCCTCTACTCCCCCCCCAAATGTTCTTTGCCCCCCTAACAGGGCATGCCCCACAGTTTGAAAACCTCTATACTAAATAAAACGTGTCTGCTGTTACAGGATTTTTCTCATGTAGCCCCTGATGAGAGGTGGTATAGATACCCCAGTTTGAAAACCACTGCTCTAGCGCAAACAAGCTGAGCGAGGAAGTTAGTCAGCTTTGGTTTCTGTTGCTGAAGACAAATTAGATTAATAGGACAATAATATCTTGATGCATATGAAGAACAGGTATATTGCAAAACTACACAACTAGAAAATGACTTTTTTTAAAAGCAGTTCTATTTAAAAAACCTAAAAGCCCAGAGTCTGATTTCATTGATGTATATAAGTGGAAATCAGGTTTTGTATGTTTGTGCTTGCTGTGATTATGGCTTTGTCTATCGCCATGTCTATACTACAAACTTTGGTCAATGCAAGCTATGTTGATGGAAAGCTGCTGCAATTACTGTGTTGCTTATGTGTGTGAGCACTTGGCTGCTTGGGTCAGCGCTGCATGTACTCACCAGGAATGCTTGTGTCAAAGTACAGTGTGGTGTACCATGGATACGTATCCCAATGTAGCACTCACCACTATCTGGTGCACTGTCTTTTGAGAAATTTTCACAATGCAGGGTGGGGCAGAAATCAAGTCTTGCAGGGGGCTAGGAGCAATTTTCTCTGTCCCATAATAACATCCACATCCTGTAACATTTTTGTGTGTTTTAAATCCTACAAACCCACCTGGTACTCTTTGCTCTCCACCATCTCTGACAGAAGCATGGAGCCCACAGAGCTCTGCACTATTATCCTGAATGTTACAAACACAGGACTAAGGACACAGGACTAAGGCTTTAGGAAGTACGGGGCCCAATTCGAAAATAAATAAATAAAAAAAACGTGGGGCTTGTACTCACCAGGTGGTGCTCCGATTCTTCGTTGGCACAGCAGCAGCGGGTCCTTCACTCGCTCCAGGTCTTCGGCGGCGAGTCCTTCAGTGCCGCTGAAGACGCAGAGCAAGCGAAGGACCCATTGCCAAAGTGCCACCGAAGACCTGGAGCGAGCGAAGGACCTGCTGCTGAAGACCTGGAGCGCCGCCAGGTGCGTAAAAATTTAAAAAGGCACCTCTAGCCAGGGAGGGGATTCTCGCTGGGAGCGGGGCCCAATTCGGGGGAATTGGTGGAATAGGCCTAAAGCCGGCCCTGATTAAGGATCTCCGCTATTTGCAGAGTCCCAAGGAGAGCCACAACAACAGGGAGACATGCCTATTTCTTCAAGGACAGGTTGCTGAGGGATGTAGTGAAAACCAATTCAAGGTTCTTGGTGGCATTTCACGGAGAAGCTGCCAGTGGTGGGCCCAAGGAACAACTATGGACTGGTGGGATCACCTCATAATACAGGTCTGGGACAATGAGCAGTGGCTGCAGAACTTTCAGATGTGAAAGACCATGTTCCTAGGTCTATGGGCCGAGCAAACCCCAGCCCTCCTTTGCATGGATACCACAATGAAAGCTGCATGGATAGTTGAAAAGTGAGTAGTGATCATACTCTGGAACCTTGCAGTGCCAAATTGCTACCAGTCAGTAGGTAATCAGTTTGGAGCTGGAAAATCCACAGGGGAGATCTATTGTCATGCAAGTTTGTAATTGTCTCCTGCTATGCAGGACTATGACTCCTGGCCAGGGCATCGGAGCCTTCCCAAAAGTGGCGGGGGGGGGGGGCCTCCCCACAGCTCCCCATGTGGTTCTCCCCGATCTTGCTCTGGCTGGGGGAGGGGAGGGAGTGCAGAGCTGCAGCCTGGCCATGTTAAGAGCCATGCAGGCAGCTGTGAAGAGCCACCGTGGCCCTTCCACCTGCTGCTGCGGGACCCCTGAGCTGGAACCTGGAGTAGAGGGTGGGCCCGGGTTCCCCTAACAGCCACTCAAGATGTGGCACAGACCATGTAGAGGACAGTGGACTGTGTGGGATGATTTGTCCTGGAAAGACTTTGATACCCCCTCAGCAGGGGGACCCGTGGAGTGACTTGATTGGAGGGCTGAGTCATCAAGAGGAGACTGTGGGTCCTGGAGCAGGATGAGAGGACAGTGGGAGAGAGATCACCAGAGAACATAATGCCTGACCAGAGCTAATCCCCAGAGCTAACCAGGGGAGATGCCACCAGCGGTGAGTGATCCCTGCAACACACTGTTTTTCACTGAACCTGTGAGTTCTGTGGTTCTGTCCAGTAACAGCCAGTGGGTGTGCTGGGTAGTACTAGGCATTCTGCAATACATGTTGTGAAGTGATAAAAATGAATTCATTTTCAAAACAATAGAAACTTACTGTATACCAAATACAGTGCAAAAATGTTAAACTACAAAACAAATATACTATAAACATCTAAAATATGTTAACAGAACTTGAAAATTAGAAAGGTAGAAAACATTTGTGTCCATTTCAGTCCCCTTTGGCTACACATACAGCAACTCTGGCTCTCACAGGTTTGTGTATTTGAAGCTGCGATTCTCTTTATTGGCTCTGGTAAGGGTAGGGATGTGGCCCCTGAAACAATGCGGACTGTAGGGGGTGGTAGAGAGGTGTTAAAGTGAAGCTCTCCGTAGATTGTATGAGGAAGTGAGCCCATAATTGTTGGACCTCTAAGTCAACAAGAATCTACAGCAGCGGTTCTCAAACTTTAGTAACCTGAGGACTCCATTTTGATTTAAAATTTTTCACAGACTTCCCAACCCCTGCCCCTCCTCTTCCCACCCTCCCTCCTGTATGTGCCCTGTCCTCCCTCCTCCCTCTCCCTCCTAGTGCCTCCTGCACACTGCTGAACAGCTGTTCCCCAGAACTAGCCAGGGGAGAGAGGTGGAGGAGGGGAGTTGATCAGCGGGGCCTGTCAACCCCCTGGAGTACCCTTGTGGCCCCAGTTTGAGAAACACTGGTCTACAGTATTTATATTGGCTGCCTAAGAAGCTGCATTATGTCCTGGTGCATCTCTCTCTCTCCCCTCTTTGCTGGGGGGGCTCCTGGGCCTTTCTCCTGTCCACTTTTTTTCTTTTCCATGGTTTCTGTTGTATCACCAACCAGGCCCTCTGAGCACAGTCCATGTAGCACTGGCTTGCGGTATCTTATTGACCATAGTCTATCATGTTCTCTTCTTTCTCCTCCTACCATACCTCCAAGTACCCTATTCATAGGAACCCTAAGCCTAGGGCGGGGAGCCTTTCCCAGAGGAACCCTCACCCTAGCTCCAAGTATCCTACCTCTAGGAATACTAACCCTAAGGTGGAAAGCCCTCTCCATAGGAACCCGAACCCTAGCTCTTACTACACTCTCCCTAGGAACCGCAACCCTAGGGCAGGATGCCCTACCCACAAATACTCTACCCAGAGGAACCCTAATGCTAGCATGTTCAGGTGTCCGATGGGTGTGGGATGGGGCACCTTTGAAGGCTGCAATGGCAGTAGCTACAGATAAAATAGATATATCATTGTATTTACAGTCCAAATGGAAAGCAAAAGTTACGTTTCAGCGTGCCCTTTCCTTTTCCCTACAAAATTTTTATATAAGCCATGCTTATTGACACTTCAGCATTGGAGTGCCACAGTACAGCCCTCCAGCCACAGCCATGGGGAGCATGGCCCACCGGGGTGGGGTGAAACGAAGATGGAATTTTTTGGTTGAATGAAACAATAAAATCTTGGCCCCTGTTCCCATGGGTACAATAACCAGGCAATGATATGGAGTACTGGCACTATTTTCTACTGGTGGTGGTGATTTTAACTGATATCTCTTGAGGGTCATACATACACAGAGAGCACAGAAGCTGCTGGTTCCCAAAGCCTTCTGGGCTGGTATGCTGTTACCCAGTTTACTGCAATGGTGCCAGCCAAACTGATTGTGGAGTGGTATGGAAAAGCCACCTACTGTGGAGGAAGAAATAAGGCTGCCATCCCTCAGGAGAAGAGGGCCGAGTACCTCAAGAAAAGTTCCATTGAAAGATCTTAGGAGGAGATGAAGGCCTTCCCTACGTACATCAACAAACTACTCCGCATGCCTGCCCTGCCCAACCTCACGGGGCAATGGAGAGCAGTAATGGGTGACCAAACAGCTTCCTTAAAGCAAAGTATCACTTATTTAGAACAAATGAACTTAAGAGAAAATAAATTTTTAAAATAAACCAGCCTAAATATATGTGCTTTTCCCTAATGCTCACCATTCCCAGGGTGTGGGAAATCCCCATTCCTTCAGATTCCCTCTGCAGAGTCTGCCTACCTAGACAGCTGTTCACCACTGAATGCCCTTCTCCTACTCAGTACTTTTTAATTCTAAGTTTTTAGTCTCTAGTTACCAGCCTGGCAAAACAAGGCTTGCGCTGCCTTGGAGACAAGATATAGGATCTTGAAGCTGGCCCTTCTATCTTCCTAATGTGTACCATCTCTGACCTCTCAGTCCTCATCCTCAAAGGAAATCTGCACAACACCTTCAAAAGGCTAGCCTGGGAACTTTAATTCATAATTCTGCTAGGCTCCAAAACTTATGGACATAATAAAGACACTGGATTTATGGCTCATTACAACAATCTGTAACCCAATAACCCTCCTTTTGTCTTACCACTTAAATGGTCTTTTCAACATGTGTTAACTCCTTTGTTGTTCCACCCTTGTATTTAGCTCTGACACTCTGGGCCGGTCTACACTTAAAACGCTGCATCGGCACCGCTGTAGTGCTCTAATGAAGATGCTCTAAGATGATGGGAGAGAGCTCTTACATTGGCATAGTTAATCCACCTCCCCGAAAGGTGGTAGCTATGTTGGTGGGAGACGCTGTTCAGCCAACATAGCGCTGCCTACATGGGGAGTTAGGTCGGTTATAACTGTGGCTTGGGGTGGATTGTTCATACCCTGAGCAACATAGTTATACTGACATAAGTATGTAGTATAGACAAGACCTCTGAGTGCCTTTCCCAGATCTGAAGAAGAGCTCTGTATGCCTCCAAAGCTTGTCTCTTTCACCAACAGAAGTTGGTCCAGCAAAAGATATTACCTCACCTGCCTGGTCTCTACTGTGTACATATGTATTTGTAGCTGGAAAGACATTGTTTTGCCTTCCTGTGCAGTTCCCCATTGAATTCAAGCAGTATAGGCATATAATAAATACTGCCCTAACCCCACTAAGAATTAGACCAATGCATTCATACAAGAAAAAGTCTTCTAACCCAATACAGAGTAACTTCCCCTCACTGACCTGGTACCATTGGTACATATCAGTATTCATAGGTTAACACACTGTAGCTTCTACAGTATTCATAACATTTCATACTGTTGCCATTTCTATCAAACATACACCAAGAACAGTGGAGTGTGTAATTTCTCAGTTGCCACAAAGTCTACCAATTCATTTTGTTTTGCTACATTTATCCTTCTCTTCTCCTAATGTGCTGCCATACAAATAGCAAACCTCATTTAATGGGCCCATGTCAGTGACTATGACTTTCAGCAAGAGTGATCTAATTAAGTAATAAATTGTAGTGCACTTGGATTATCTTGATGCTGGTTTTCTAGAGGAGACAAATTCATAAATTTAGTGCTCATGTTTTAATTAGGTGGCTACCCCTGATCCAGATTAACGGTACCTCTGGTTCATACCATCAGTAGACCGTAACTTTATTATTAAATTCCAACCAGCTGACTTCTGGAGGACTGTTTCCTTTCACGAGCCAAGGCAGGGGCAACACTACAAGATGGCTTCTAGAAAAATAACTTTTTCTTCAGGCTCGTTTCAGGTGAGAATTGCAGACTTTGTCTACCTGCTTTTCCTGCAAGACTCTAACAGGGCTGATGGGGGAAGGCGCAGGATTAGGATAGCCAATAAACGCAAAACCTGATAGCTCAGTGGTTTGAGCCTTGGCCTGCTAAACCCAGGGTTGAGAGTTCAATCTTTGAGAGGCCAGTTGGGGATTGGTCCTGCTTTGAGCAGGGGGTTGGAGTAGGTGATCTCCTGAGGTCCCTTCCAACCCTGAGATTCTGTGTAGCAGCAGCAATAGTTGCTCAAAACTCTTGTCTGTCCCATGCTTGTTACACTGAAACAGGTGGGGGGAAAAGTCTCTCTGGGACAGGCTCCTCCTCCTGGGAGTGGGAGGAAGGGAGCCCGCCAGGGCCGCGCCCCACGCTGGAGTCCGCCAGCCAAATCCACGCGTGATGCTAGTGAGCGCTGTAAGGCGCCGGCCCCCAGGGCCGCTCGCACGGAAGCACCCGGAGCCTTGGCGGGCTACGAGGCGAGAGGGCGGCGGGTCCCAGGGCTCGCTGGGGATTTGCGGGGGTTTGGCTCCAAACACCCACGTTGGTTCACGGGGGGGAGGGGACACGCGCGGCTCCACCCGCTGCCGGGGCGGGGATGGACACGGGCTCCCGCCGGGGGGTGTCGCGCCGCTGGCCCTTTAACGGCCCCGCCCTCTGTGGCCACGTGGGCCGGGCCGGGGCGGAGCTAAGGGGGGAGGTGTCTCCGTGAGCGGAAGCCGGAAGTAGCCGCAGGCCGCAGATCCGCTCGCCGCCCCGAAAAGCGGAGCTCGCCCCCCGCTCTCTGCTCCCCGCGACCATGGCGGGGGTGAAAGGTACCGAGCGGCGCCGGCCGGGGCCTGCCCCAGAGACCGGCACCCAGTCTCCGGGGGAGCGCCCGCCTGCTCCCCCCCACCAGCCTCGGCACCCCCGCCACGATACCGCCTCGGCACCCCCGACTGCTCCCCAGCCTCGGCACCCCGCCTGCTCCCCGCCACGATACCGCCTCGGCCCCCGACTGCTCCCCAGCCTCGGCACCCCCTGACTGCTCCCCAGCCTCGGCACCCCGACTGCTCCCCAGCCTCGGCACCCCGACTGCTCCCCAGCCTCGGCACCCCGCCTGCTCCCCGCCACGATACCGCCTCGGCACCCCGCCTGCTCCCCGCCACGATACCGCCTCGGCCCCCGACTGCTCCCTCCGAGCCTCGTCACCCCCGACTGCTCCCCTGCCACGATACCGCCTCCCCCAACTCCCCTGAGCCTCGTCACTCCCCATTTCACCCCCGCCACAATACTCTCCTGAGCCTCAGGCCCCGACTGCTCCCCAGCCTCGGCCCCCCTGACTGCTCCCCGCCACGATACCGCCTCGGCCCCCGACTGCTCCCCAGCCTCGGCCCCCGACTGCTCCCCGCCACGATACCGCCTCGGCACCCCGACTGCTCCCCAGCCTCGGCACCCCGACTGCTCCTACCACCTCGGCACCCCGACTATCCCCCAGCCACGATACCGCCTCAGCACCCCCGACTGCTCCTCCGAGCCTCGTCACCCCCGACTGTCCCCTGCCACGATACTCCCCCTGAGCCTCGTCACTCCCCATTTCACCCCGCCACAATACTCTCCTGAGTCTCATCACCCCTACTGCTCCCCAGCCTCGGCACCCCTGACTGTCCCCGCCACGATACCGCCTCGGCACCCCGCCACGATACCGCCTCGGCACCCCGACTGTCCCCTGCCATGATACCACCTCGGCACCCTGACTGCTCCCCCAGCCTCCGCACCCCTGCCACGATACCGCCTCGGCACCCCCCGACTGTCTCCCCGCCACGATACCGCCTCGGCCCCCCCTGCCACGATACCGCCTCGGCACCCCCCGACTGCTCCCCCCAGCCTCGGCTCCCCGCCACGATACCGCCTCGGCACCCCTGACTGTCCCCGCCACGATACCGCCTCGGCACCCCCTGACTGTCCCCCCAGCCTCGGCACCCCCCAACGGCTCCTCTGAGCCTCGTCACCCCTGACTGGCCCCGCCACGATACTCCCCCGACTGCCCCCGAGCCTCGTCACTCCCTATTTCACCCCCGCCACAATACTCTCCTGAGCCTCGTCACCCCCGACTCCTTCGAGCATCCTCACCCTCCGGACTCCGTCTGTGAGCCTCATCAACCCCTGATTGGCCCCCAGCCACGATACTCTCCCGAGCCTCGTCACCCCCGATTCTTCTCCTCCGAGCCTCCTCACCCCGATTCCTGGCCTCGATACCCTCTCAAGTTTCATCATTCACGATCCTCCCCTGAGCCTCATCACCCCGATTCCCTACCCTCCTGAGTCTGGCCAGCCCGATCCCCTCACCTCTGATTTCGTCACACCTCCCCCCACCGATTCCTCCTCTTTGAGCCACTCCAAACCTGGACACTCAGATTCCCCCTCCAGCATCCTAACCCCATTACTCCCCCTTTCACCCCTGCAGCCACGGCACCCTCCCGAGCCTGGACTAGGGTTGCCAAGCCTCCAGGATTGGCCTGGAGTCTCCAGGAATTCATCTAACCAAAGCTGGCAACCCTACCTTGGACACCCTGATTCTCCCCTCGCCCTGTGAGCCTGGACACTCCGATTCCCCTTTCTGAGCCTCATCACCTCCTGATTGCCCCCTCCCCTCCAGCTACAATACCTTCCTGAGCCTGGACACCCCGATTGCCCACCATGATTCCCTACTATGAGGCTCATCACGCCTCGATTCCCTCCCTGCACAGTCATGATACCCTCCTGAGCCTTGTCACTCTTGATTCCCCCTATCCCGAGCCTGGACACTCCGATTCCTCCTTTGGAGCCATGACATCACAGAGTTCCCATTCCCTCCTCCCCGAGCCTCATTGCCTCTCCCTCACTGGGTCGCCCTCCCCCAGTTCCTCCTCACCTCACTCTCCCCCTTACCCCCTGAGTCTCTCTGACATTCCCGATTCTCCCGTTCCTTCCATCCTGGACACCCCCCCATTTCTCCCCACTGGCCCCCCTCGCCTCTGAGTCTGGACACCCCTAGTTCTCCCTTTGCGGCCCCCTTGCACACCTCTGATTCTTCCCCATTCTCCCTGGCCCCAAATCTGGTCCCCCCTCAGTTCTCTGGATCTTATTTCTCGTTTTGCCCCCAGAGTAGCTCCCCAGCTCCTCCATCCTTCCGCAGGTATTCCCTGAAGTGGCTGACATCTGTAAAAGTTGTGAATAGTTTTGAAAGGCTTGAGGTGATGTTACAAAAGGCCATATTCTCAAAGATCAGGGTCTGATGATACTTTGGCCTTGTTTAGCTTGGGGGTAAGGAGAGAGACTTGCTGGTTTCATTTTTTGCTTTCCATGCACTCTTAGGGTGCTACAGTGTGGATTGCAAACACTGTAGGGAACAGTTTGAAGTCGAATAAAAGCCTTATTTGTGTTATGGTGTGTCTTGATTTCACAATATATAAAAATGCTATTATTAGATTTTAATGAAACTTTAAAAAGAGTAAAAATCCCTTAACTTCTATTTTGAAGCTTCAATAAGTTGTTGCTATGGTCATTCAAGGAAGAGTATGGTATCAAGAGCAGAAAAGGTGACGAATAAAAATCAAACGAATGAGGAATGTACCTGTCTGCTACAATGATCGTTAGTAACCAGATCACACAATGAATTGAAATAATGAATCACTTTGCATTGCAGCTGCTGATTCAAGTCAAGGGTAGTTTTTACTGACTCTTGGGGAAAGTTTTGCTGTCACAATGTCAGGGTGACTTCCTCTTAAAGTTATAATAATTGTTGTTTTGTTTTGAGTTTTCAGCATAACAATCCATTTCTTTGCTCTTGTACAGCCCTTGTTGGTTTATCCTTCAGTGGAGCCATTGGTCTAACGTTTCTTATGTTGGGATGTGCCCTAGAATATTATGGGTAAGAAATAATTCAGTTCAAAAATAAAAATTGACTTTGTTCTAACTTTGTGTTCTTGAATTGCCCATGTCAATACACACATGCAGTCTAGTTGTATGTCGGTCCCATATAATTTGGAGTATGCACATTTAGCCACTGTTTTACTAGCTAAAAGATAAGGTCAGTAGTTGTTAACTAAGAATTGTGGACTCTGATTGGATGGCTTTGTAACCCATTTAGCTTTGCATTTACGATTATTCATATTAATCCTACTATCCTAGAACACCATTGTAAGGTCCAGAACCAGCACTTGGTAATGGGGCTCTAGTTATTGTAAATACACTATTTTCATTGATGTTTAACTCCTGTAAAAACTGGACTAAAATCATTGTATACTGAATCTCGGTTGGGTAGAACTATAGTATTGTTTAATGAGTCAGTAGTTTTAACTTTGTAGAAGTATTTTTGCAGTAGATTTCTCTAGCATTGATTTGATTTTAATAAATATTTTACTGAATTTATTAAAATAGTAATACCGAATTAATGGAGTAGAGGTGAATTTATCTGACATGGACAAGCAGCATTAAAAAAAATACAAATGATATTTAAATTTTACTAATTCTAAACAACAACCAGATGGTTTATTTTTGAAAAAGTATATAAAAATAACTGTAAAATTCACTGAGTTTTAAGATTAACTATTAGATATACACTTTTCCAATAGTGACTGAAGGGCAAAAACATTAAACATGCTTACATATAATTGTTTTCTGATCAATAAAAGCTAAAAAATAGGTTATTTAGTTCAAACATTGGTCCTGATCTTACAAAGTCACATATAATTAATTTTGTGCATGTGAAAATCCCCTTGAAATCTATAAAGTTGTCTGTCTAATTTGATTGTGAAAAGTAACTTTATTTTCTTTTGGGGGCTTTTTCTCCCACAGCGTGTACTGGCCCCTGTTTGTCTTGATATTTTACATCCTTTGTCCTATTCCTCACTTCATTGCAAAAAGAGTGAGCGATGACACTGATGCAGCTAGCAGTGCCTGCAGGGAATTGGCATATTTCTTCACAACTGGAATTGTTGTTTCTGCCTTTGGAATGCCTATAATCCTTGCACGTGTTGAAGCGGTACGTTCTGCTGACTCTTTCTTATTATAAGAAACTTAGTACTGTTGCACATTTGTTGACAGTTTTTATGTCCCTGCCTAGCTTGTATTGTTGCTCTTTTCAGCTCAAATCCTGGAGTCATTTCTGTTCACAAACGTTCATTTTCATCCCTTGTGATCCTTAACTAGTCTACCTACTCCCATTTCCAGAATTCTTGATAGTAGCTCTTCTGAAATCTGTATCTATGCCTGTTCCTTTCCTGTCTTGGGTATTACAGCTATCTTATTTTGGTCTTCTAAAAATTCTGTTTACTGAAGTTTAGGGCATCCAAAATTATGTGAAATAAAATGAAATTCTTGCTTAAAGAAATAGGACCATATGTCCAAAACTACTTTCCTGGTTTTCAAAACATTCCCCAGACTTGCTCTACCCTACCTTTTATCCACCCACTAACTCCGTTCCTCTCTGCCCCATCCCTGAGCTGCTCCTCTGTGGGATGGATTCAGTCTGACACTGGTTCTTTGCCATGTATGTGGAACTCTTTCCTCCCTGCTGCTAAATTACTGAAATGCTTTTTTTCTTAATATCACTTTACAGACTTCCTCTTTTGCTTAGGCTTTTGTACGCTTCATTCTAATGTGTTTTGTAATGCTCTGTATGAAGGACACTATATAGAAACAAATTGATTTAGCAATTGTAGGTTTTTGACAGTAGGCAAAACCAGAAATGCCCACAAGAGGGTACTCGAATCCCTAGCAACATCTCCTAAGAGCAAAATATTTTTAAGGCTGGGGCATGGGATTGTTTGGCTACAAAAAGCTATTGCTATTTATTTTTGCAAATTATTGTTCATTGTTATTCCTTGCCTTGATTTTATGGAATATCTTCGAATCTGTAATGCATAGGAGAAAATTTAGCTCATGCTGCAAAACGTCTGTTAGTCTATAAGGTGCCACAGGATTCTTTGTTGCTTTTAGGAGAAAACATTGAGCTTGAAACAATTTTCTGTATCCTTTATTATTTGTTCTTTTTGCCAAGAGGATTCTGCTTTAAGATAATTATTTAGTTCTGAAAGATAGTGTATTGAAGAAGACTGTCTAATGAAGGGAGAATTTATAAGTATAATACTTGTTACTTCAGTGGGTGCTAATTGAATGCTTGAACTGAATCAATTATTCGTTGGTCTTTTCCCTTATGCTTTTAGCACCCGTGTGTAATATTTCATTTAGCTTATGTAATGCATGAAAGTAACACAGATCTGTACACATCATGTAAACCAAATAAGGATTTTTTTTCTTCTCATCTTGTATTTCAGATCAAGTGGGGAGCCTGTGGTCTTGTGCTTGCTGGCAATGCAGTCATTTTTCTTACCATTTTAGGCTTTTTTCTTGTATTTGGTAGAGGAGATGACTTTAGCTGGGAGCAGTGGTAGGACTTCACTACATCACTATGATGTTGGTGATATGCAACATACATGTTTATATACTGTATATATGGATGTGTGTATGTTGGAATGTTTGTGCCTGCACATGTAGCCTTATGCTATCCGAACATCATATGCGTTTTTACACTTGTATGTCCGCCAAATTAAGGGGAAAGAGCCTTCTGACAGCTTTTTAAATAGGTACAGAATAAGCTGAAATCACAATAGCTAAATCTGTCCTTAAATCTTTGTTTACACAGTGTGCACTATTTTATTGACTTTTAGTTTTTAATTCTGATATAATATTGGTATGTATGTTGGGAGTCAGTAACATAGCTGACATTTTTACAGCATAATCAAAATGGACCTATATACTGACTGTACAGTTTAGTCTCCTGGTTTCGCTAACTTGATTAATTTCTGTTTTGTGACTAGGATGGAACAAATATTTGCCTCTGTATTCAAATAATTGTAATTTTCAGTAGCTTGTTCTCTCAGTTTAAAAAAACCAAACCCCATTGAGTACCCATAATACTGCTGCCAAGTATCTCTTTTCCAATCCACGATAAAGGGAGAGTGAGAAGTATTGGATGTTCTAGGAGGCTATGTTCTAATTTCTCTGAATTCTCAGGCTCACCTTTGTATTAATGGCCCATGGCGCACTACCAGAACCACATCTGGTCTTGCATCTCACTACTACAGGTAAAGGGAATGTAGATTCAACAAACACCCTTCCCTACACTCAGTCAGCATTCAACAAATAAAAAAGGAAAATATTCTGTTTTCATCCCACTCTAGTTGTAACTGTGGGTATATGTTGGGGGTAATCGGATAATAACTCCATTTTAATGTCTTACCATGTTATAAACTGACATTACTTCTTACCGTATATACTCGTTCATAAGCCAAATATTTTTTAGTAAAAAAGGGAAGCACCAGAGACGGGGGTCGGCTTATGAACGGGTACAGAGGGAGAGGTGGGACACAGCCCCTCCCCCCAACAGAGGGAGCAAGGAGAGGCAGCACAGCCAGAAGGGAAGAGGCAGAGGCTGGCGTGCATTCCCCCGAGCCTCCAAAGCAGCTGCAGCTCCGGGGCTGGCAGGCTGCAGCCGTGCCGCTCGGCCCCGCCCCACAGAGCAGTCTGTGGCTGTGCCGCCCGGCCCGCTGGAAGATGCTGTGGCCGCGCCGCCCGGTCTGGCCCACTGGAGCAGGCTGCTGCTGCACTGCCCAGCCTGCCGGAGCAGCTCCAGCCAGGTCAGAGACATCCCCTCCTGGCCCTCCCCAGATAAGGTGGGAAGGGCTGGGATGGGATGGGGAGAGTGGGGGGGGTCCCAGGCTAGGGGCGGGATCATGTAGGGGGTGGTCACAGGGGTTACTCCCCTGACTCCCAGCTTCTCCTCCCCCCCAAAAAACTTGCCCACCAGTTGCTGTCCCGGCCCATCAGGGTAAGCAGCTGTCGCGCCGGGACACTTTGTTTACTTAGGTTTACCTCCGTGCCTGCGGATGCTCGAGGTAAACAAACCATCTCGGCAGCTTATCCTGATGGCTCGGGAGCCAAAGTTTGCTGAGCCCTGAATTATAGGGTTGGCTTATGAACGAGTTAAATATTCTATTTTTACTTATCCATCTTCGGGTGGCGGGGGGTGGCTTATAAACGAACGGGCTTATGATCGAGTATATACGGTATGTATAGTTTCCCCACTAAAGAAATATTTCAAACTGCTGTCAAAGTTTATAATCAGAATGCATTGAACACCTCTGTTGTGTTGTGAGTCAAATGCCTGAATCATAAAGAAGTGAAATGTTCCCGTTAGACATCTTTAATACAGCAGATACTTCAGGACTCGGTATTGCCTCAGTTCTTGTCAGTTTTTAAAAAATACTTTTACTCAAACCCTTACTTTCAACTCTTGTAGGAAAAAATGGTAATATTCAAACAGTACAATATATTTTTAATGTCATTATTCTAATAAACATTCATATAATCACACTATTATTATATTAGCACATTTTACTACTATGAGATAGTGAATCCTTCGGCTTGTGAAGGAAGCATTTAATTTTGTAGAGGTTTATTCTGGCGCGACCTTAATTTTAGAGGCATATGTAATACATTTCAGTACACCTGAAAAGGAGCAAGGAACCAGTAACTCTAATTTATTTTGTCATAGAAAAATGGGTGCATCAAATTATGACATTTGCAATTAGAAGAAACTGAATATTTAGATTGGGTAGATATTTTAACCACTAGTTTTGTGGAATAGCAATTTGAGAAGGAACAATTTTCATACTTGCATATTTTCAGCTTATTCATTCATAACTGAATGTTTCCAGCCTGTGATGATCTGGAGAATAAAATACCATGAATAAATATGTAACAGCCATGAAGAGAACTGATGTGATGCTATCTCCCCTAACCTAGACAAATATCTGCACAAGCATTTGATGTCCAAAGTAACTTTTCACAATTGATATCCTGTGGATTTCCACACAAATAAAGGCTTGAAAAGTAATTACTGTTATGTCAGTGCTCTGAAACTGTGGACTTTGGTGTATCCTTCTTATCAGTGGAAAAAAATGTAAGCTGAAAATATTTTTGAAACACAAATAATGCAATGTACTCAAATTTCACTTTGCTGATAGGAATATGTTGCTTATCATATATTTCACATAGGTATAGTTTTAAATTTGTTTAGACACAAAACCGTTATTTTATCTTCCAAGTTGAGACTGCACTATATTGATGTGATGTAAGTTTCCACAGCACTGAAGACTAGATGCAACATTTGCTATTTGCTGCATTTTCAGATTGAAGGATTTAAAACACAATTTTTCTTGTTAGTTTTCCTGGCCTCTTTAAAATGATCATTGTGAGGCTTCACTGTAGGATATTTAACGGAAGAGTATGATGTCAAACATCAGCAAACATTCTTGTGTTTTTGTTCGTGACTTTCACAATCAAGGCCACTATCCTTATGGGTAAAATTTGTTGCACCATGCTGATTTTAGTGTAGAATGTTATAATTGTAAACTATTACTCAGGGAAATTACGTGCTCAAATTACGAGTTGAGCGGTTTGAGGAAAATTCACTTTTGGTTTATCTGTTTTGTCTGGATTTTGAAGAAGTAATTTTTTGTATCACAGATCGCTGTTCTTTCACTCCACCATTTACTTGAGTGAAAAATAAGAAAAGGATAGTTTGAAGTACAAATGGTGTCGGATTCTGCAGATAACTAAGCTTGTGGGTTGCCCCGTTAAATTTAATGGAACTAATGTGAGTAAATGGTCCCTTGTGGTTTAAATGAATGTTTCATATTTCAGTCTTTGGACTTGATACACAGAAATGAAAAGGATGCACTAAACACATTTCTAAGTTACCACGCCAGAGTTTTCTTTAAGGTGGTGGTGGTTTTACTCAAAAAGGGGGGTTTGTTGTATGGGCAGTAGCGAGACATTAACTGTCAATATCCCCTTCTTAATCAGCATCAGAAACAATCTTTTAAAAAAAATGGTAGGAACAGAAAACAAGGTCCTACTGAGGCTGCTCGAATGCTTTGAAGACTTTTTGTGTTGCACCTAGATGCCATTGGGGTGGGTTCATTACAAATCAGTAGATAGCAGTTGGGTGGAGACAGTGAACGTTTTTTTCCTGAAAATTGCTACATACACTAATTCTCACTGTCAGTTTCCATGCAATTAGCATTCATAGTTTTTCCTTTTTTAAAAGCACTTGAAATAATAATTAAAAACAAAAAAGAGTTTAAATCTCAGAATTCTCTTCTGGCCTCCTTAAATCTAAATTTGCTTGAATTAATCTTTAGTTAAATTATCAGAAGTAGGAAGAACTAGCCTTCAGTGTATTTGTCAAGAGCTGGGCCCATTCACAAGAGTCTGGTGCACTGACAGCCACTACTAGACATAAGAGCATCCATTTATTGCAGTCTCCTTATAATGTTTTTTCTTATATCCTAGTGAACATATATCCAAAGTGCCTTAGCCTCAAGATTTATTGTAGGTTTGAGAAGGCATAGACATAAAAACACTATTTTGCAATCGGATTGAAAAACTATCACCACATAATATATATCTTTACTGTTGACTAATAGCCTTTTCTGTATTTCAAAATACAGTACAACTTTTGTAACGTTTGTCAAATATGTCTTTTCCATAATCGCCAGGTTACTGAAATCATTAATACATTTGTAAATTAAAGCATTCTCAACTTTTTTCAGGTTGTCTAATAAAACTGCCTAAATGTAGATGATACTCAAGTTGTCTCGTGTCTGTCTTTTGTTGGTTGTGTTTTGAATTTTTTTTTAAATTCTCTGCCTTTTTATTCCACCTAATGAGGCTAAGAAACAAAAGCATAATTAACATTCTAGAGCAAGGATAATGAGCTGCCGAGATGGTCAGTGCTGATGGGATCAAAGCATGCTGAAACAAGTTTCAAAGACCGTATTCTAATTCAGATAGGAACAGTTACCATTATCTAGTAAAGGTTCCTGCCTAGACTAGAATATGCGTTTGGAACAGTGTTCTGCCATGCTTGCATTCTGTTGGCACTTGCCACCAAAACTATCTTAAGAACGCTGTTCCACTGCTCCTGAGTTTAAACCACGTTCTAGCGTGCTTACTAAACCTGGTGAAAATGTGGTGGAGGTAAGCCCTCCTGGAAATTAGTCTTTCCTTTAGCGCTTATCACTAATATAAATTGAGTGCTTTGTAGAAGTTTTTCCCCACATTCTTCTCCTATTGCTCTAGCACAGGAACAGCTGCATGAGTGGTAGCAAGAATGTTGACTGAGCGCTTGTGTATTTGCCACTGTATTCACTAACCCTGCTCTCAACAGCTGTGCAACTAGCTTGCTTTGTGCAGTTTTGAGCATTGACTTAACTTTCCTCTGCCTCGGTTTCGTCATCCATAAAATGGTAACAATATGGAGCTGGGGTGTTCAGAGGCCTAATTTATTTTTTTATAGGCCATTTTGTACTCCTAAACTAATTGTCACCACACTTTATGGGACTCTCAAAAGATATACTCAGTTCATTATTTAATTCCCTAGTGAGTAAGAAATGTGCCTGGGTGTATGTTAATATTGAGAGAACATCTGTTTCCCATTAAATGGAAGCTGGTTCCAGACATTCTTTCAGTAGGTTAGTCCATGTTGGTGCTCCACTTCACAACTGCCACTCAAAGCTTGTGTGGAGAACATTTCACAAGAGGACTCCCCTCCCTTACAGATATTGACCATAAGAATGGTTATATTGGGTCAGATCAGTGGTCCATTTAGCCCAGAATCTTGTCTTCCGACAGTGGCTGGTGCTAAATGCTTCAGAAGGAATGAACGGAAAAGGGCAATTATTGAGTGATCCATCCCCTATTGTCCAGTCACAGCTTCTGGCAGTCAGAGGTTTTAGGGACACCTAGAGCATGGGTTGCATTCTTGTCCATCTTGGGTAATAACCACTGATAGACTTTTCCTTCATGAATTTATCTATTTTTTTAAAATCCAGTTATGCTTTTGGCCTTCACAACATCCCCTGGCACTGAGTTCCATAGTTGACTGTTGTGTGAACTATGTTTTAAACCTGCTGCCTATTAATTTCATTGGGTTCTTGTGTTACATGAAGGGGAAGATAACATTTCCTTATTCACTTTCTCCACCCCGTTCGTGATTTTATAGATCTCTATCATATCCCCCATTTGTTGCCTTTTTTCAAAGATGAACAGTCACAGTCTTCTTAATCTCTCCTCAGATGGAAGCTGTTCTATATCTCTAATCATTTTTGTTGCCATTCTCTGTACTTTTCCCAATTCTAATATTTTTTCTATTTTGAGATGGGACAACCAGACCTACATGCAGTATTCAAGGTGTGGGCGTACCACAAATTGAGATAATGGCATTATATTTCTGACTAATTCTTTTCTATAGCAACAGGAACAGTGTTCAAGTATGACCCCTGATTAACATGAAAGGAACAATGTCATCTCCGATTCATCTGCCCCCAGTTCTACAGTGGGGAGTAGAGAAAAGACCGGATGGATCAGGATTGAGAAATAGGCTAGGGAGCCTTTCATCTTAGTAGGAGCTGGTTCCTCTCTGGGTAAGGTTGGTGAGGCTTTGGAAGGGGATTCAAGCCTTGGACTGCAAGGTTTTAGTTCAAATCCAGAGTCTGGTTGGTAAGGAATAAAAGTAATTGCCAGGTGTCAGTTGTTCAGGGGCCATTGTGTAAAATGAGTTGCTGCGGCCTGACAGTTCCCTACATACAGAAATCTGCCTCACAGAGCTCCCATGAAAATTAGCACTCAGTGGGATCCTTGTTGGCAACCTTAGCAGAATGGCCAAGGACTGAATGGACCATGGATGCTATGACCCTTGACCACCATAGGAGGCTACTGCAGGTCATGGCTGAGGCATGTATCTCAGGGGTAATAACTTAGCTTGTGCTGTCCCTGTGATAAATAAGAGAGCTTTAGGCTCCAGCTGCTGTCAGTCCAGCACCTTTTTGAAGCACTAAGTTCACTTGCATTTTTTTTTAAATCCACAAGTCTTGTAAAAAATGAATGTCATTATTAATATAAGTGTAGCTAGGTGAGTCGGACACCATTGGTGTAAATTCCTTCTCTGCTGCAAAGGGTGGCCATCCATTGCTTATTTTAAGATCCAGAATGTATTCAGTGCCAAATGTCTTGTGTCCTGAGTCAAATCAGTACAGGTCACACTGCCCCATATTTCAGCAATAATCATACATTGTGATGCAGATGTATTGTGTAGATGGCACAATTTGGTGGTGTTGCTTAAAAATAATCTTTCCCTTTATTTTTCATCTATATTTTGTTGAACCCAGGGTGGTCAGCCTACTTTAGAGTTAAGGAAAATAAAGGGTTAACCTCTAGAAGAGAGCTGGATGGCATGCTGGAAGGCAGTTTTTAGGCAGCAAGTATTCTATGAGTTTTAGTTCATTAGTCATTTCTTTTTCTAAGTATCACTGTATCTGTTTGCTGTTCAAGCTAGAAAAGCTCATTCTTTAGTTTGAAAATGAATTACAGAAACCTGGAATTAACCATTACAGAGTTTTAGCTTTTTAGAGATTCACTGAAGCTTTGAAAGGAGCATGAGGGCTTCTTCTGTCAACCTAGCTACTACCTCTTAGTGAGGTGGATTAACTACAGCAACAAGAGAATCCCTCCCATCACAGCAGTGAGTGTCTACAATGAAGTGTTACAGCACCATCGCTGCAGTTGTGGTCCTGTAGTGTTTTAAGTGTAGACAAAGGCCTGGTCTACACTACGCGTTTAAACCGGTTTAAGGAGTGTAAAACCGATTTAACGCCACACCCGTCCACACTAAGAGGCCCTTTATATCGATATAAAGGGCTCTTTAAACCGGTTTCTGTACTCCTCCCTAACGAGAGGAGTAGCGCTAGTATCGGTATTACCATATCGGATTAGGGTTAGTGTGGCCGCAAATCGACGGTATTGGCCTCCGGGCCGTATCCCACAGTGCACCACTGACCGCTCTGGACAGGAATCTGAACTCGGATGCAGTGGCCAGGTAGACAGGAAAAGCCCCGCGAACTTTTGAATATTTCCTGTTTGCCCAGCGTGGAGCTCCGATCCGAACGGGTGGCGATGCAGTCCAAAATCAAAATAAAAAAAGAGCTCCAGCATGGACCATGCGGATGTGATCGCAGTAAGGGCAGGCAAATCTGTTCTATCAGCGCTCCGTTACAGAAGACGAAATTCAAAATCATTTTTAAAAAATCTCCACACAGACGCCATTGCTGGAGCTCTTTTTTTATTTTGATTTCGGACTGCATCGCCACCCGTTGCTTTCCCAGAGGAAGGAGTGACTGACGACATTTACCCAGAACCACCAGCGACAATGATTTTTGCCCCATCAGGCACTGGGATCTCAACCCGGAAATTCCAAGGAGCGGGGGAGGCTGCGGGAACCATGGGATAGCTACGGAATAGCTACCCACAGTGCAACGCTCCAGAAGTCGACGCTAGCCTCGGACCGTGGACGCACACCACCAATTTAATGTGTTTAGTGTGGCCGCGTGCACTCGATTTTATACAATCTGTTTTGCTAAACCAGTTTATGTAAAATCGGAATAATCCCGTAGTGCAGATGTACCCAAAGCCTAAGCATGATTGTCCAATTTTAACATTGCATTGGGAGTGGTACTTCCATATTCCATTTGGAATTGTTTGGCTTGAGATTTCCTGAACCCAGCCACCCTTGACTGAGGCTTGGTCCCGATCTAGGAAAATATTTTATTTGTTTAAAGTTCAGAACTCAGACTTTCTTACCTATTTGACAGCTAGGTGCAGGTCTCCAAACAGCACAAGGAACCAAACTAGAGGAATAACACCTCACTTGACCCTTCCTGGCCAAGTCCAACATGGAGTATAGATGAGTCAAATGCATTTTTAGGTACATGGAAAGAGAGGGTGGGCTGTGTGTAAATGTGTTAGCATTTCAACCCTGAGGAACAGGTTTCAAATTGTGGCATGGATCAAAAGGGATAAGGAGGATTCTGATCTCACCCTGTTTCCTAGTGATCATTTGTCCACTTTACAGAGCGTTACATGCAGGGCCGCCCAGAGGATACCGGGGGGGGGGGGGCGCGGGGGGGGCTTCCGCCCCCCCCGCCGCCCCCAGTGCCCCAGACCAGCGGCGAGCCCCGCTCGCTGCGAATTACCGCCTGCGGCGCCCCGCCGCCGCGCGCGGTCTTGGCGGGCGGGCGCGGCGGGGGTGGCGGGCGGGGCGCGGGGGGGGCGCGGCGGGGGCGGCGGCCCCCGGCCCGGCGCCGCCTGGCCGGCGGCGCGGCGGCGGCGGCGGCGGCGGCCTCCCCCCCCAGCCAGCGCCTCTCCTCTCCCCTCAGCTCCAGGGGCGCCCTCCCTCCGGGCCGCGGCCTCAGCCGGCTGGCAGGCGGGGCGAGGGGGCGGCTCGGCGGAGGCAGCTGCCGGCAGCCCCCCCCTCCCCCGCTCGCGGGAGCGGCGCGGGCGGCGGCCGGGCGAGCCTCGGCGCGCGGGCTGCGGAGGGGCTCCAGGAGGGCGGAGGCAGGAGCCTCGGCTCCTCTCTTGGGGGCTGGCCTGCCCGGGGGGCCCCCCCCCCCCTTTTGGTTACATGTCACTGAACAATCTTATATGACTGACTGCCTCTGAACACAAGAGAGTTAGGCCTAGAATTAGAAGGGTTTTGCAGGCCCTGCACTAGGCACAGTAGTAGAGCTGTCTACATGGAAAATTGAACCCGTTTAAATAATCTCAGCTGAGATGATTAAACCAATGCAAATCCATGTGAGACTCTCATTTCAGTTTCAGTGGTTTATTGCTGTTTAGCTTAAACCTGTTCCCAATTGACCTAAATTAAACTGAAGAGAGACACTTTGGAATAAGAGGGTGTCCACAGAGGAGTTTGCACTAGTTTAATTATATCCATTTACATTCACAGCTTAGATTATACTAGGAGCAACTTTCCTAAGGCCTGAGAAAATGTTCCTGGTTCCTGCCCCTAAATAGTGCTGTTAGTTTTTCAATTTAATGAGGAGTAAATTCACACACAGAAGTTAAGCAAACAATCAAAAACAAACACACTAGAGTCAGCCACATACTGTTATTTTTTTATTAAACTAAAAATCATGCAGAGCTTTATAATGATTCCTAGAAAACTGACCTTAATTGTTTACACACAATGATTTTAACATGTGGCATTGTTGGCTCTGTCATAATTGTTTTTGATTTGTGATACTGCATGAAAAGACTATTAAGCCGGGTGCACACAGGTGCTAGCAGCTAGTTGATTAATTTAAATGGCTCTTAAAATATGACAGGTGCTTAATGGGGGTGGGTGATGGGAACAGTGTCTCTTGATCAAATATGAAAAGAAGTACTGACTGGTGAATTGTGGCTACACTAGAACTTAAGGACCAATTAGGCATAGAAGGAAGTATTTGATGGTGATTTTATTCCATAGTTTGTGTCTCTGGTTGCTTTTACCTTCCCGATGAAGTTTGTTTTTAGCCATAGAGCAGGGTAATTAGGAAAGCAGAAAAGAAGGATTTTGAGGGCAAATGTGAGCCTGCTGGAAATCAGATGTTCTAGTCTAACAAGGACGTTAGGATATGTTAGAGGTAGAGTAGAAGAGAAAACAATAGTGACTTCACTATTTCAACAGAAAAGCAGTTTATTACTAGGGCAGAGTAGCAGTGGAAAAATACCCTTTCAATCTGTATATACGGTCAAAGTACTACCTAGAAAACATCCTCTTTGCTTAGACAACACAGCTATTGCCAGTTATAGTCTCCTAGGCTGTAGAGCAACTTGCTTGGAAGGCTGGTGTATTTTAGCTGCAATCCTGTACCCTTAACTTTCCATCTGACCTACAGAAAGGAAATGCCTTTACTACAGAAGCTCAGTGTTATTAAATAGTATTCACGCTCTGGGGCAAAGAATTCCTTCCACCAAAGGTAGGTTTATAATGCTCTGGAACTCTAGGCTGGCCATCACTTGCTGCCCCCTACTGAGTCTGATCTAGCAAGTTGAAAATGCATCTCTCTTCTTTTTGGCTTTATTCCGCTTAGGGTGCCAGCTACTTCACCATATATCGTGCAGTTTGTAGCCCCTTGTCCTACATATAGCTGGCTTTCAGGTACCATAGGCTCCAGCCTGATTCCTCTACTGAAATTTCAATACTTCTTTGTCGATTCAATGCAATAGCAGTGGAGTTGTATTTTGTTCTGCTGGACTAGTAAATGCCCAAATTAATCTCAATCTATTCCCTTGGAGAGCTCAATGGAGCTATAAAGGGACCTAGGACCAAATTTTTAAAGGTATTTAAACACTGAATGCAGTAATGCTTAATGCCTAACAGATTTTGGAGCTTAAATCTCATTCTCAAAAGGAATGTAGGCACTTAATCAATGGACTTTTGGCACCTAATTGCCTAGATCCCTTTTGAAAATGACACTTAAGAGTTTGCAATGCTGAGCACAGCAAATGCCTGAACATCTTTAAAAATCTGGGCCCTAGACTTTTAGGACACAATCATGGTGCTTATTCTGCTATCCTTGGTCCCATTCTAGTAGCTGACCTCTACCTGAAACTATACATGCAGCAGTTCTCTTGGTCATGCAGCAGTTCTCTTGGTCTCTTCATTGTGCTTCTCCTGTCCTGGCTCCATCCCAGAATCACCTGTAGCTCCTTATTTCTCACAGTTAAAACTTCTTCTGGAGCTATTACTGCTATTTTTGGAATCCTCACAGACCTGTTCTAGATTTCCATGAATGTTCTGGACACCAGGTAAAACTCTTGAAATCTACCTGAGCCCAATGGTTAGTTTCACATAGACTGTTTGACCATTCCCTGCTACTTCATTCGAAAAGGGCCATCAGTCCTCGCTTCGTGGTCATAGATGTCTCTCCCGCTTGCTTGCCTTCAGTGTTCAAATGCTTGTTAGGCCATTTGTGAACCTAGGAGAGTAAAACAATTAGGAAAGAGGAAGGGATTATTGGTTCCAACAGAACATTTCTGAGGAGAACATGAGAGAGCTGAGCACTAGGGCTCATTGCCCCTTTATACAGTCTCTGTTATTTTTGATGCTAGGTGTAGCTGGTAGTGCTACTTTATGTACAATACAATCTTGCTAATCCACATTCTTTCCCCATAATCCTCACACCAAGATTAAGTAGAGTGAAGTCTGAAAAGTAAGAATTAGTTGTTTTGTACACTAAGGCCTGGTCTACACTGGGGGGGGGTGTGTCGAACTAAGGTATGCAAGTTCAGCTACGCGAATAGTGTAGCTGAACTCGAAGTACCTTAGTTTGAAGTACTTACCCGTCCTCACGGCACGGGATCGAAGTCCGCAGCTCCCCCGTCGACTCCGCCACTGCTGTTCGCGGTGGTGGAGTTCCGGAGTCGACAGGAGCGCGTTCGGAGTTCGATATATCGTGTCTAGATGAGACGCGATATATCGAACTCCGAGAAGTCGATCGCTACCCGTCAATCCGGGCGGGTAGTATGGACATACCCTAAGGTTCTGTGTGGTATTTTCACAAATAAATGAAATGAAACTACAGTGATCCAAGTCTATTTTGTGGTGCAGAAGCCTTCATTTTGTTGGCTGTTCATTTACTAATTCACTCCTGGTCATTAGTATAAACTACTAAGGTTTTGTTGTATTTATTGCAACTACTCAACGACATGTTTTCCTGGGGAATGGTTACAATTAGATCATAGAATCATAGAATCTCAGGGTTGGAAGGGACCTCAGGAGGTCATCTAGTCCAACCGCCTGCTCAAAGCAGGACCATACCCAACTAAATCATGAACTGAGTCAGATGTGACGTTAAAAATGCTAAGCATAAATGGTGGATTCTCCATCACATGAAGTCATTAAATCGGGACTGGACATTGTTCTGAGAGAGATGCTCTAGCTCAAACAGAAGTTCTGGTCTTAATGCAGAAATTACTGGGTGAGGTTCTGTGACCTAATATGCGGTAGGACAGATCAAATCATAAGGGTAGGGTCCTTTCTGGCCTTAAAACCTAGGACTATGAACTTTATTTTGTATTCTCTGGCTTGGATTTCACTTACCACCAACTGAATAAGGTTACTGTTGTTTTCTTGGTCCATATAAATGAATTACTGTGCTTGGGGTTTTGTTTTTCTATTTGAGGAATTGGAGAGAAGTTAAAGGGTATTTATCATGCTACACAAAAGCTTATGCCTGGAGTTAGAGGATTGATTGTGACATTTATATGTTTCAGTTACCCTTTGTTTTGACTTTTTAAACTAGTACTGAAGTTTCCTTATTCATTGAATTCCTGCCTAAGCTTGGTATTTCACAACACAGTAGGAAATTTTATTCCCAGTCCTCCATTTAAAGTAACTTTTTAAAAAAAGGTCTTGCACAACATAAAACCAGAAGTGGTGGTAGCTGTAATGGTCAAATCCTCAGTGAGAATTTGGCCACTGATTTAAATGGAGGCAGGATTGAGCTGTATGGGCCTGATCCTGTATTGTGCTGTGCACCTTCAGATTGGGCCCTGTGTATGTGTATTCCTGCTACTGCCTTATAGTGAACGTGTTAAATGTGCCCACGCATGACTGCCTTCTAATGGTTGGACTACAGAAGATAGACACACCACTACAACTAATAGATTACAAATTGGAGAGCCCTGTGGTTTGTAAAATTGAAGTTGCAAAATATTGTGTGTTGTATGGTCTTTGTTCCTAGCAAATCAAAGTTACTGTATGACAGGGGTCAGGAACCTTTCAGAAATGGTGTGCCGAGTTTCGCGTGCTGGTAATACTTTAAACATTTTTAGAAGATCACTTTCTATAAGTCTATAATATATAACTAAACTATTGTTGTATGTAAAGTAAATAAGGTTTTAAAAATGTTTAAGAAGCTTCATTTAAAACTCAATTAAAATGCAGAGTCCTCCGGACCTGTGGCCAGGACCTGGGCAGTGAGAGTGCCACTGAAAATCAGCTCACGTGCCACCTTTGGCATGCGTGCCAGAGGTTGCCTACTCCTGCTGTATGATACGGTACACTCTAATAGATCTTAATATTTAAGCTAATATTAAATTCCATTCTTTTGCACCTTATTATGTGTCCCCTTTGTCTCTGAAGTTCTGCCATGGAAAAACTCCATCGCTGTTCCATAACTGATAAGCTATTTCATGACTACTAAAGAGCTGATCTTGGAAAATCCAGGCATCATAATGTTTAGTGTCTTCAGTAGTGTCAGTGAAATCAATGGGACTACTCAGGGTAGTAAGTATTCTGGCTGGTAGCAAAAGTTTTCAGGATTAGAGCCGCACTTTGATTCTTCAGCCTTAGGTGCTCTATTCTTTGAGGCGATCAGTTATTTAACTGATCACCTTATTTTTAAACAACATTTTTAGAGCAAAATTCTCCACTCCCCAAGCTTAGCTCTGCTATTGTGCTTTTCCTACGTATGTAAAAAATCTTCAGTGGCAGTAATAAGAGATCTGGACATTTTAGGAAGATCAGACTATCATAGGTAACATCCCACAAGTGGGTGTCAGAGAAGGATTTTACCCTTAGTTTGGTTTTAAAGTAGTAAAAACATTTACAGTGTAACTTAATCTGCATTTTACTTTGGAATCAAAGCAAACTGTACAAAAATAAAATATTGATGGCATACAGTTATGGCATAGTATTGTACTAGCATATGTACCCTCAGGCATCTTACTCACCATCCAAAGAGGAAGAGGCTGAACCCTTAATTAATCATTCAAGTATGTCCCTTTTGGTAATGTCTGCAGATGAGATTAATTTAACCTACAGAGGTTTAGTTAAAAGAATCTTGATATAAAATAATTCCTAAAATGCACTCTGTTTAGTAGTGGTCTGAAAAATGAACAATGTTTGCAGTTAGTTACCCTCTAGCACTTATCCTTTTAACTGAGACCCAGATTTTCAAAGGTGCCTATGGATGCAGATAGGTAACGTGTGGGATATTCAAAAGCACAACTGATTTCAGTGGAATTAGTTAAGTGCCTAATTTGTCGTGATGTTTTTGAAAATCCCACTAGGTGCCCATCTGTACCTAAATTGTGTTCTTAAGGCTATTACAGGTAAAACTGTATCCTCAGTCATATTACAGATATTTAAGTGCTCGATTGCCACCTAGAAGCAGCATATTGGGAGGCGGGACATATGTCTTCCATCATATCTGAATGGCTGTTGGACAGGGTGCTCAAGGTCTTCAGACTTCTTTCATATATAAGACTGGCCATTTTAAAACATGATTTATGGTATCAACAAGTTTCCAGTTTGAAAGAAAAGGCAGACAAATGGCAATTCAGCTTAAAAAAGAGCTCGTTTACAGATACCATACTAATCATTGTGTCTGTCTATAGATTTGACTCTCCTCATGTTTCTAATTTATAACTTGTGTTTAGTAGAGAAAGGACAAGAGCGTCTGCAGTTCCTCAGAAAAAAAAAAATGACTTTACCCACACACATACTGAGAAACCCCTGAATGAGGATTCCTCTTGTGAATAATTTGAACAAGAGTATTGTCAAGCTTGAAATGAACAATAGTATTGTCAGTTTTAGGCCTAAATCTTCCGGAAGCTTCACAAAGCGAGCATTGTAAAATTAGCTTTAAAAAGCAAGCTTTGCAAAAGGAAACAGACTTGTGGTCAAAACGCGCTGCAACCAGATAACACATTATGATGACTCCTATAAAGTGAGATAAGTTGTACCCCCCCGGGCACAGCTTGTCTAAACCACATTAACCATATTTAAAACAATTGGCTACAAGGAGATAAGTAAACATAAATTATACACTAAAAGTGACAGCACAAGCCACAATAAGAATTTGGCTTACCCTGATTGGTCGGTCTGTTTTGGAACACGGCCGACAGAGAAGATAAAAAGAACGCAGGCACGGGACTCTGTGTGTGTGGTGTGTATGTTTTGGTCATAAGGGAAACTTGACCCACCCCCCCGAACTGAAGAGACGTGCACTTTGTGACCATCTGTACCTGGCCAGTGCAGAAAACGGCCGACTGAAGGGTAACATTTTTTGGATGAACGCAGGGTAAGGTTACAGAGTAAAGAAGTCTGGGTTGCTCGAGCAGATTTTATCTCAAGTTGTGTTGACACTACAGTATTAAGAATAGTTGTGTTGGGTTAATTTGACCTCAGGTTATATCAATACTGCAGTGTTAAAAAAAAGTAGTAAGTACCTGATGCATAATATTACATGTACTTATGCTTGCCTTCAGTATAATTTGCCATTTATATTAATCCTTATTTAGTGCTGGTCTTTAATTCTGCTTTTCTTATTTTGTCTGTGTTGCCTTTATAGTTGAAAGTCATTAAAAGCCGGTTTTGAGGAATAATCAGTAGTTTTAGTTTCTCTTATATGGACACTGCTCAACCTCATTACATCTGCGCTGGGTGGTGGGAAGTAGCGATCACCCAGGGCACCATTGGGGCCCTGATGCATGTCTCCTTCTTCCTTTACCTCCACACCTCTAATGAGAGAGATATAGATGCACTGGCAAGTCCAGTTCATCCATTCAAGCTCAATGGACTTTCTTGCTTTTCTTACCCTATTTTTTGCTCGTTAGTAGCAAAGAAACTGTAGGGCAGGCCATGCCTTTTTGTGGAACTTGCTATGGCTAGCTATATATGTAAATGTGTTCCTCTGTTTTTGTTTTTTTGCAGGATAATCTCACTTCATTAAAACTCAGGCTTGAATTTTCATTCTGCCATAACTGCATTGAATGAGGTTATAAATATCTTGTGTAGATAGATACTTGACCGTAGATTCGAGAGAGGCACAAAAGGGCATGCATAGAAGTTTCTGAATACTAATTGTAATCAATAGCTTTGCTCTAGAATGTTTTGGTTAATTGATGGGTTTATGTAGCAGGATAAGGTTAATACCCTGGAACAGTGGTTCTCAAACTTTTGTATTGGGGACACCTTTCAAATAGGAGGCCTCTGAGTGCGACCCCTCCCCCTTATAAATTAAAAACACTTTTTAATATATTTAACACCATTATAAATGCTGGATGCAGAGCTGGGTTTGGGGTGGAAGCTGACAGCTCACGACCCCCCATGTAATAACCTTGACCCCCTGAGGGGTCCCAACCCCCAGTTTGAGAACCCCTGCCCTGGAATGTCATCTTCTGTAGATCATGTGATGCTCCCTTTTAAAAATGCATTGGGGCCGAGCAGAATCTAATTGGGAACAGATTCAGAGATCAGGCCCTTATTTTAATTAAAAAAACAAACTGGAAATGTCCCTCTTTTAGTGCATGTGATTTTTTTTTTTGATATACTGTGTGAACAGGATATTGTTTAACTTCAGTTGTACATAAATCCAGATAAGTGGTTGATGAATGAGGCCTTTAATTCCTGTTTATATAAAATGTCCACTGCAAATCGTATTTCAATATAATTGGCATAGTAAAAGGAAAGACACCTGTTGACTTCAGTGAGCTTTTTATCAGATCCTAATAGAAAACTGCTGCCATAATTTTGTACATGTAATTCCACTTTAGGGACTAGACAGTACTTAATGTACCAATGTAACATACAAAATTTGTATAATTGGCCAGAAGTCTCTAACAAAATATCCTTCAGGACAGAATTTCAAGGATGTGTTTACAGGGACATAACCGAACCTGTTCTCACTTCTTCCTTTAATGTGCGCCCTCCGAAACAAACCCTAGTGGGGAAAATATTCTCAATCTTAAAGAATTCTGTACAGTGACTCCAGGGTGAGGAAGAAGTCACCTATTATAGTTATTCCACCACTGGAGAACAGACATACAACAGCATTGAAAACTATTTTGTTTTTTTCTGCAGCAAGTAATCAACTTTAAGCCAGTGCAATAGTTGCTCGCTATTGAGAGAGTTTGGGCCTAATTCTGCCCTAAGAAGTTACTGAGATGCTACCATATCTCTGAAGGCAGAATTGAAATCAAAGAGGACAAACTGGCAATCTGACACTTACTCATCAACTTTAAGGTCAGAAGGGACTAGGGTGACCAGATGTCCCTATTTTATAGGGACAGTCCCGATTTTAGGGTCTTTTTCTTATATAGACTCCTATCACCCCCGACCCCCTGTCCTGATTTTTCACATTTGCTGTCTGGTCACCCTAGAAGGGACCATCATGATCATCTAGTCTGACCTCCTGCACATTACTCCTGGGAGAATTCTGCATCACTACGTGCACACACAGTTGATGAGATGTGCACATTTTTAATTTTTTTTTTTTTGCAGAAAAAAGCTTCTGCTGGAAAGTTGCTAGAGTTCTGACTTTTGCCCACCACATGGTGCTATGGCAATGGAACAGAGCAGCAGCTCCCAGCCAGCTAGGGAAGAGAGAGAGCCTGCCTTCTTCATAGCACCTGTTGGGCCGAGTCATGAGACAGGCTATGGGGAGACAGACAGACAGCATGGGGCTGCTGCGGGGGTCAGACAGAAGCTCATAAGGGCTAGTTGGGGAGGACAGACTAGGGCAGGGGCTGAATGGGAGTGGAGGCACAGGGCCACATAAGGACAGGGGACGGTGTGTCTGGGGGTGCAGGGACACATGGGGATGGGCAGATGTGCCTGACTGAATGGGAGAGGCTGGGGTCAGTCAGGGTCTGCATGGGTGAAGCTCCTTAAGAATCCCTACCTGGCCTCCCCCCGCCTCTCCCCCCCCCAAAAAAAAACAAAACAAAAAAACCTGTTGCATACTTTTCCCACCCATACCCAACAACCCTCCAAGTTCACACCCAGGCTCCTTCCCAGCAATTACTTCCCTCTCCCTCAGCTCCTCAGTTACCCCTGATTCCCCCCAGCCTTTGCACTGCTTCTGAGAGGTGTGGGAAATACATTTTCTGTATTGTAGTTTAAATGAATTATTATTCAGAGTTCTGTATTAATACGCCTGGTAAGAAATCTATTTGTCAAAACATTTCCTGAATCTTTTTTTTTTTTTTTGTGGTCTGTATTGTTACAAACATGCTCGCTGACACGTATTTTGAAATAAATGACCAAAAATAATTTTGCTTTTCCCAGACCTGCAGAAGAGCTCTATGTGGCTGGAAAGCTTTTGTCTCTCATCAATATAAGTTGGTCCAATACAAGATATTACCTCACCCACCTTATCTCTCTAATATCCTGGGACCAACATGGCTACAGCTACACTGCATCCATCTCCTCACTGACTATTTGAGATCATGTGACTAGTAAGGACATCAATGCATCATGAGTGAAGTCCAACTTCAGTGCGGATCTTTCCATTGACTTCCAGACAAGTTGGCTTTAGACCCATCAGCACTGATTATATACACAACATAATGGAATCATTTGCCTGCAATATAGAGGGGAAAAAGGCAGTTACTCAAGTTAAAGTTTCACAGAGGACCACAGAGCAGCAGAGATATAATACTCTACCATCAACAAACCAAGGAGGGGTTCTCGCTGTGTTTTCAGAGGCAGTTGTGGTGTATATAACTTTTTCAAAAGCCTGTTGTCTGTAAGACTAATTTTAGATCCTTTTATTATGTGGTATAGAATATGTTCTACGTTATACTTAAACAGGCATTTTGGGTAACATTTATTATAAGTAGTCCCATGTTTAACATTTTCACTACAGTTTTGTTCTTTGTATGACTGTTTCAAAATACTTTTGTCATCTCTAATTTGGTTTTCTCTGAATTTTAACTTTTTTTTAAATATTCTGTAGTTAATATAAAAACTGGATGAGCTGTTATTTTATATCTCAAAACACGTGGCCTCTGTGTGTGTGTGTGTGTGTGTGTGTGTGTGTGTGTGTGTGTGTGTGTGTGTGTGTGTGTGTGTCTAACTTTAGTGTTAGCATGTGATCCAGCTGAAAATACTGGTGTCTTCTGAAGCTTTTCAAGGCATGGGGGTTTCTCTTAAGTGCATTTATTTTTTGACTTGATGTGACAGAAGGTTTATTTAACTTAGTTCCAACTTCAGCTTCTGTTATATAATGCTGCTGCTGACAAGTGATGGATGAATAAGTAGCTGATAATAACTCATGGCTATGCATATTACATTTTCTTCAGTGCCAAGAATAATTAGACTAATAGACAAATCAACAAAAAGTAGCCTTTCAGTGTCACTTCCCATAGGGAAGTACTGAACTTTCTTATTCTTTGTAAAAGAGTTTAAGTAAGTAAATCAAAGGGCAAAACCCAATGTTTGTTCTTCCATTTGTTCTTCTGACACCTAAATGGACATTTTATTGTATATCTCTCCACTAAGTTATGGTGCCAGGTATTATAAGTTCCTGAAACTAATTTTATTTTCAACATTAAATCTCTTTTGTAATGTGAGGGTAATGAGGAAGTCTGTAGGTAAACTCATTATGAGGATCAGTCAATACATGTTTTCCTGTAGCGTTTCTAGTAATTGAATTAACTCAATAGCATTTCCCTGGCTTTCTGCAAACTTTTAAATTGCAGTAATAGACATTTATTATTATTGTATTTTTACTTAAATAGGATGCATGGGAACAGGTTTTAGGCTATTTTGCTCCCATTTAAACATCTTTGGTTCAGAATTCCCTGCCAGAAATAAACATCTTGAAGTTACTTTCATTAGTTGTGGTTGATAGTTGATTTCTCCCCCACACCCCCCCTGTTCTTCCACACACAATGAGACAGGAGCAGGTGCAATGACAAGTGGCAAAACAGAAGAAAACAGGTAAGTGTTGGTAGAATTATCAGTGGGCAGAATGTAGTTGGCATTAATTTAGGTGCCAATTGATATCCCAGAAATACCCACTGGTAGCCTGGTTCTCTTAGTACTTAAGAACAAAACAGGGATCAGGAATATTTACAATTCTCTAATATCTTTCATCCAAGAATCTCAAACTGACTTACAAATAATGCATTTAAGCCTTCCAACATTCTTTTGACGTGACTTGCCCAGCGTCCCACAGCAAGTCCAAGCCAGCAATAGCACCTATGACTCCTGTGTCTGTGTCCCTTGCTTTTATCCACTAGATAATGCTTCCTCTCTGGTTGGGAATGTGATATCTGACTTGATTATTCAAAAATGAAAGGTTGAGTTCATAGGTGCTGGAACTAAGGGTGCTACCACACCCCCTGGCTCAAAGTGGTTTCCATTATATACAGGGTTTACAGTTTGGTTTAATGGCTCTCAGCACCCCCACTGTAAAAATTGTTCCAGCCTCCCTGATTGGGTTTGTACCAATGTTTTCATTTCCTCATTAGTATTCAACACCATTGATATAACATGTCAGAAAGGGGCGGGGAAGAGATGTCTACTTAAAGAAAGTGATGAGAAGAAATACCCGTGATGTGCTGTGGGTTTTTATTTTAGTGTGTTAATGTAACTGCTACTTTCAGCTTAACAGGCTGAAAGAAGGAGCTCTCCTATTTAAGCCCTGATTCTGCAATTGGCTCTGCTTGGATGAACCCCCATTGAAGTAAATGGGGCTCCATATGAGCTCAGGGATGTCCATACAGATTCAGTTTCAGGACATTAAACTGCAAGCTCTTTGGGGCAGCTATGAGGTTATATCTGAAGCATCCAGCATACTTGTGGTGTGCTACACTGTATGCCTGGCTTGACTCGAGTAATTCAACATGGGGTGGGGGTGGGCTTATTTCTTGGGAGACAGGATTAGGGAGGTAAATAGACCAGCAGGCTGGAAATACAATATCTGTGTTAACTAAGATAGGTAAATGGGTCACATAAGCTATGAAACACACTGTTTGAACTTGCCAAGATAAGGGTAGGGGGGAACCCTGGGAACCATTTACAATGGACAAGATAAGCCTGAAATGTAAAATGAGGTAAAAAAGTAAGTCGTGCATAGACAGAGCATGCTGTACAGAGATTGCTTCCTACAAAGTAACTAAGCTAGTCACAAAATGTGTAATGCGGGGTGTGTGTGTGTACGTATGTACACACAGGGTTTGTGTAACTCTTTGGATTTATATACCCTGCATCCTCCCCCTATGCAGGAGTCTGATCAACTCGGAGTAGCTTTGCTGTATGCAAAATAAAAATACCTGAGTGACAAAATCTGAAGTTGAGCTGAGATCTTGGGAAGCCAAGTGGAAAGAGGTCTCTTAGGGAATCCCAATATACACAAGGATATTAATAAAGTAGTGACTTAAAAATGAGACTACTAAAATTAACAATGAATAGGGACACTTTCAGTGAACACTTACATATACATTGCTATATCTTGTTTGATTAGAACACTCTTCTGGAGCTACACAAGTATCTTCTTTCTAGGATCTATTTATATGTAGCCAAAATTTCCAAAATGACTAGTTCCTAGTGACCTTTTTTAAGTGCCTCAATGTTTGGATGCCCAACCTGAGATACCACAAAGCGGCCACCTAAAATCACTTGTCCCCTCTGAAAATCTTGGCCATCTACCTACTCACACCATGGAATAAATGAGATCAAACTGTATAGTGCTGCTGAATCTTAAAGTTGCCTCTTAAAGTTCTGCTATCCAGTACACTGTTAGCGTCACAATTTAAATGATATATTAAAGCTTATTTGAAGTAATTTTTTAATAAAACATCATCTAATGAAGCAACAGGACAAAATCCTCCAGAAGGCTACCATAAGATGTATGTTGGAGTAATGCTGTATTAAAGATGACTTTTAAAAAGACCCGTCTTACCTAAATCAAATCAGGCTTGCATTTGACACGTTTCAGGCAGAGACCTTTTGGTTGCAACACCTGATAAATAAAGGGGGATCATGTTATTCAGAGAGAAGAACATCTAAAGGGCGGAACCAAGGACTATGATCTTTTAAACAAGATCCAAGAACATAGGCTACAGGCAATATGTTTTGTAGTTGAATTTTCTCATGGCTCTAATGTGATTTCGTGTGGATGGCGCGGATGGATTTGTATGCAGTGTCTACCTTTGCAGGAAAACCCACGGGAGGAGGGGGAAGTTGTTTGAAACTTAAATTTTACCTCGTGGTGTTTGACCTCAGCCAGAGGGTTTGTATGTGTGTCCTGTGGATTCTTGGAGTCAGTGGGGTTATCTCAACTGATTCCATCATTAACGGCAGGGCAGGAATACAAAAGAGCTTAAGTCTCTGTGGTGCTCTCTGAACTCCCATTTTCCTCTAGCATCAATATTCCTTTTGGGAACTATTGACTCTTAACCTCCACGTGTGTGAGAGGCTCAAAGAAGGGGGTTAATATTGCTTGAAGCAGTATTAACTTCCATGTGGGTTTCCTGTTGAAATGGAAGAATACTACCTAGAACAGCTGTTCTGCAGTGCAGTCTGCTTCAACATATCAATGCACTACCATATACCTATGGAGCTTCAACCATGCAGTGACGAGTGCGCTTCAGATGAGCTTCCACGTGGCTTGAGGAGCATGTTAGCAAGCACATTCCTTCTAAATATGCTTCCAGCTCTTTTCTACCTACTTTTTCATCTCTCCTGTCACAATTTAGGTTGAGAGATGCATCAAGCCCATGGTTATTAAAACAGAATGCAGTTGATACAATACCTAGTGGCATATTGCCTACCATGTGTCTTCAGCACTCCAATTGTACTCTGAAGTAAACCTATTGGCCAAAATTTTCAAACTTCAGTGCCTAAGATTAGACACTTAAATTCTTACTTCATGTCCCTGTACCTCTCTTTTCCACTCTATAAAATGGAGATAATGATACTGACTCCCTCTGTAAAGAACGGTGAGATCTACAGATGAAAAGTACAATAAGAGCTAGGTATTACTAGTTACCTGATAGCCTCTTAAAAACCATGCTATTTAGGTGGCTCAATACGCATTTCGTTGTGTCACAGGATTCACTCACCAGAGCAGCAGCTTCTGCTGGCTGTCTCGGGGATTAGCTCTCTCAGCTGGAACACCCTCTCCCACCATCTTCTCTGCCTGCAGATCTGCCTCAGTCCCAGAACCTCAGCATCCTCTTCATGACTCAGCCTCTGGTGTCACCACCCACATTTGCCCCCCTTCCTGGGTGTGTGTGTGGGAAAAGATAGATCTCAGTCCAGTTCTGTCACTTCCCTAGTGGGCAGGGGAACCTGGGCTCATCCACTACTCTGGGTTCTGGCCCAGCGACCCTCTGGATAGCAGCCCCCTGCTGCCTCTCCTTAAATTCTCTGCCAGTGCTGCTTCATAGATTCAGAGACTCTAGCACTGGAAAGGACCTCGAGAGGTCATCGAGTCCAGTCCCCTGCCCTCATGGCAGGACCAAATACTGTCTAGACCATCCCTGATAGACATTTATCTAACCTACTCTTAAATATCTCCAGAGATGGAGATTCCACAACCTCTCTAGGCAGTTTATTCCAATGTTTAACCACCCTGACAGTTAGGAACTTTTTCCTAATGTCCAACCTAAACCTCCCTTGCTGCAGTTTAAGCCCATTGTTTCTTGTGCTATCCTTAGAGGCTAAGATGAACAAGTTTTCTCCCACCTCCTTATGACACCCTTTTAGATACCTGAAAACTGCTATCATGTCCCCTCTCAGTCTTCTCTTTTCCAAACTAAACAAACCCAATTCTTTCAGCCTTCCTTCATAGGTCATGTTCTCTAGATCTTTCAGTCATTCTTGTTGCTCTTCTCTAGACCCTCTCCAATTTCTCCACATTTTTCTTGAAATGCGGTGCCCAGAAATGGACACAATATTCCAGTTGAGGCCTAACCAGCACAGAGTAGAGCGGAAGAATGACTTCTCGTGTTGTGCTCACAACACACCTGTTAATGCATCCCAGAATCATATTTGCTTTTTTGCAACAGCATCACACTGACTTATATTTAGTTTATGGTCCACTATAACCCCTAGATCCCTTTCTGCCGTACTCCTTCCTAGACAGTCTCTTCCCATTCTGAATGTGTGAAATTGATTATTTCTTCCTAAGTAGAGCACTTTGCATTTGTCTTTATTAAACTTCATCCTGTGTACCTCAGACCCTTCTCCAATTTGTCCAGATCATTTTGAATTATGACCCTATCCTCCAAAGCAGTTGCAATCCCTCCCAGTTTGGTATCATCTGCAAATTTAAGCATACTTTCTATGCCAATATCTAAGTTGTCGATGAAGATATTTAACAGAGCCAGTCCCAAAACAGACCCCTGCGGAACCCCACTTGTTATACCTTTCCAGCAGGATTGGGAACCATTAATAACTACTCTCCGAGCATGGTTATCCAGCCAGTTATGCACCCACCTTGTAGTAGCCCCATCTAAGTTGTATATGCCTAGTTTATTGATAAGGATATCATGCAAGACTGTATCAAATGCCTTACTAAAGTCTAGGTATACCACATCCACCACTTCTCCCTTAGCCACAAGACTTGTTATCCTATCAAAGAGAGCTATCAGATTGATTTGAGGTGATTTTTTCTTTACACATCCATGCTGGCTATTCCCTATCACCTTACCACCTTCCAAGTGTTTGCAGATTTCCTTAATTATTTGCTCCATTATCTTCTCTGGCACAGAAGTTAAACTAACTGGTCTGTAGTTTCCTGAGTTGTTTTATTTCCCTTTTTATAGATGGGCACTATATTGCCCTTTTCCAGTCTTCTGGAATCACTCCTGTCTCCCATGATTTTCCAAAGATAATAGCTAGAGGCTCAGATACCTCCTCTATTAGCTCCTTGAGTATTCTAGGATGCATTTCATCAGGCCTTGGTGACTTGCAGGCATCTAACTTTTCTAAGAGATTTTTAACTTGTTCTTTTTTTATTTTATTTTCTAAACCTACCCCCTTCCCATTAGCATTCACTATGTTAGGCATTCCTTCAGACTTCTCGGTGAAGTCCGAAACAAAGAAGTCATTAAGCATCTCTGCCATTTCCAAGTTTCCTGTTACTGTTTCTCCCTACCCTGTCTTTGGTCTTCCTCGTGCTTCTAATGCATTGATAAAAAGTCGTCTTGTTTCCCTTTATTCCCAGTTCACTGGGCCACTTCCCTCTGGCCCCAGCATCTTCTTCACCCTCTTCTCAGACCCTCCAGCCCACAAGTCCCAGTAGCCAGCCAGGAGCTCCCTCTTACTCCCAGGTCCCTGCCAGCAACTCCTCTGTCCAAGATGCTACCTTCCTACAGCTTGCTAGGAACACAGTTCTCTTTCCGTGAGCTCCCTGCAGCAACTGACCCTGCTCTGCCCTGCAACTCCCTTTTATATGAGTCCTCTGGGCTCAGACTGGCTGCTCCCTGTACAACCTCCCTCGGCTGCTTTTAACCCTTCCTTTCTGGTGTGGGTTGAACACCCCATCACAAGGTGCCTAATCTTAGGCACCCAATTTTTTTAAATTTTGGTCACTACCTTTTATAATGTAATTGTAGGAAATCTCTTCAGCATTCGATTACTAAGTGATTTACATTTGTGGGGAAAAACTCCAAATCTGTACATAAAATGCCATGATCTTGCTCAAAAACATTTGACCTGATTTTAAATAAAGATCTGTTTTCATCATTGCATTGACTCTGGAGTGAGTTACGCAATTATGAAACACAGCTAGAACAAAGTTTGCAGACAATCTATTATAAAGTGGAGCCAAAACAGAATGAAGGCCTGATAGGAGTAAATAGGATGCTAGACAGTTGTATTAGAACAGATAAAGGTCACTTGAAAACTACAATGGTTGTTTAACCAGAACTACAAGCCATAGGATAATACTTCAATGTGCTTGGATACTACAGAGATGGAAGCCACGTAAGTAACTGGACAGAAGTATGACCTGGCACACGTTATGTGTAACTTTAAGTAGCATGTACTTCTGGCCGCCATATCAAAAGTGAATTATAAAAAGGGACACATTATTAGCAGTATTAAACTTCGTATGATCATTCCAAATAATATGAACCATACTTTTTAGCTGGTGATAAAGCAAATGCTCTATGTAACTTTAGTGGCTCCAGTCATAATTTGGATAAGTATAAACATATGCATGTTATATAATATGTGATCTGTGCAAACCTCTCATCAGTAACGCATCCATCCCAGCCCCGTGCCAATAAGAGTTTATATTGCCTAACATATTCCAGTCATTTAGATAAACTCACAAGGTTCCCCAAAGAGCTTATCAGTGTGTTTATTTGAACACTGACAATGGGCTCAGTATTATATGAGCCACAAAAATAAAGCGACTTTATCTGAAGAGTTTAGCCTTAAAGACACAGGGATAAGAAGATGCTCCAGGACATTTGGAGAGATGGAGTTTAAAAAAAAATCCAAGTTAAGTATTAACTCTGAGCTAATGTAACTGTAGGAAATCTCTTCAGCATTCGATTACTAAGTGAGCTAATTCTCCTTCTTCTCCACCCCAGCATTACATGAGAGGTGATGTTTGATATGGGTAATGTGGAAGAAATGAGTGATCCGCATGGATTTGAATAAGATAATGGGGAGGTTATCTTATGCCCAGGTGCACTCTGTGCCTTCTTCTAAAAATAGGAGTGGGAGAAGAGATACTGTTAAAACTGGCCTTACTGGCACATCAGAAGGAATAATGCAGGGAACATAAGAGATGTGAGCTGAAAGAGATGCTCAGCCAAAGTTGTGCAAGGCCATGAATATGAGGCCTAGAAGTGCTGCACTGCACAAATGTTACGTTTATCAGTTTAGAATCTAATTCAACCACAGGTTGTTAGTCTTGATGCAGGAATCACTGGGAAAATTCTGTGGTCTACATTATGAAGGCAGTCAGACAAGATGATCATAATGGTCCCTTCTGGCCTTAAAATCTATGAAGCATCAATTGAAAGACTAACCTCAGTCAACGTTCTTTTAACACCATACCTAAGGCTCAGAAATGAAATGATGATGTGATCCTTTCATGCGTCAGACATGTTTAACTGAGTGTCTTCAACCATCTTAGAAGTTCTGGTACTCCTGAATAATCCCATTGATGTAGTACTACTACTGATGTTATGACCTAATGGAATAGATTAAATTTTCTATTTTTATTTTTTAAATCATTAAGGACTGCTACTTAGTACTGATCGAAACATCTGTTTTCTCGATCAGTGTCTCCTTGTTTATGTTGTAATGAAACAGCATGACACTTTTTAAACAAGAAAATAAGATAAGCACTCAGCTGCTCCTCTCTTTACTATCTTCAATAGCCTTGTATTAGCCTGGAATTATTTTCTAGGATATTGGAACACTTGCTCCTCTAGTTACTACTGTGTGCTTTAGTTTTCCCAGCCTTTTCATTTATTCATGAGTGTACAGAAGGATAACTCATCTGAATAGGGCTGTACAAGTTGTTCTCAAAGTGAGAAGAGGTTTTTCTTGTTTGTCTGATTTACAAAATAGTCACTTTTTGAAAAGCCTGTGAAATCTTCTTCTAAAATGGGTCTGTTTTCATTCAGAAATGGTACAGTTTCAGGTTCCCACAAAACAAAAAAATGTTTGGTATTTTGTTTGGATGAAGACCAGCTTTCACATCTAGGGTGAAATCCTGTCCCCACTGAAGTCAACTCTAATTGACTTCAATGGGACCAGAATTTCACTACGGAAATATTGAATTCATTGATGTGAAACCATGCAGGTTTGGAAAATTTCACAAGATGCAAGGCTTCTGAGCTCCATAAAGGCCAGGAATAAAATTGTGACTAGTTCGGCTTGAAATTTTATAAAATATTTTGGCATTTTCACTCACCTACTAGATGCTATGCAAGATGCTTGTGAAACTGAGTTCCTGGGCAACTTTTATAAATCTCTTTTTTGGAGATTTATTTTTTTTCATAGGAAATAGCATTTACCTTATTTTGGTGCATATGGTTGAGCCTGGCTCTTATTCCAGTAGAGGATTATATGGTTAATAGATTTGACAATACTTTTTTCCTTTTAAACTCATGAGCAAATGGTGCTTTTGACTTAGTTACAGCATCAGCTAAAAGGAACTTTATGTGACCAGCAATGTTCCTTCTGTGCCACTGAACCATTCATGCACATTTTCACTGGAGTCTGAATAAAGCATGCATCAAGAAGGAAAATGGGAGGGAAAAACCAACTAGTCCCTTGGAGACTGTTCTGTCTGGAGTTACTAATGCTGCTTATCCTCACTCATTCAATTATCTGCCTCTGCTCTCTTATATTGTCCAGTAGCTAATTCCAGGCAGGTAAGTGCATGATCTAGAGGCGTTTTTACTGGAATCAAGAAGCCTGGCTAAAACACACCAGTAATTTTTTTTACATTATATAAAACTACATCATATTTGTTCTATATTCCTCCTCTTCCCCTCTCCCCCAATATTCCTCTCGTGTTTCTTTTTTTCCTCAAGACCTCTTCTGTTCAGAATGGACCACTATAGGGAGCATACATGCCCTATTAAGCGTTAAGCACATTTGTACAAAACAGGAAAGTCTTGAATTATCTTATTCTGTTGCTGTAGTTTGGAAATCTATATGTGGCATGTGACTCATAAATTGGCCTCGAAGCAGAAAGGGAAGCATTAGGGGAAAACCCTGAAGAAACTGGCCATGTGCATCGTTAGAAACAAGCAGTGGGAATTGGGATTTTAGCTTCCTTTTCTGTTTGGATCCAGATCTGGGTGTGGATCTGAATAGTTAGTGACATCTTCTCCCATCTAACTCCATTGGTTTCCATGGGTGACAGGACATGCTGCTCTTCATACTGTAGTATTGAGCACAACAGTGATGACGCAGACTGACAGGTGTCTGGAAGTGTGAATATAATGGACTGATGCAGGTAATTGACAATGGAAAAGTATCCATAAGAGTAAGGGCAAAGGAAAAAAAAGAGGTAGCGAAAGGGACAGTGTGGACCAGGAAGCGCAGAGATCGCATTACAAGACATCCCATGTTGCTACTGCAATGGAACAAGCATAGAGAGAGTCTGTTCTCCCAAAGAAATATTAGTAATCATCGTTTTAACATGCTTCCCACAAGAGAGAACCAAAGCTAAAACTAAAAAGCCAGGAATATTCCTAACTGTTTACTCACCCTGAACCTGATCACACCTACCTCCCCCAAATCCCTCTAAGATAGTGGCTCTCAATCTTTCCAGACGACTGTACTCCTCTTAGGAGTCTGATTTGTCTTGCGTACCCCAAATTGTGCCTCACTTAAACAGCTTGCTTTCAAAATCGGACATAAAAATACGAACTTGTCACAGCACGCTATTACTGAAAAATTGCCGACTTTCTCATTTTGACCATATAATTATAAAATAGATTGGAATATACATATTGTACTTACATTTCAGTGTACGCTATATAGAGCAGCATAAGTAATTCATTGTATGAAATTTTAGCTTGTACTGTCTTTTTGCTAATGCCTTTTATTCCAATATACCGGAATTGGAAAAGGTTCAGAAAAGTGCAAAAAATGATTAGGGGTACGGAACGGCTCTGTGTGAGGAGAGATTAATAAGATGGGGGCTTTTCAGCTTGGAAAAGAGATGACTACGGGGGATATGATAGAGGTCTATAAAGTCATGACTGCAGTGGAGGAAGTAAATAAGAAAATGTTATTTACTCCTTCTCATAACCAGGGGCGGCTCTACAAATCAGGCTGCCCCAAGCAGCGCGCGCGCGCGCCGCCTCCTCCCCCCCCCCGGGTCGTCCCCCTTTCCTCCCGCTCGGCATCCTGGGAGGCGGTATTTGCCTGCCGAGCTCCCGCCGCATGCCCGCGCGCGGGTCCACCCGAGGACGACGGCGGGACTGCCCGCCCGCGCCGCGCCTGCGGGAGGGCGGGCGGAGGAAGAGCGGGGACCCGCCCGCCGGCAGCACTGGGCGCGCAGTCCGTCGACCCCCGCGGGCTCCCACCGCCGGCATGCGGATGCGAGAGCAAGCTCCACCAAATGCCGCCCGCCCCAGCCGCCCCGCCCGGTGCCCCCTGCGCTGCCGCCCCTGCTCATAACACAGGAACTAGGCTGGGGCAATGAGTTATATGGGCCTGTGGTGCCCATGCTCCAGGAATATTCAGGGCCCCGTTCCATTAACGTTTGGGGCCGAGACTCTCTTCCAGTCCCACCTGCCGCCCCCATGAGCTTCCCCCAAAGCTTCTCCTGGCCCTGCCTGCTGCCCCTGGGCAATTTAAAAGGGCCCCGGCCACTGCCGCCAGCACCAGCCAGCGCAGCAAGGCTAAGGTGGCTTCCTGCCTGGCCTCACTCCACGCCACTTCCGGAAATGGCCAGAATGTCGCTGCGGCCCTAGGAAGGGGTGTGTCTCTGTGTGCTGCCCCTGCCCCAAGTGCTGACTCTGCAGTTCCCCTTGGTCGGGAACTGCGGCCAATGGGAGCTGTGGGGGCGGTGCCCGCGGGCAGCAGCACACCGAGACCCTTGGCCTCCCTTCCTAGGAACCACTGCCAGGGGGGTGTGCGGGTCGCTTTCAGGAGCTGCCTGAAGTATGCGCTGCACCCCTCACCATCTCCTGCACCCAACCCCAGCCTAGAGCCCACACCCGAACTCCCTCCAAGAGCCCATACCCCTCCTGTACCCAAACTCCCTCCCAGAGCCTTCACCCCAACCCCCAGCCTGCACCCAAACTCTCTCCCAGAGCCTTAGGCAGGTGGGGGGGGGGCAGGACTTGGACCCATTCTGGGCACCTCCAAAAATGACAGAAACCTGCCACCCCTAGAACTATGGGTCACCAAATGATATTAATAGGCAGCAGGCTTAAAACAAACAAAAGGAAATATTTCTTCACACAATGCACAGTGTGTGGAACTTCTTGCCAGAGGATATTGTGATGGCCAAGACTATAATAGGGTTCAAGAAAGAACTAGATAAGTTAATGGAGGATAGGTCCATCAACCACTGTTAGCTGGGATAGGCAGGAATGGTGTCCCTAGCCTCTGTATGCCAGAAGCTGCGATGAGTGACAAGGGATGGACCACTTGATGATTACCTGTTCTGTTCATTCTCTCTGGGGCACCTGGCATTGGCCACTGTTGGAAGACAGGATACTGGGCTAGATGGACCTTTGGCCTGACCCAGTATGGCCATTCTTATGTAACCTATTGTAAAATGAGGCAAATATCTAGATGAGTTGATGTACCCCCGGAAGACCTCTGTGTATTCCCAAGGGTATGTGTGTACCCCTGGTTGAAAACTACTGCTCTAAGAGTTAGTCATTTAAAATAAAAGTAGCCCAAATGTATCTTCAATTGTAATGTGAGTAGTAAAAACCTTAGGGACAAAAATGTCAGTTTTTTGGATAATAGGTTTGCCTTTAAAACAGTGAAATACAAAGGTTCACATGGAAGATTGGTTTTCTGTATCTCGGAGGCAACGTAAATACAATCTGTGATGTAAATGTTACTATAGTAACTGTTGTTTTTATTTAAAAGGCCCAGTAAAAAGACATATGAAACCCATATAACTTGTTGATGTGTAAATCAAACTGCAAAGCCCATCAGTCAAATGTACTTTTTTGCTCTACGCTGTAGTCACGCTGTAGCTTCCTCGCATGCATGTGTTATCCATACTGGAGTATCCGGTCCTTTCTTCCACCCCCATTATCTATTTTTTTTTAAGTTGTACATTTCTAAGCAGTGGTGCTTGAACAATTTTTATAGTGGAAAGCCATTGAACCACACTGTAAACCCTGTATACGATGGAAATCACTTCAAGCCGGGGGGGGGGGGGGGTGCAGCAGCATCCCCAGCACTGCTAGTTTCAGCACCTATGTTTCTGTAAAATGGTGAAATGGCCAGTCTTAAGTTCATGGTGACAGTCCTAGTCACCTGGGGCCAGGTTGTGCCCTGGTCCTATGCACCCATGTCGGGGCACAGAAAGGAGCCAGGGTTCCTCCCACAGCTTGTGTCAGGGTTCCCCAGATCACTGCTCTGGGCACGTGGCATGGGAAGGAACAGGTAGGAGGGGGTGTCGGTGCTGTACTAGAGATGTTCACCACATGGAGCAGGAGGGAATATATTGCACCCCATAAATTGATGTCATAAATTCCTCCCTTGCCTTCTATTGACCCAGCACAACAGGGGAGAACTGGCAGGCATTGCATTTCTTGAAGCACCAAGCCTTCCTTATGCGTCTCATCCTCCTGTGGGAGTGCAATATCATACCACTCCTTACTCAGTACAATGCCTTAACCAGCACAATCTAGCCCTCCATCTGTATGCATCTCTGCACTGGAACTCTCTACCCTCTCAGATTTCGGGGGGGAGGGGAGGTGCTAGTCTGGTATCATGTGTGCATCGCATGCTTCGTTTTCTGTCATAACTTACGCAACTCTGCACATGTTTTAATGAGAACCTCCATCAGGAGTTAAATAATAAATTTGTGCTCAGGCCCTTCTATGTTGAAAACTTTCCCAAGGATTTGTGAGTGTCGAGTGTTTGCCTAATAGACTGAGAAGAGCAGGTAAGTGCTAAATTTTTTACTTTCCTTGTTGCTTCACTCTTGTATACCATTGTTACTTCTGTGTTGGAAGGTGCTGCTTCTCTGATTAGAAAATCAGTGAGATGTTAGTATGTGGCCAGGGAGTTTTGGCTGAGATGGAAAGAGACATGGGAGGCAAACAATAAAATACAACCAGGTTTTGTGTAGCATATTTCCTGTAAGTGACGGGAAGTGTCACAGGGTGAGCTGGGCTTTTAAGGGGCGTGGGGGCGGAGCTCAGCCTCCCTTGTGTCAGGCTTAGCCTACCTCCCCAAGTGATGGGAATGACACTAGAGTCAGATGGTGGGAGTATGTGACTAAGAACCAGGCTCGCTGGGAAATAGAAAAAGTAGCCCGAGTACCTGAGTGAGGGATCGAAAAAGATTTTCTTTAGCACCCAGGTGGAGGGTCTGGGGAATGCATCCTGGCAGAAGCAGGAGCCAGCTAGGAATGCTGGAGTCTGAGAGAAAGGGCTGCTGGGTAAGAAACTTCAGCTAGGAGGACTGCAGAGGACTATGAGCCTGGAGGGCGAGCTCTTTGGAAGAGGATGCCCTTATAAAGGCCTGGAATGCTTTTGAGCTAAGAGGGAGAGCTACCTGGATATTGAAGCCCATTTATAAACTGAAAAGGCAGACTGAGCCCCAGGGAAGAGGGCTGGAAGGCTTTCAGTATTGTATGGTAATAAACCATGCCCAGAAAGGGAATGGTATTGAGAACACCTGTAGTGTGAAGTGTCTTAACTCAGGAAGGAGAAACCGAGGCTGTGGCAGAGTCTGAAACCATACTGGGTAAGGACACTCTCTGTACAGGTTAGTTGTAAAGAGCTATAAATATTAGAAAAAGGAAGGAAAATTTAAGAGTTAGAGGCAAGAAATAAAAAAGATGTTTCCCTCCAAGATATGAAATTGGCTAGAAGATAACTGAAGATATTACACATAGCAAGGCTGGCCCAGACTGCAGGAGCTACAGAGGGAAAAGCTCTTGGATCAGCAATGGCAAAAGTTTATGTGGCAGAGAGAATCTGAGGGTCTGCATCCACTGGGAGGGAGAACAAAAGGCAACGTGCACTGCAGGATGCTATGTTCTTGAAGGGGACTACTGAGAAGTAAACAGATGAGTTGTACACAGGACTGCATGTAATGCTTGTGTTCTGATCTAAAGAAAAATAAGTTTGACTCCATAGAAGTATGACTGAAAGATAAAGGGTGGATTGACTGTCATGACCAGGACGTGTATTAAAGATTGTAAGGACAAAATACCTAGTACTGTTCACATCCCTCAGGCTGAGTAGAATCATACTCTGATAATGCCTGCAGTCTCAGATCAGTGCCCCCATTGTGATAGGCATCGTAAGAGAAAATTCCTGCCCTGAAGAGACTGCAATCTAAACAGACAAGACTGGGAATATTATGCCTATATTACAGGCAAATAACTGAGGTGCAGAAACTAATTGTGACTTCCCCCAAGGTCATGGTAGGAAGTCTGTGACAGAGCTAGGAACTCAGGTATCCGGTCTCAATCTAGCTAGTACTTTACCCAAAAGACCATCTTTCCTCATCATAATATAGTACACTATACATGGAATAATCCACAAAATTGTATATGTTACATATACATTTATAAAGAAGCAAAAGATGTATATTCTGAGTTACCTTGTTTACAATAACTTTTCCAGACATTTAAAAATGTAATATGTTGACTAAATTGCGACATTGACCTGCAGGTAATACCTTTTTCTTCTAATGATGATAAGATGCAACATCCACTAGCAGGAGTGGGATGCGTGCATCCAGAAGAGGATAAATACTTAAATAAGAAATCCCAGGAGGCTGTCCAGTTTCTGCCTTTTTCGTTTAGTTTCTGCCTTTTGTGTTTCTTTAAACATATATTCCAAAATATACTTATTTACTAAACTTGAAACTAGAAAACTAAACAACTTAGAGGCTTGATGCTGGCTATTGACTTCAGTTATTAATTTGGGAAGAAAGCATGATGCAAAACTGGGAAATTGCAGTAGTACGAGTCAAACATATTACACTTGTCATGAATAGTTATCTAATTCTATATTATCCTCTGAGATTCCTTATGCATCTTGAATCATCACTTCATTACTTCATCCTCTATACATATTTTCTTGCCCCAGAAACCTCAAGGTGATATGGCAACAATAGCTTCTATTACAATGTGCATTTGTATATGTATTTAGGGCTCTGTCCTATTTATTTTTTTCTCTGCGTGCTAAAAATATCATGTTTGGGTGCACACAGTTCTGCCCAGTGAACATCCCAAATATATAGCTGCATATAAATGTCCTGGGGAGAATATTTCTTATATTATAGTGGCAGTTTTGGTTTTTTTCCTCGAGGCGTGGTGGTTTGTTTTTTTTAAAATCAGGCTTTTATTAACACTCTGCTAGATATCTCTGTGCCCTCTGTTAGTGGCTGTATTCAATGTGGAATAATAAGTCAACCCGGGGAGACTGGTATCATGCAGCCATGTGTGAGGATACATATGCGGTTTCTTAAAACTAGCGAAAAGCCAGGTAAGATGAAGGTTGGGGAAGGAAAAGATTCTAGCAAAAGCTCTGTCCAACATTTCCTCACTGTTTCCTTATGCTCCCAGTGACTGTCTGTATCCACCTGTTGTCTCTTGTATTGTATTTCATGTGTTTGGAGCAGGAACCATGTTAGTACAGTGCCTGGAACAATGGGCTCCTGGTTCATGCCTGAGACTCCTGGCACTACAATTATTATTACTTATTTGTATAAAAAGGCCGAGTGGAGATCAAGTAGGTTTACCTCATTCTAAGAAAATTCTTTGCTCAGTGCTAGAAGAAAGTGACTTTCAGTAATTCTTTACTCTTGACATGACAGTGAATGTACTTATTTGTAAAATGCTGGCTATAGCAATAGATAGGATGATTGGGTATTGAACCTGCAGGTTGCAATGGGGTATATGCACTTCCTTTTTTACCGCTCAGTTATACAAGGAACAGCATGTGTAACTTTACGCAGCATTCTGGGACATGGGCAATCATGTCTAGTGGTCAGAGCAGGAGTCAGCGGTCAGGAATCAGAGTGGAGGGTCAGAGCCTAGCATAAGGCAAAGCAGGAACAGGGCTGGGAATAAGCTGGCCTGGAACAGGAGCTATCTCAGCTATGAGCAAACATTTTGAGCTGCAGCTGCTGGGCTTAAGAGCCTATTTGCATTTCCAACCAACCAGGTGGTATAGTTAATTAGGTAGCCTTGTAGGCCAGCTGTGCTCGGTAGGTTACCTGGAGAATGGATCTACTGCAAGCCCTGATTCCAGATGCTTTGTTCCATTAGCTAAATAAGCCTACTTGCTTTAAGAAGGTTCTTTACCACCTTTGTATAGCTCTGGTCACAAGCTCCCACAGGGAAGAGTTGCTCATGTTCCATTGGATCGCCGCAGTAATAACCAGCTAGCATAGAGGGGGTGTTGTATCCAGATCCCAGTCTGAGTGGGAGAATTGTGAAATTCCACCCCAAAGCAGGTCAGGCAGGAGACCTAGCATCTGATCCGATGCACTCAGAGAGACCAGAATGGAGACAGAGGAGGCGCAAATAGACCCCGTAACCGTGACAAGGGCAGAAGTCCTCAGCAGACAGCATAGGAACTGCCTGGATTTTTTTCCTGGAAAATGAGTAGTAGTCCTATCCTAGTATAAATACGTTATGCTGACACTCCTAGTGAGCCAGAAGCTGTTACCTACTGTGGCAAAGTTCCTCCTCTCCTCTAGTAGGTCCTGCGCTTATTGGCGGATTTCTTCCCCTCAGTGGTTTTCCCCTTGGATGAAACCCATAGATTGGATCAACTACTCCTATGTCTGATTAGGAGTAGCGGGGCTAGGGGGGAACCCAGGCCCGCCCTCTACTCCGGGTTCCAGCCCAGGGCCCTGTGAATTGCAGCAGTCTCTATAGTGCTACTTGTAACCGCTGCTTGACCGCTACAGCTCCCTGGGCTACTTCCCCATAGCCTCCTTCAAACACCTTCTTTATCCTCACCACAGGATCCTCCTGGTGTCTGATGCTGCTTGATTGTATGGTGTTTTCCTCAATCCTCCAGTAGTACCCCCTCTCAGTTCTTAGTTCCTTGTGTCTCTTGCTCCCAGCTCCTCATGTGCACTTCTTTCCTCTGGCTCCTCCCCCTTGACTGGAGTGAGCTCCCCTTTTTATACCAGGTGCCTTGATTAGCCTGTCCTGATTGGCTGCAGGTGCTCCGATCAATGTAGCTCTCTCCGGTGCCTTCTAGAAAGTTCTTAATTGGCCCCAGGTGCCTTGATTAGCCTGGAGCAACTGCCATTTTGGTTCCCATGGTACTAGGGATTTGCTTAGCCTGGAGCTAACATACCTGCTCCTCAATACTTTCCTGTAGCCATCCGGCCTTGCTCCATCACACTACATGCAGCCTATTCTTTTTCAGTCTTGAAAAATGGGGCAATCTCAGTCAGTCCAAGAAATAGAACAACAGGGTCCTGATCCTCATTGAGACCCATAGATGCTGTTATAATACAAAGGTGTTTAAATAACTATGATGGTCACAACAATTGGATATGGGGAAGTGCACGAGATGTGGCCTACTGGGTCCCTATCTCCCTGCCTCTCCGCATCGGATGTGTGTGCCTGCACGCATGGGATTTGGGACCATGAATCTACTGGCCATGGCCTGCTTAGATTTCCCACCTCCACACTTAGCAGCACTAAATTGTTCTGGAGCTCTATGCCATGCTGTGTAGACGGGTGCTTAGTTTTTTTGTGCAAGCTCACTACTTCCCCACACTCCAACCCACACAGCAGGAATAGCATCATCAGGCAACGCTTTCTGCACCTGGTGTAGCTTATGAGTGCTAAACCGTAATCGTCTAAAAGTCACAAGACACATAGATAGCAAATGCGGTGAGGTATGGATATGGGAGAAAGAGCTGTTATCACAGTATTGCCAACCCTTTTGTGGTTTTGTTTTGTATTTTTGTTTCCTTGAAGCCTCAGCTCCTCCTGGGGCTTTTTTCTCTCACCAACAGAAGTGGGTCCAATAAAAGATATTTCCTCACTCACCTTGTCTCTCTAATACCCTGGGACCAACCTGGCTACACCAATATTGCATATTGCCGTAGACAACATACCTGTATAAGGAGGGGAAAGACACCTACCTATCTGGCTCAAAGGCTGAGAATATATGGATTAATTTAGTGGTGGACAGAGGGGCTAGAGTTTACTAAAGCACTCTTTCTAGAAGCACTCAGTACCCACAACTCTAGCTGGAGTCAATGGGAGCTGCGGGTGCTCAGCACCTTTGAAAATGAGGCCCTTGATTTTTATTATTTCATAGGTAATATTTTTAGTTATCCAAACCTGATTCTGATCATGGGGTATATATAAACTATAGGCCAGGGCAACGTTCTTAAAATTTATTTTAAGAGTTTTGAATCCTTGAGCAGTAAAAATGAAGTAATCAATCGTCAGCAGGCCCAATCCTGCTATCACTAAAGTAAAAGGTAAAACTTCTATTGACTTCAACAGGAACAGGACTGGATCGGCTCCTCGTAGAATTTGGAGATCTTATTTCAAGCCTGTATTGTTGAAAAGTTGTTTCTCTTGATATTGGCATAGTAAGTTTGAGAGTGAGTCAGGGTTTGAAGGTCCCTACTTTGCTGCTAGCGTCTCTGTCATTAGTAAACTGTGATTCATTCCTGTATGCCTCCAGGGTGAATCACTGTCAATGAGGGGTAGACAGCTAACAATGAATGATTCTGTCCTAGAAGGTAAACAAATGTGCACTTGGATACCAGCAATTGTTTCTTAAGTTGGAAGTGATATTTTTCATTCTTTAACAAAATGACTCAGTTAGATATCCTTCAGTATAGGTGCGGGGGAGTATCCTGCTCTCACTTATGAGGCTGTAAATCTGGATTAACTCAGTTGAAGTCAATGGAGTTACACTGGTGTCATTCTGGAGTAAGCGAGGGCAATCACATTAAGCTATTAAACAATGGCCGCAAACAAAAACATTGTGTGTAAGGCATATGACATATTGGCTGTAGGAACCTGGCAGGGTACAGTGAGCCAGTTAGAATGAGATGTTCAGCTAACAAACCAAATAACATGATTGGATTTTCTCATATAGTTTTCTACTCTTCATGGGTTCAATCTTGCAGTCTTTACTCGTTCCTTATTTAGGTAATACTTCCACTGAATCCAATGGGAGTGTTGTCTGAGTAGCAACAATAGTTTTAGGCTGCAAATGTTATAGTGTAATAATTATATATAGTACACAACTTTTCCATCTGAGGATTTCAAAATGCTTTAAAATATTAGAAAGTAAAGCCACACAACACCCATGTAGGTAACTAATTATCATAATTTTACAGTTGGTAAAACTGAGGCACAAAAGACCAAAATGGTGCCTATAACTAAAGATCTAAAACTTGGCAACTAGGGCCAATATTTCCTAAGAAGTCCAAGAGTGTTAGGTGCCCAAGTTCCATTGACAGTCAGTGACAGTTGGGCACCTAACCCTCTTGGCCTCCTTGGAAAAGCCCCACTCAAAACCCATATTTAAGCATTGAAGCAAGTGCCTGACTTGAAACCAGAGCTGCTGAGTGACCACAGTTTCCACTGACTCCAAAGGAATTACTCTCACTGGTGTAAGCAAGAGGAGAATCAGCTCCACTGAATGACTCTGATCAGTCAAACAGTGACTTCAGTGGGACTACTCATTTGCATAAAAGTTTGCAGGATCAGGGCCCATGTGAGCTTGGAAAACTTTCCTGGGAAGCAACACAGAACTTTGGGTGTTTTGGTTTAAAGTTGAGTTCACATTTGTTTATTGCCACGTTCTTACCTATTTTGCCCAATTGGAGCTCCCATTTGCTCTGTTGATACACATTGATACTCAAGGCGGAGATTTTTCTCAAAGTTGCCTGAAAGATTTGCATCCATGGGAATTGGGGGTCCAGATCTTCTAGGTGCTCTGGAAAATCTCAGACTAAAACTATTTTTGGTTCTTTTCTGGTTTGTGTAATTCCAGGCTGTCTCATGCATGAAACGAAAGAAGTTTTCAGCAAAAAATAAAAATAAAAAATGAATTTCTTAGGGAGACTCTCAGCCTATGCCCACCTGCCCCCCGCAACTGTCAGTAAGGAAGAGGAGGATCCTTGTATCCGATATTTTAGTCTCTCTTTTCCCCAAGATAAAGAGAGGAGGAAAATAGAAAAAGATCTTAATTGGAGCTGTGGAAGAAACCAGGGTTGATTTCTTCTGTTCCTTTCCTTCCTGTTTCTGTGGATGCCTGGGAGGAAGCTAGGTTTCTTCTCCCGCTAAAGGGGATCCTCCTCTTCTCCCCTAGCTCCTATGTGAATAGGGATAAAAGAATCCCCTACCTGAGCTAGAAGTACATCCAAGCCTAAACTCTATGCCTGTTTCTAATGGGAGGCCTAGCCTACACCCGTGCCTGGATCTGAATACTACCACCTCAGCGCCTCTCTGTTCAGAAGGCTCAAGAGCAGCCCCCAGTTTCCAACCTCCAGTATCTGAGTGGATTGAAAATTAGGGCAAACACCAAGTGATTAGCTTGTCTATATGTGTGGCTGTCTTTGGCCAGAATTTGATGGATTTTTTGAGCAAGATGACAAGGAGCTTTAAGACTGCTGCAGGCTTGGCTGTCGAGATGAATATCAAGTATATGAATTATAGAAAAGAATGGATTTCTTATAGGGAAGAAAAACCAGAAATTCCATTTTGTTGATTTTTTTTAGTTACTTTAAGTTATCTTAACTCTGTAGGTACCATCAAGATTTACTTGTACAATCTACACACTAAACAGAATAAAATGCCTAGTCAAAAGCCACCACTGTGCATTTAATTTCACAGATATATTTGATAGTGCTAGATCCACTGTCAATTTGCAGATGATACAAAATTACTTAAGATAGTTAAGTCTAAAGCTGACTGCAAAAAGTTGCAAAGGGATCTCACAAAACTGGATGGCTGGACAACAAAAGGGCAGATGAAATTCAATGTTGTTTAGTGCAAAGTAATCCACATCTGGAAAACATAATCCTAACTATGTATACAAAATGTTGGGGTCTAAATTAGCTGTTACCACTCAAGAAAGAGATCTTGGAGTCATTGTGGATAGTTCTCTGAATTCTGCTCAATGTGCAGCGGCAGTCAAAAAAGCTAATAGAATGTTAGGAACCATTAAGAAAGGCATAGAGAAGAAGACTGAAAAATATCATAATGCCACTATATAAATCCCTGGTTCACCCATATCTTGAATATTGTGTGCAATTCAGGTTGCTCTATCTCAAAAAAGATATACTAGAATTAGAAAAGGTACAGGGAAGGATAACAAAAATTATTAAGGAGATAGCACAGCTTCCATATGAGGAGAGAGTAAAAAAACTGGGATTGGTCAGCTAAGAAAAGAGACAACTAAGGGGGGTTATGATAGAGGTCTTTAAAATCATGAATAGTATGGAGACAGTGAATAGGGAAGTGGTTATTTACCCCCTTCACATAACACAAAAACTAGGAGTCACTTGATGAAATGAATAGGCAGCTGGTTTTAAACAAACAAAAGGAAGTACTTCAAACCGCTTACAGTGAACCTGTGGAACTCATTGCCAGGGGATGATGTGAAGGCCAAACATATAACTGGGTTCAAAAAAGAATTAAATAAGTTCATGGGGAATAGGTCCACCAATGACTATTAGCCAGATGATCAGGGATGAAACCCTATGATCTCGGTGTATCTAAGTCTCCGAGGGCCAGAAGCTGGGACTAGACAACAGAGGATGGCTTACTCAAAATTGTCTTGGTCTGTTCATTCCTTCTGAAACATCTGACACTGACCACTGTCAGAAGACTGGATACTGGGCTAAATGGACCATTGGTCTGATACAATATGTTCTTATCCAGTACATTTAAAAAAAATAAATCTTGCTCAGTTCTACTTTCTTCTGGTTAAAATAGGTGTATTTAGTTTGACTTTGCTCTAAAACAATCTTAGTCTGTGTTTGCATTTTCCCACAGTTGCAACTTGGGACCAGTTTATAATACCAAATAAAGACACAGGACTGTAATGTACGTACAGCCTCGAGGAATAATGGAAGATGAATCCCTCAAGAAAGGGCATGCATTTTGGGGCAGAATATGCCTAAACTCTTCCTGCGCTATTTCTAATCTGCACTGGGGATTGCTGACAGCAACTCTGAGGGTTCATGAACATTTAAATACATTAGTTCAACCCAATTATTTGTCATTGCCTTCAATTCCAAAAATTATCTGTCACAAACTGAGTGTCTGATCTTGCTCCCATTGTTAATGTGAAACCTTGATTAGCTGTACAGAACTGCAGGGCCGGCCCACAACATTTTGGCACCTGAGGCGGAGAGCTCAAATGATGCCCCCATGCCCCCTCGCTTGGGCCAAAACTTTGAAAGGTCTCAATTATGTGTTCTTCCTGTTCTACTCCTCTCATGGCACTGCTCTGTTACCTACCCCAATAAAGGAGAACTAACAACTTAAAATGCCTTGTTCAAAAATTTTAAGTAGGGTGACCAGATGTCCCAATTTTATAGGGATAGTCCCAATTTTTGGGTCCTTTTCTTATATAGGCTCCTATTACCCCCCACCCCCTGTCCCCATTTTTCACACTTGCTGTCTGGTCACCCTAATTTTAAGTAACACTTAACTTTCAAACGCCTGAACAGCAAATGTAACTTTTCTTGTCTGCATAGTAAACACTGGCATTTTTATCTGTTTGAATAATCAAAGTGGTGCTTTCCGGGCCTTCTTGGTTGCAAAGATTTGAACTGCTTCCTGAAGGTCCACGGTCTGGGCCAGCTCATGCTCTATTGAGATGGTTGCAAGGCTGACCAGCCTCTCCTGTGTCATTGTGAAGCGTAGATGTGTTTTTATTAACTTCAGCTTGGAGAAGCTGCGTTCTCTACTGGCAACTGTTACAGGAAGTGTTAGAAGTTTGCGCAGAGCAACAAAAGCATTTGGAAAGAGGGTGGTCATCTTATTTGTGTACATATATTCCAGAACAGCCTTTGGAGTTGATCCTGCTGAAATGTATTTTGAAAGGGCTTTCAGTTCATCACCTAAATCACTCGTGTCAATATCGCACATGTCATCATGTGTCAACATTGTCTCCAGTGCCCTGCATTGCTGGTGTAGGTCTTCTTCATGTATAGTGAGGAGTTTTGGAATATCATACAACATCCCAAATATACTGCTGTGTTCCTTGTGCTGCATGAAATGTTCTTCAACTGACTGTATTGCACAATCTAGCACCTGGTTAAAGAATTCAACTTTGAATTGTTGTTTGGGATCTCTTATGGGATTATCCCGTGCCTCGTAATCATGTCGTCTTCTTCAGTGACTCTTGTATTCTTGAATGGGTGGGAAAATAGCTTCAGTGTGAAGTTCCTCTGCCAACTTCTGTGCACTCTTCAGAATGTTTTGAAATCCCTCATCTGACCGGTAAGACTGTAGGTATGACTTTGCTTTGTCCAGTTGTTCCATTGCTCCAGATATATCAAGGTCAACACCTTGGAGTCTCTTGCTTACAACATTTATTTCAAACAGTATGTCATGCTACAACACTAAGCCACATAGAAATTTGAATTTATGTATGTTTCTGGTGATTCCATTTCCCTCTGCCACTGTTCTCCCACAAACAGTTCCTACATAGCATTATCCTCCATAATGGCAACTATGGCATCATCTATCTTCCCAATTTGGTGTTTGATAGGCTTTATTGCCTCCACTCAACTTTCCCATCGTGTGGCACTCAGTGGTTTCAGTGTCAGAGAGGATGTTCCCAGATGTTGCTTCAAAATTTGCCATCGATGAGTTGATGCAAAGAAAAATACATAGACGCTTTGAATTATATTACAGAATTCGGCAGCCTCACTAGAAGCTGATGCTGCATCACTGACCACCAAGTTCAAGGAATGAGAACTGCATGAGACAAAAAAAGCTTGAGGGTTTAATTCTCTGATCCGTGTCTGCACTCCTCTGTTCTTTCCTCTCATGTTGGCACCATTATCATAGCTCTGACCTCTCATGTCAGCTATCGCAATTCTCGTATCTTCCAGCTTTTTAAGAAGCACATTTGTCATACCAGCTCCTGTAGTATCATCAATGTCAATAAATTCTAGAAAATGCTCTCTGACAGTCACCATTGCAGGGACTAGGTTCTGTTGTTACAAAACACACCATTAAAGTAATTTGTTCCATATGGCTGTTGTCTGGTGTGCAGTCCAGATTAACAGAGTAATATCTTGCTGACTTCAGATCTGCCACACTCTTCTGTTTGACTTTTGTTGCCAGTACCTGTATGATCTCATTTTGAATTGTTTTTCCAAAGTAGTGGTGTGTGTACATTTCTTTGGTGGTGTCTCTTCTTAGATGCTCCTGGAGTACAGCATCAAACTCAGCCATCAGCTCCACAATTTAAGGAAATTTCCATTGTTTGGTACATACAGCTGATCTGAAGTGCCACGCAGTGCTAGGTTTTGGGTAGCAAGCATTTTCACAATGGCAATGAGCCTTTTCAGAATATTTTGCCAGTAAAGAGACTCTGATGCAATCTTCTCTTGATGCTGATCACCTATGGTGGCCTTTAACCTTAGTCTCATCTCAAGCTCTTTCCACCTATGGAATGCTCTCTGGTGATTTGCAGCCTTCTCGTGGCTAGCCAGATTTCTAGCCAGATTTTTCCAGTCCTTTGTTCCTGTAGAACCCAATGTAGCTGGTACATTAGACTGGAAGAGTTTGCAACAAAAATAGTATAAAGCATTCTGGGTTTCTGAGTACATAAGCCATGGCCTCTCCACTTTGTCACCATTGAGAATTTCACACCAGTAATGTGTTGGATGGAAACAGCTATTTTCATTGTCTTCAGGGAAAATGAAGTTTTTCACTTGGTGTAGCCCATGCAATACAAGGAAGTCCCTCAGGCTACTGCTCAAGTGGGTCCACAGTCCTGGATCATCTAGACTTAAGGAACTAAACCTAGCAGCAGCTGTTTCTTGCTCCTCCACCACACTCTTCTCTGATCTACACTTCAGGAATGTGCATGGTTACATCCATTTGAGATGGAGTTATGGATGCTGCAGTAGCTGCCAGGTCACCTGCACTCTGACTAACTGGAAGATCAGGAATCTCCTCACCACTCACATCCTCACTGGGGCCGGAGGGCTCACCGTGAACATTTGTGTCTATGTATCTCAGGAGAGCTCCTTCCTGCTTAGATAGAAAAGCTTCCTTTGCTTTCTTTCTTTTTCTCAATGCTGCCCCAGAGGGGCATTTTCTTCTTTCACTCATGACTGCTGTTCTGTGCTAGCTATAGTGGCTCTCAACACTCAATTGAAGGGGACAAATAAGCAGGCTGGTAACAGGCCCTGAGTAAGGGAAGATATCAGCGTCTTAAGGACCTAACTGCCTCCTACTACTCCAGTTGACTGCCTGTTCTCCTCAAGTGGGTTCAGGGAAGCAGCAGGAAACAGGAAGCTCCCTGAGAAGTTGGTGTTAATCAGCCCAGGCTCCTGGGAGTGCTAGAGAGGTACATAAGAGGCTCCTCCTCCTCTCTCTCCCAGCAGCTCCTGCTATTTTCTGTTATTCCCTCTCACCTTTTCTCCTGCTTGCCTGTTATGTCTCTTGTGTTCTCCTTCCTCTAGCACAGCACTCCACCATCTCTGTGTATCTAGAGCAGAGAGAATACATATGCACCAGCAGCAGGCACAATTTTCTACACTCTGGGTCCTAGTGGCCACCCCCCCCCCACAGTCTGGCACCTGAGGCGGCTGCCTCAGTTTGCCTCATGGTAAAAGCCAGCCCTGCAGAATTAGGTGCCACAGACTGGGTACAAAAAACTTTTACAGCATCAAAATTATCTACTGAATTAAAATAGCCCATAGTAGGAAGTGCCCTTCTTTGCATTTAACATATAGTGAAAATGGATGTTTCAGGAGGATCCATTAGACAGCTTGAAAATCCCACCCAACATGAAGCAAAATCATGTAGATGAACATTTCAGAACTAAACAGATTTTTTTTTTAAATAGAATGTTTCATCCCCAGGTTGGAAGCCACTCATGCAATACAGGTAAGCTTAAAAAAAAAAATCTTCGAAGCAGTACCCACTGTTTTTCACTGCACACTTGTGCAAAAGAAATATGCAGCTATTAATTTATACAGTAAATTAACTCCAGTTGTAAAACAGAACTAATGAGAGTTGGAATTACAACTGCCACTGCAATAATAAGTTCAGACTGAAATCTGCTAGTATTGATGGTATCCAGTATCAGATGCACAACATAATGATTTGAGATGAAGTACAGGTCTCTTCATGTGGAATTGCATTACCTGGCTTGCCTATGTACTCAACAACTTGTGCAGTGAGGGGGAGTAGAGACCATGTCTGGTATATTTGTTGCACAAGGAATAGTAACAGCACAAGGCAGGATTTCCATTAGCAGAGCAGTTCAGGTCAGGGGTTCTCTTCATTGCTCCTTTCAGCAGGCGTGCCAATTTCTGTCTGGTCATGCTGCCTATTTGCACCTGCTGCCGAGGGCAACATAAATCTGCACTGATTTGGGAGGCTGGAATTCCCCCTTAGGGTATGTCTACACTGCCAGAGTAGTTCGATTCTACTTAAATCGAATTTGTGGAACCGATATTACAAAGTCAAACGTGTGTATCCACACTAAGGACAGTAATTCGACTTTGTGAGTCCACACTAACGGGGCAAGCGTCGACATTGGAAACGGTGCACTGTGGGCAGCTATCCCACAGTTCCCGCAGTCCCCGCTGCCCATTGGAATTCTGGGTAGAGCCCCCAATGCCTGCTGGGGGAAAAAATGTGTCGAGGGTGGTTTTGGGTAACTGTCGTCATTCAACCGTCACTCCCGCCGGCGGGCAATCAGTTTGCGCACTTTTCTGGTGAGTGACAGTGCGGACGCCACAGCACTGAGAGCATGGAGCCCGCTGCGATCATCGCTGCAATTATGGCCGTTGTCAACTCCTCGCACCTTATTGTCCACCTTTTTCACAGTCAGATGCTGAGAAATCGAGCGAGGAGGCTACGGCAGCGCGGTGAGGACATGAAGTCAGAGAGTGGCACAGACCTCTCACACAGCACGGTACCCCACGCTGTGGAGATCATGGTGGCAATGGGTCATGTTCATGCTGTGGAACGGTGATTCTGGGCCTGGGAAACAAGCACGGACTGGTGGGACCGCATAGTGCTGCAGGTCTGGGATGAATCACAGTGGCTGCGAAACTTTAGGATGCGTAAGGGAACTTTCCTTGAACTGTGTGAGTTGCTGTCCCCTGCCCTGAAGCACAAGGACACCCGCATGCGAGCAGCCCTGACTGTGCAGAAGCGAGTGGCCATAGCCCTCTGGAAACTTGCAACGCCAGACAGCTACCGGTCAGTAGCGAACCACTTTGGCGTGGGCAAATCTACCGTGGGGGTTGCTGTGATGCAAGTAGCCAACGCAATCGTCGAGCTACTGCTCTCAAAGGTAGTGACCCTGGGAAACGTTCAGGTCATCATAGATGGCTTCACCACGATGGGATTCCCAAACTGCGGTGGGGCTATAGATGGAACTCACATCCCTATCCTGGGACCGGACCCACCAGGCCAGCCAATATATTAATCGAAAGAGCTACTTTTCAATGGTGCTGCAAGCACTGGTGGACCATAGGGGACATTTTACCAACATCAACGTCGGATGGCCAGGCAAGGTTCATGACGCGTGTGTTTTCAGGAACTCTGGTCTGTTTACACGCCTGCAGGAAGGTATTTTCTTCCCGGACCACAAAATAACTGTTGGGGATGTGGAGATGCCTATAGTGATCCTTGGGGACCCAGCCTACCCGCTAATGCCCTGGCTCATGAAGCCCTATACAGGCGCCCTGGGCAGTGACAAAGAACTTTTCAACTACCGGCTGAGCAAGTGCAGAATGGTGGTGGAGTGTGCTTTTGGACGTCTCAAGGGGAGATGGAGAAGCTTACTGACTCGCTCAGAACTCAGCGAAACCAATATCCCCATTGTTATTGCAGCTTGCTGTGTGCTCCACAATCTCTGTGAGAGCAAGGGGGAGACCTTTATGGCGGGATGGGAGGTTGAGGCAAATAGCCTGGCTGCTGATTACGCCCAGCCAGACAGACGTGCGATTAGAAGAGCCCAGCAGGAAGCGCTGTGCATCCGGGAGGCTTTGAAAGCTAGGTTCCTCAAGGAGCAGGGTAACCTGTGACTATTAAGTTTGTTTACAGAGAAGCTGAACCTGCCACTGTTTCTTTATCCAGCTAATGTTGACTATCCTCTGCAGTTACATACCCCATTCACCCTGTTCCCCCCTTCCAACGCATGCTTAAAAATAAAATACATGGAACTTTGTTAATTAACACCGTTTTCTTTATTACTGATTTCGCGGTAAAGGGTTGAAACTGGGACGCAGACTGTGGTGGGTAGGGTGTGTAGTGATGTAAGAACCGCTTCTAAACTCGAGGAATGACAGGCTCCTGCTCCTAGAGCGGTCCGCAGTGGTGGACTGGTTGTTTCAACGGAGCCTGCCACCCCTCCTTTTCGGGACTCTGGGGGGGGGGGGGTCTATGTGACTTTGTGGCGGGGGAGGATGGTTACAGATCCCCTGCTGCGTGGCTCTGTGATCCAGGATAAGGACCGCTGCATAAGATCTCTAACCGCCCTCCCCCGCCACAAAGTCACATAGCCCCCACAGAACATGAAAACCACCTCCCGGACTGACCAGGGTGCCTAGTGACTGCAGTGTGTGTGTGACCTGCTGCTGAACCTGCCCCCGTGTCTGTACCTTGGTAAAGGTGACTGTCCTGTCCAATTACCAACCCCCTTTCCCCCCTTCAAACACAGTCTCCTCTAAAAGAACACGACAGAAATGGTAATTAACAGAAAAGTATTTTTTATTATCAACTAGACAGTTAGGGGATGAAACTGGGACGGGGGCTTGGGTGAGGCGGGAAGGAAAGGACTTATCAAAATTTTGGGAATGAGAGCCTTCCTGTAATTGAGCACTGTGTAGGGGTGGAGTGACAGTTTTCACGGCCCCTGCCGCCCCTCCTTCTTGGTACTTTGGGTGAGGGGGGTATGGGACTTTGTGGCGGGGGAGGGCGGTTAGAGATAGACTGCAGTGGGGCTCTGTCCTCCTGCCTCCGGTCCTGCAGAACATCCACAAGGCGCCGGAGCGTGTCCGTTTGCTCCCTCATTAGTCCAAGCAGCGTTTGAGTCGCCTGCTGGTCTTCCTGCCACCACCTGTCCTCCCATTCGCTGTGTGAGCACTGGTACTGCGACATGTTCTCCCTCCACTGGGTCTGCTGGGCCGCCTCGGCTCGGGAGCAGCCCATAAGTTCCGAGAACATCTCGTCCCGTGTCCTTTTCTTTCGCCGCCTAATCTGCGCCAGCCTCTGTGAGGGGGATGCTGGGGTAGGTCGGGAGACAGTCGCAGCTGTGTGATGGGAAAAAGGGAATGAATTCCTTACAAAGATACATTTTTGCGAACAATGAACATAGTCTAGTCTGTCTCTGTGAACAAGACCATGTACAGCACCTATCTCATGCGCACTCAGGACAAGTTCGAATTTTCGGCCTTCGCATTCAGTGCCTGGGGTCTTGCAGTGGAGATCAGACAAGTGGGGCAGGACAGCAGAATTCGTGTAGCAGGCAGACATGGTAAGCCGTAGACTTTTGGCTGCTTAAAACTTAATTTATAGCAGTGCCCTCCTTTCACGGTCAAAGCAATGCTCCTAGCGTTGGCCAGTTCCTGCTGCCGGCAATCCGGAAAGCATGAACTCTGCCCCTGTCCCACCCCTTCGTGGCTGTCCCCGGGAAAGATCCCTGTATGCTGCCCCTGTCCCGCCTCCACCACGTGGCTGTAAACCGCCGGTTATAGTTATGTAAAGGAACAGGCAAGCAGTCCCAATACTAACATTCCCCTAATTCAAAGCAGGTCACCATGAGCGAGATCACCCTGCTGAGGATCAGTGACACAGATAAAGACTGCATGCTGCGTGAAAGCCAGCAAAAACCAGGGCCCTATGCCGCCATGCTCTGCGAGGCAATGATACCAGAGTACCTGAGGATAGCCAGGCGCGGAAAAGTGTGCTACCACGGAGGACGCAATAAGGCCGCTCTCCCCAGGAACCTCGTGCGGAGGCTTTTCGATTACCTCCAGGAGACCTTCGTGGAGATCTCCCAAGAGGATTTCTGTTCTATCCCCGTTCATATTGACCGTCTTTTCAGATAGTTAATATTCCTGTTCTGTTAAAAATAAATGTTTACATGTTTAAAGCACTTACCGACTGATCCTTCCCCTGATTCAGGTTCCGGGTTAACGGCTGGGGAGGGTTGGTAGGGGATCTCCGTGAGGGTGATGAAGAGATCCTGGCTGTCGGGGAAATCAGCGTTGTAAGCACTGTCGACTGCCTCGCCCTCATCTCCTTCCTCATCTTCCCCGTCCGCGAACATCTCCGAGGAACCGTCCGTCGACACTATCCCATCCTCAGAGTCCACAGTCAGTGGTGGGGTAGTGGTGGCGGCCGCACCTAGAATGGCATGCAGTGCCTCGTAGAAGCGGCATGTCTGGGGCTGGGCTCCAGAGCGTCCGTTTGCCTCTTTGGTCTTCTGGTAGCCTTGTCTCAGCTCCTTGATTTTCACGCGGCATTGCCTTGCATCCCGGCTGTATCCTCTCTCTGTCATGGCTTTGGAGATCTTCTCGTAGATCTTCGCATTCCGTTTTTTGGAGCTCAGCTCCGAAAGCACAGACTTATCGCCCCACACAGCGATCAGATCCAAGACTTCTTCTTCGAGTGATTGCCTATCCGGTCTATTTTCAGAAAAGACTGATACCCGCATTCAAACCCTGAAAGCGGGCAGAGAGTGATCCGCCACATTAGGGGATACCGCGCCCACACCCAAAGCGTTTCCGACAGCAACCTTATCGCCTTTCCCCAATAACAGGCCCCGCCTCGCCCAAATAATCGCGCCTGCCGCCGCCGAGACAGACATCGGGCGGACGGCGGAAAAAAGCAGGATCGATCGCCCAAGGCCCTCAGGGCCCAAAGCCGCCTTTGGGACCCCGAGGCGCTCCCCTCTCCTCCATCCAGGATCCAGTATCCCTTCCTGGATCCTGAGACTGGTTTGCTGCCTCGACAAAGTCCCTCCTAGTTCCAGCACAAAGAGTGGAGTTCATAGAGCGTCCTAGACTCCACTCTGGCCCAGCAGAGCTACTCTGCACTCGCGGCAGACGCCGAGGGCCCTCTCTCACACTGGGCACTGCAGCTTTTTCCGACACAACACGCTCCGCCTCCCTCCTCCGCCTCCTCGGTCCACAGCGGCGTCACATTCGTGACTACGCCACCAGACCGCCCGCTCCAAATGTGGCTGGCGCTGGCGTGGCGCCTCATCGCGATCGCGACCTGGTAGACACATGGTGGCAGAGCCCGCTCTCGGCTCAGTCTCAGTCTCCTGGGGGCTCAGTTCCCGATCAGTCCATGCTGGGGCCCTCTTTCTATTCTGAGATTGCATGGACACCTCTGCTGGAGAGCTCTGCATCGCTGCCAGTGCTGCTGAGCTCGCCACGATGTCCAAACAGGAAATGAGATTCAAACTGGCCAGACAGGAAAAGGAATTCAAATTTTCCCGGGGCTTTTCCTGTGTGGCTGGTCAGAGCATCCGAGTTCGGACTGCTGTCCAGAGCGTCAACAGAGTGGTGCACTGTGGGATAGCTCCCGGAGCTATTAGCGTCAAATTCCATCCACACCTACCCTAATTCGACATGGCCATGTCGAATTTAGCGCTACTCCCCTCGTCGGGGAGGAGAACAGAAATCGAACTAAAGAGACCTGTATGTCGAACTAAATAGCTTCGTTGTGTGGACGGGTGCATGGTTAATTCGATTTAACACTGCTAAATTCGACATAACCTCCTAGTGTAGACCAGGCCTTAGTCTTAACCTCTCAAGTCCCTTGTTTGCTATGCACCTCAGAATGTTAGTCGGGCATATTTCCTCAAGTATTCTTGTGTGCCATGGAGTTAGGCTTGCTGGGTGCTCAAATTGCACTCAAGGCTATTTGCAATCAGTTTTGTGGCAGTGGACAAAGACTTCAATGGAATTATTCATGGTGAAAAATACTATTCAACATAAGTAAGAATGGCACAATCTGACACTGCATTTCCACAACAAATATTACTACAGCATACCATTAACATAATGTCAAGTATCAGGAGGTAGCCGTGTTAGTCTGTATCCACAAAAACAACAGAGTCCGGCGGCACCTTCCACTGGACTCCTTGTTGTTTTCATTAACATAATATTTCGCTGAATATAGAACTATATTCATACTGCTCTTCCTGAGGAGGTCAGAGACAACAACATGCCTTTAACTTCTGCTGCTTAATTTTGTGCAGTGCTTAGATACAACGATAGACAGCCATGCTCTCCGATTTCCAAAGGGATTGGTGTAAAGTATGAGATTGTTTGTATGTCACATCATTAAAAATATCATCAAGGTTAAACAGAATAAAGTTCTCTGGGACTTTGCTCTATTAGTGAACCTTTGCTTAGAGCCAGATATTTCTTGTTCTCAATCCCTTGTAAAGTGTAAGCGTGGGTCATTGAAGTCTTCTCAATTGCCTTGCAATAACACTTGGAATCTGGTATTTCATAGTGAACATTCTTCGATGTAACTGTTTGAAAGGCTGCTTGAGGCTTGTTCTGTTTTATCTAATCTTTCAAGAGAGAGTTCAAGACTGAACATGGAGGCTGAGGAAGAACTGGTAAAAATAATACTTTCAGAAAACTTGTTTTATCTCAGCGTTACGTGGGGAATGATGCCATAGCTTTTCATATAGAAGTTTCAAGCCTTCTTTCTTTATAATGTGCTTCAACTCTTTTTTGGAAATATTATTACATTGCTTCACTCTCCCTGCCCTGTCTTTTTGTGAAAAGCTCTGGACTGTATTTTTACAACAACCATCAATTCTTTGCTGTGCAACTGATGATCAGTTAGTTAGACGTGGAGATTGGGAGCTAGGGGGACTTTGCCCCAGTAAGTTAAATATTCTGTTAAGGGAGGGGAATAAGTCTTAAAAATTCCCCCTAGTTTTCACCTAAGATGAAGATAAAAATATTTAAGGGCATGACAGTACAGTGTATGCTGGATGGCAAGATAAAGGTTTCAAAGAAAGGGTAATGGGAGATGGATGGAGTTTTATGTTTATAGAAAATACTATTAAAGTTATTTTAGTTAAAACAATAACAAAGGGGGACTATAATAAAAAAACATATTAAATACTAGAATTCAAGAATACTTTTAAAATAGAATTTTTATTAAGTGAAGGTTGGTGACTATTTTAATGAGTACAGAGTCAGATAACTACTCTGTGTACATGGATCATGAACTATGGAAAATCAATAAACAAATTAAAATCAGCCAGTAGGTTTGTTTGTTTACATGACTGAAGTGGGCTTGTTTGTACAGTCCATGAGACACTGTGATATTATGTTCAAGCCCACTTACTAAGAAAAGATACACAAAGAGGAGGCCGTAAAATAGCTTGCAGTAGGTGGACAAAATGTGCTTTCCCCTGGGCACACTGCTTTTTCTTTCCAACAAGATTACTTTGAAAAATAAAAGCAAAAATAATTTAGCAAAACATTTTTCCACAGCTCACCTCTCAGATTTGCTTCTCTCTATTTACTGCTTCTCTTAATAGTTGTTACATTATGTTTATGCAGAGAAAAAGTACAAGAACAGGCAACATCAAACATTAAAGCTCATATTACTTTGATGTCCCAGGAATACTACAGGTTGCTTTTCTAACAGTGTTGAATCTTTTATTTAATTCTGGTGCGTTGCTATTATTTTATTCATTACTTTTGATTGGTATTAAGGTAGTACTATTTACAATATGCTTAGTAGCTGCTTTGCATACACATAGACACAGTTCCTGGTCCAAAGAGTTCACAATCCAAGAAGACAAGCAATAGGTAGGGGAGAAGAATAAAGGTGGTTTTCATGTTCGGGGGGGGGTGGGGGTCTATGTGACTTTGTGGCGAGGGAAGGCGGTTAGAGATCTTATGCAGCGGTCCTGTTAACATATAACCCACTATCCCCAACCATACCTCTTACCCAATAAATTAGCCAGCTAAGAATGGCGATATGCATTATGCGAGAAGGGGGTCTTGAGGAGGAATTTGAAGGAAAGGGTGGTCTAGTTCAGAGAGGATTTTTTAATATGATAGAGGTGACAGGAAGAAGGATTGAAGACAGATGTGAAAAATGGACAACTGGGAGGTAAAGGCTGGTATCATTGGCGGGAGGTGAAATGATAAGAGACAAAAGTGGATAGATAGAGGTGGCAGAGTTGTGAAAAATTAAGGTGAAGACAAGAAGTATAAATATGATGTGGTGAAAAAGGCAGGGTAGTGACTGGATTCAGAGAGAGAGGTGAGATGGAAAGAGTGATTGGCAAGGAAGGAACTTTAGCAGTAGTTGAACAGATTCTAGATATTTTTCCATAGACGTTGTGGAAAAGGTTTAATGTAATGGGAAAAATACATGTATAAGCACAAAGACCTCAAGTACAATTTCCATACAAGGCAGTGGCTTTAGTATTTGTCTCAATGAAAATTGCGTTGTGTGATATCTGCCTTGCGTTGATTTTTTTTTTTATTATTTGCCTTCTATGGGGATTCTTGCACCTTCCTCTGAGACATCTGGTGCTGACCAGATGAATGAATACTGGACTAGATGAATGATTGGACTAGATGGCCCTTGGGTCTGATCCAGTATGGCAATTCATATGTATGTTCTGATGGTATATGGGTTAATAGAATAAATACCTATTTATAAAGGATACTATATGTAAATACTACATCTTATGGGTAGAAAATAAAACAGAGTTATGTTTGGGTTGTTTTGTTTTGTTTGGTATCTTCATTTACATATCGGAGCTGGGGTTACTAATTGAAGGTGACTTCTAAATATAGCTATATGGCATGTCATTTTGATAAAGTACAGTGTATCTTTCACAGTGTATCATTCATTTTAGAACCAGGAACTATATATTGGATAATCTATAGGTTTTCTCCCCCTTTTAAATTTCAGCAAAAGGTGTGGGCATTACAAATTAGAGCATTTGTAAAACCTACTATAACCATTCAAGTTAAATTCATAGTTAAATTCAGTTCTGGGTAATGAATTTTCTCTTTGCTACCCGTGGGATTTCACCAATTTGAAGCAGAGTTGTAAGTAAAAAAGAAAAAAAAATGTAAGGATTGTTTCCGCAAATGTCTGCAATATTATAGCAAATGTTATTAGTTAAGCGGCCGTAAAAGGAGAGGTGAAAAAAGTCACTCAGCATCCAGACAGCTCATGGAAATGAGTGTTCTAGAAATTAATGGGAAAAACTTACCTACATTTTTCAACCTAATGGCTCATTGCCTGAGTTACAGACTAAGCATTATTCTTATTTTTAAAACATTTTCTGTGGTCCAGAGATTAGTTCTAATTGGAAATCTGCTACAAGGGTGTTCTGAAGGAACATCAAACCTGTTCTAGGCCCCAGATTATACCTTCCTTAAGAGAAAGTAAATCCCAAACAGCTTTTCTGGACAGTGAATTTAGAGCTATATTTTTAAAAAAATACTTTGGGCCAGATTGTGATACCCTCCATCATGCTGACTAGTTCCAAGAGTCTAATTGCAGCGAAGAGATCTGCTTATAGAGTAAGGTGGTACCCTGATTCCTGTTGGATATCAGAGCCCTTTTTGAATGTCTTTGAGTTTAAAAGTTATAGCGGCCCTTCAGTGAGGGGCATGCAAAAGTCATGAATTTAAATGTTCCATTTCTACATGAAAATGAGCATTTGAGTGGGCAAACCAGTAACAAATTTTATACTTTATTAACTATGTACCCAATCTGGACATGAAAACAGGGGCACTTGCATGCGTCCTACTTGCAGAGTCACAGGCACAAATACTCCTCTGCAGACTACTCAGACCCCAAAATATACCTTCCTCAATAAAAAGAAGAAAATTCTGCCCAAATAGGTATTCAATAATAGCCCAAAACAGTATAGGTGGAATCCTGGCTGCTTTGAAGACAATGGCAAAACTTCCAGGATTTCATCCTAAATTTTCAACTGAGATTCTATGGCATCTTGGGTAATTAATGTAGCATTTTTAAAAATAAAGATATTTTCTGGATAACAGATCTTTTAAAATGATTATCTAGATTTTTTTTTACAAATACTGTATTTCTTATTGCTGCTAGAGAGCATAATAATTATCTGAAATACAAATGTTTCCTAATCAAATTTTTATCCTTTTGTTGCACCTGAACACAAACAAACAAAAACTTCATGTAATCACTGATCAATGCCTGTTGCATACTTTCTACAAATTGGAAATATCTAACAGGCCATTGACTGTTAACATTTTCATCACTTTTAAAAATAAGGTCATTTAGTGCCAAATTCTGAAACCCCTACTCACACTGCATAGTACCTAGCTCAATGAGCACAGGTCTGTCGCATCTTACGCTGGGGTTACGTTCCGTGGTCAGTGCATAAAGCGAAAACCATGTATAGTCAAAATGACCCTTGAAAATCCCTTAAATCACCCATAAAGTACAATTTTGTGTATACAACCCTGTACAGTACAGTATATAATAAAAACTACACATGCAAAATATAATTTTATAGTATTTTTAATAACATAAGAGACAGAAGAATAAAAAATGTAAACAGTACAGTACTGTAAACCTGAACAGTCACCAGTCATCCTGGATATTCTTACTAGTCTTGTACCGTACACACTCCAATTATTAGTCTTCCTCTTCCCCTGACAACACTATTATTGAGTCGTCAGGGCTTGATGTCAATCCAGGAGACGATGGGCCAGGCTTGGGTGACGGAGATGAGTCGTAGACTAAGTGGTTGGCTCCGGTTCAGCTTGAGAAGTTGATTGTGTAGGCTCTGCTGCTGCTGGCTGTTTTTTCTTTAAAAACATGGTGATTGGCAACTGTTGCTGTTGTCTCTTGAGCTCCTCAAACATTTCTTGGTACGGTCTCAAATCATCCGTAATACTACGTGTGATTTTGAGGCTTCGTTCCATAGAGGGATCATATTCAGAAATTAAATCATTCAAGTGTTTTGCTACTTGGAACACTTCAGAAAATTTATGAAGATTCCAAGTTGCTGGCTCTTCCTGTTCATCATCATCTTCGTGTTCTGTAGACAATTTTATCAGTTCCTCTAACTCTTCGTTAGTCAAGGTTTCTCTATGGCCCTCAATTAATTCCTCAATTTCTTCCTCGAGGATGGTCGACAAAGCCATCACCACCAACTTGCCTGGCCACCTGAACAATGAGTTGCACTTCTTTGTCAATGGTCGAGAAACCCTTAACATCACCCACACAGTCTTCCCATAGGTTTCGCCAACATGCATTGACTGTTTCAGGCTTGATTGCATCCATTGCCTGTTTAATATAAGTGATGCACTCAGCAATGTTGAAGGACTTCCAGCACTCCATCATATTAACATTGGTATCAGCATCCATAGCGCTACGTATCCGTGAGAATGTAAGCCTCATGTATGTGGCCTTGAAACAACTAATGACGCCTTGGTTGAGAGGCTGGAGGTGGTATTGGGGAGGAGAAAGACAACTTCCATGTCGTTATGCGCAAACCAGAGTGCTGCAGGGTGGCCAGGAGCATTGTCTACGATCAGCAACACTTTAAAAAGTCAAGTCCTTTTTCTTCAAGGTACTGCTTGACCTCCAGAATGAAACACTTGTGGAACCAATCCAGAAATAATGCTGCCATCACCCAAGCCTTTTTATTTGATTGCCAGAACACAGGCAGGAGATTTTTGTTCTTGCCTTTTAGGACATGGGATTTGCAGCCCTGGAGAGCAAGCCCGGCTTTATTAAATGCCCAGCCACATTGCCACAAAGCAACACAGTCACATGGTCTTTAGCTGCTTTGAAGCCAGGGGCTTGTCTTTCTGATTTCGAAATGTAAGTGCAGGTGGGCATTTTTTTTTCCAGAGGAGCCCAGTCTCGTCAGCATTAAAAACTTGTTCTGGAAGATAGCCACTTTCCTCTATGATTTTAATTGTTCGGGGTAGGCTTTTGGCAGATGCAGCTTTTGGCAGATGTAGGCTCATTGGCAGATGCAGCTTCACCAGTAGTCTGCATGTTTTTGAGGTTGAAGCGGTTCCTAAAACTGTTAAGCCAACCTTGGCTGGCTTTGAATTCCTTCTTATCAGAAGGCTGTCCCTCTTCGGTGGGAGGTTTGAACAGCGCATAGATGCTAAGAGCCTTTTCTCGCAACATGTTGCCATTGATAGGCACACGTTTACAGTTCATGTCTTCCAGCCATAAGTTTAATGCCTTTTCAGTCTTCACTAAAGTCTTATCACGCACTTGGCTCGTCACCTTAGCAGTTACTAGAGCACTTGATGCCACGGCTTGACAAATTTCTGTCTCTCGAATCTTGATGGCACAGATGCTAGATTCGTTGTGGCCGTATTTACATGCCATGTTGGCGATGGACATACCATCTCTCAATAAGTCCAACACAGCCAGTTTTTCCTCCACCGTTGGAACACATCGCTGTTTCTTTGGTTGAGCACCAGATGAAGTAGGTGCCTTGCGTTTAGGGGCCATGTTATACAGTACGAAAAATACTTACTGTCTCTTTAAACAGTACTGACACAGAATCTTACTCAGTGCGGTGAGATGCGCACAGTATGAGAGGCACAGAGGGACTGAGTACTGTAGTGGGAACAGCAGATTCACTTCTCCCATCTCACACTCACTCCGGGGCAGACACACTATTTAAACTTTTTTTTTGGGGGGGCAACCCTCCGGGGTTATTATAGGGGAGAACCTTATCACAGGCCTAAAGACATGCTGTTGCTGTCAAGTCCCCCCAAAAAGCCCCAGCGCAAAGCTGAAATCACCCATGTTAAATGCACGTAAGATGCAACAGACGTGTAGTCCTATTGAATCGGATAGGGTTATTTGTGGAATAAGATGCTAGTCACATGAGTAAAGGCATCTCAAGTATCTGAATTTGGCCCTTAAAAAGCAAATAATCTTTGCCCTCCTACTCACACAATAATAGGGATATTTGCATTGTTATAATTCACAACTTTAATTTTATTACTACTTTATCATTTTGTGAAAATATAAAGATCCTCCATGAAACACAGAAAGTAGTTTTAAATAGCAGGCAAACATTCCTTTGCTTTTAGTCCATATCACCTTTTACATTAGTAATTGGATATTTGTATATGCTGCCTGGTTAAAACCATTAACCAAAATACTTAAACAGAACATTAGTTTAATTCTTTATAAATGTTACTATGGATTCAGACAGCACTGATTGTTTCCAGCAGATTCTCAATTTAGGTAAAACAGACCCACTCTGCATTAGGAAAATGCAATATATTTGCTTCCTTATTCATGGTTAACACAGGGAAATATTGCAAAAAAAAATCTATGAATATTTACTGTTTTTTTTTAATTAATTTGCTTTGGCCAAGCTCACATTGTGTGGGTTTTTTGTCCCTCTTCCTTCTACCTTCTTACTTCCTGCCCAGTCATGAATGTTTGAAGAAAGAGAATTTCAAAGATGAATACACAAACATTTGTGGATGCTTCCCTGTACAAGCATTTCTGAGCTCATCTGACTGAGGAACAGCATCAATAGCATGTGTCTTAACTGACCAGACACTCTTAAGCAACTGCTTACATTTTAAATATTAGTGTCGATCACTCTGAGTACCCTTCCCAGACCTGAAGAGCTCTGTGTAGCTCAAAAGCTTCTCTCTTTCATCAACAGAAGTTGGTCAAATAAAAGATATTACCTCACCTACCTTGTATCCCTAATGTCTTAGGACCATCTTACACCTCAACAACTCTGAAAGTATCTATTATTGGCAGTCAACTGTTTGTGATCAATCCTTAAGGAATGAAATATAAAAACAGAAAACCCCAAACCGAAAAATATTACCTTGACTTCATTTATTTGAATTTAAGTGTGGTTTCCTCACAGACATTAAGTGAATTCTAACCTCAGCTAGATAAACTAAAAAACCACAAGTCAGTGACTCACAGATATTGGCATTGGATAGATGAAGTAAAAAAAAAGAAAAAAAAGAAAAAAACATTTTGCTTTTGCAGTTTTGACATGAAATGTTTTGATTTGTCAATTTGAAGCAACTTTTAATTGTTTTAATGAAATTGAACATTAGTTTGAAATAAAAAAAAGGCTCAAAATGAAAAGCTTAATTTGGGTTCAAATTAAATGTTTCATTTGACCCCCAACAATTTTTTTTCCATTTCTCCCCCAGAATTGCCAGCAAGCTGAAAGCTCAGTTATTTGCACAGCTCTAGCAAGGGCCTCTAGCTGCTCCCCCAATACCAATCAATCAATAACACCAGTCTGTTAGCTCAGTGGCTGAGGGCCCGTGAAGCTGGAGTTTGGTGCGGAAGGTTACATGCCAGTCACAGGCAGCGGGATTTTGCTGTATTTAAAGGAGGCATCTAACAGCTCCCCTTTAAAACAAAAACTCCCTCATTCCCCTTTAACAGAGTTGGCAAGGGCCTGAGAGCTGCCCAGGGAGCGCTCTGAAGTGGGGTGGCACAGGGTGTCTCCAGTCCCATCAGCCTGCCAACCACAGGGTGACCAGATGTCCTGATTTTATAGGGACAGTCCCGATATTCAGGACTTTTTCTTATATGGGCACCTATTACCCTCCCCTCCCCCCCGTCCTGACTTTTCATACTTGCTATCTGGGCACCCTAGCCAGCTGGGTCCGCGTGTGAATCCGGCTGGCCCAGGGGCTGGGCTGGGTGTGGCCCGAGGGGGCAGCCCTGGGACACAGCGGCTGGGTCTGCGCCTGAAGCCGGGGGCGCCCAGGGCAGCAGCAGCCCGGCCGCCAGGGGCAAGGGGCAGCAGGCCCGGGCGCGGGGGGTTCACGCCCCGGGCGCCAGAGCCGCAGCCGCCCAGCGCCACGTGATGCTCACTCCAGCGCTTGGCCAGCGGCCGCTGCCTCCCGCCTCGGCAGTGGGAGCTGCAGCAGCAGCTGCTCCCGCTGCCCAGGTGGGGAGAACAGCCGCCGCCGGGCCCCGCGGGCCGCCTCCCTGCTCCTCCTCCTCCCGGCGGCTGGACCCACGCCCCGCTGCGGAGCGGGGACTGAACGGGGCTTTGCCGGCTCGCTCCGCCCGGCAGCAGGCGGGTGGCTGGACCAGGCGTCCTGGGAGAGATGGTCCCCGCAGGGTGACACGCGTGGAGAGTCCGGGCGGAGGAAGGGGCCCACAGAAGTCTTGACTTCGCAGCGAGCCCGGCTGTGCACCCTGGGAAAGGTACGTGCTGGCCCCTGGGCGCCCTGCCACGACTTCAGCGCCTGGCGGGAACGCGGGGCTGGGGAGGGCGAGCCCCACAGGCAGCAGGTCTGCGCGCAGCAGCCGGGTCCTGGGGAGCCCGGGCATTTGACGTGGTGTCTGCAGGATGCTTCCCAACCTGGGACACTTCCCCTTGGCTGGGGGGAAGCCACCGCAGACGCATTCATTAAAACAAGCTTGCTCCTGCTTCCTCCAGTGAGGATCCGCCAGGTCAATGAAGCCAGGTTTTAGGACCTACTTAACTCCTCCATACTGCAACAAAACAACCCCCCTGCAAATCCCACTTTCTGAGATGGGCAACTTTTGTCCAGCTGTAGGACCGTTGTCAGGCAGGAACTCCAGGTGATTGAATGCTTCATGACAGATGGGACTCATGAGAAGAGCAACTAAGGATCTGCCTTCTAGCAAACTCTCTACCTCTCTCGAAGTCTGCAGCGCTATCTGTGTGGGGAAAGGTAGTCAGGGAGTTTGACACAGCCCTTTCAGCCATGTGGTAGCGTGCCCAGACTGAGACTGAAGTCAGCATCGGGTTTGCTTAAAAATTCTAAGAACTATGATTACAAAAGAGTTGATGGAAAGTAATATTGTACTTCTTAACCTGTAAATACCCTGGCAATAAAGCCAAGTTTGAACCCTGAGTTTACAATAGATATAGTATAATTTATAGGCACTACAGGTAAGGGTGGCTCTTGATTATAGACAGGGTAGCGTCTATGTTTTTGGCACTACTGGAATATGTGTATATCATAGGAGTTGGAGCTAAGGATGCTGCAGCACCCCCTGGCTTGAAGAGATTTCCGTTATATACAGTGTTTACAGTTTGGTTTAATTGCTCTCAGCATCCCCACTATAAAAACTGTTCCAGGACCCTGGTGTATAGTCTTAAAACCTATAATGATATATTATATCAGTAGTATGTGATGGTTCTCCTCCAAACTGCCTTCAGCCCCCGTTCTCTTAGCAGCCAATTAATGAAATGATGGAGGAGGAAAACTGAACCATATTTTTATTTGTTTCACCAAATGTGAATTCAGCTTGCCTCGTTTTATCTTCATAGCAATGAAAAGTGCAGGTTGGTTTTTGTGGAACAAAGACATTCTGCATTGCACCTTCTTGACCAGCTTGCTATAGACTTTCTTTCATACTTTCTTAAAAGTTGGAATGTGTAAAATGTTAACAAAACAGTCAGAGTCCACTTTGCTATTGAGTTTAATTCCACAAGTAGCCAGATGTTTGCCAGCTAAGTGATGTGTCGAGTTCTGGAATTAGTCCCAGCAACAGACTTTAACCAAAGAGATACATTTGAAGTCTGAAGTTAGCGCGCGCTATCTCTCTCTGGTTTAAAAATACAAATCTCTGTATAGAGCCCATGATCTGATTTATTTATAATCTATTAGGCTATGTTTTTTTTCTGAGTAACAATCTACGGCAAAAGTAATGTGTTGCTAATATTGTAAAAACAACAAACAATAAAATGACAGTTTTGAAATCATTTCAAAAGGGGTATAAGTAGGACTTTGGAAATGAAAGTGAATAGGTCTGCATATTTACTTTTTTGTTTGCAGTGTTGTAGCTGTGTTGGTCCCAAGATATGAGAGAGACAAGGTGGGTGAGGTAATTAATATATTTTATTGAACCAGCTTCTGTTGGTGGAAGATAAATATACAAGTTTTTCGAGCTTCACAGAGCTCTTCTTCAGGTCTTGAAAAAGTAACCGTAGTGTCACCAGCTAACTACAAGGTGGGACAGATTGTTAAACATAAGGGGATAACACATGTTGCAGGAAACCACTTAAAATTAAGTGGACAATTAACACCGCTGCAGTCATAGGAAAAAGGAGCATTAGTATGTTACAAATTGTTGTAATGAGCCATAGAATCAGTGCCTCTACTGAGACCTTGATTTTCAGTATCTATCAGAGTTATGAATTTAAGTTCCTGTGTTGGTCTTTTGAAGGCATTGTGCTGATTTCCTTTGAGGACAAGGACTGATCGGTCAGATATGGAGTGATTTGTGCTGTGAAAAGCATCCACTCACGGGTGATACGGTGTCTTTGAATTTTATCATGTTTCTGTGTGAGCTCATGCAAGAGCGTAGTGATTTGTCAGGTTTCTCCTATACACTTGTTGTTGCAGTATTTGATGCACTGGATTAGGTGGTACACATGTTGTGCTAGGCATGTGTAGGACCCATGGGTTTTGAAAGGTGTGTGTATGTGTGTGTGTGGGGGAGTATTATTGATCACTGTAGCATAAGAGATGTGTCCACAGGTTTTTCATCTGTTGTTCTGGCAAGGTCTGGTGCCTCTGTGAGTTTGTGTGTCTTGGTCTGTGGGGAGCATACTTCTGATGATGAGATTGGGGAGATTGTTTGCAGGCCAGAAGAGGAGGTTTGGAAAAAAAATTCAGGATAAGGCCCCCATCAAATATGGATTGTAATTGTTTGATGAGACCCCATATGAGTTCCACTGTGGGGCGGTAGGTGACAAGTAGGGGACTGTGATGAGGGGAGGAGCTCTTTTTCTGTATTTCTCTCAAGGTATTCGGGTAGCCTGTTCGATGATGGTTTTTTGGTTCCTTAGTGTATTATGGCTAACTCTTCATTGCATCATGCAGGGCTTGCACATTACAAAAAAAAAGGGTCAGAATCTGTACAGAAAGACCTTTCTTCTGTAAAAATAGACTGTGATTATTTATAAACAAAAATATAATAATATTTCTTCAGAAATAGCTTGGTCAGAAGTTATGCTGCTGGGAGTCACTATAAGTGTGCCCTGGCTTTTTACATTTGTCAAAAATCTCTGAACTTGGCTGCCTAAAGTTATACATCTAAATTATTAATTTAGGCATATCCATAAAGGTGACTTGATTTTTTCAGTAGTGAACATCCACATCTCCCAGAAAGTCCATGGGAGTTATGCTTGCTCAGCATCTTAGAACAATTAGGCCACCTTTACTATGGTGCCTAAATTCATATTTAGACCCTTAATTGTAGGCACCCAAAATAGAAAATGTTGGTTCTTGATTATAGAGCTGCACTGCTCCTCACCTGCTTTTTAGAGATAACTGACAGTTAGTTTGGGCTATAGGGAAGAGGAATGGAGGTAGTGCAGCTCTTTTAAGGGGTACACATTCGGTGCTATTTGCTTGTTAGTCAGCCACTGAAGAAATTTCTTAATGAAGTTGTAATCTAAAAGTGACCTGTCAAATCAATTAGAGGAATTGGCGAGAGAGAGCCCTTTACGTGATCCATTGACCTGTTTCTCCCTTAGTATTAATGGGAAAAATATTGGGAAAAGTAGGAAAGGACCCATATGCAGTTTAGAGACATAAAATGAAAAATATCTGTAAGTTTTCCAGTGAGAACTACAACTTATACCTGTGGATTTTTTTTAAACCTATTTTTGCATTAGATAGGACGTCAGTCTTCCACGAAGACAGTTAGCGTCTATGGCAAGCATGGTCCAGAAGGCCACAGACTCTTTTTCTCCCCGGTTCCTGTTAGGTTTAATGTCCAAGTCACCAGAAAACAAGTCTCAATGAACATGCAGTAGACAGTTCATTAATCTGTGAATCACTGACACTATAGGAGCCATTAGGGTCCATAATGACAAAACAGTACTTAACGTGAAATTTAATCCACTCATTACTGACAAACAAGTTATAAATAGCGTTTATAATGAAAACACTGAGAAATCCTTAACTACCACGTGCAGCTATACAGGAAAGCTTCAAATGTCAAATAGTTACAGCAGCTCTCCATAGAGGGAATAAAGTGAACGCATTCAATAGTGCAGAATAAAGTGCCGAAGGAAACATTTTGTGCCTGCAAAGAATAATAGTTACAATTTTCTCTAATAGTTCTTTAAAATAACCAATATTTGTGAAACCGCAGTCAGTTCAGTGAATTTGCATCATGAGCCTATGTAAACTATAGAATATGGAGAATATTTATTTAAGGCAGAGTAGAAAGTGCAAAAATTCTTTTATCAAATTTTGGCCTGGATTCCAAGGCGTGGAATGTTAAATGAGAGTTATGTTACAGCACTTTAGATGTTTAGGAAATGAGCCGGTGGCCTCAGAGAACCCACTACCACGTTTGGGACTAGTTGGAGCTCTTGTTGGCAGTCTTAGCAGAGAAGCTAAGCACTGAATGAACATGTAGGCTGGGTAGCCCTTTAGTTTCTTGAGGTTCAGAACTGAGGCACTTTGATGAAGTGATGGGATACTTCCTCTGTTGCTGACTGTATAGTACCTAGTGTATGGAGAAATGAAGGATCTTGGTCTTTATGACTAAAATTTTGGCATAATCCATAAGAAATACTTTCACTAAAAATCAGTTTCACCACTATTTTCCAACGTATTTCACTTACTCAGAACATATACAGAAATGAACAAATTTAATAAAAAAAAATGTCAGAGGTGCTGACTGACTTCAGCAAGACCTGGGGGTCCTCAACGGGAGCTGCACACACTCAGCACCTTTGAAAATCAAACCTGCTGCCTCTATGCATAAGCATTATTTCTAGGATGTTCTATTTTTTTTTTAAAGTCTAGTTAATATTTAAAAGCAGCTGTGGTAGAGTTTTATTTTTGAAGGCAGGGGCTGCTTGTGTGTTCACAGTATTATGTTCCCATTTCTCATTAACTAGCAGCTGTTAGATTTTTTTTGTAAGCAAATGCAAGAAAACTGGGAAAATTGAAACTTGATATTCAGGTAATTATGTTTCTGCAGGGATCCGCCCTTAGAGATTCTTGGGTCTTCTGAGCCCAGCTTGGTCAATCTTGAGCCAGTTTAAATAAACCACTAGCAAAATAAAGCCCGGATCCTGAAGAACCTGGCCTTAGAAAAGTTGATTATTCTGCCTGTTTCTTTACTCTGGCAAGCCACAGAACATTGCACTTTATAAAGCCTGAGTGCCAACTTATTTATTTGGACAAGGGCCAAGGCTGGAAAATTTCAGCTTGAAAAGTGACTGAAAAACAGGTGGCTAGACTAGAAATACTTAAAGCACCTTTGTGATAGTAGTCAGGAGTGTTCCTGCAGTATCTGGTGCTGCTTTGTCTCTTGGAGATCATGACTTGTAGCGTTTGTTGTTGCCATAGTTGTTTGATTTCCCCCTGCCCCTCTCCGCTAATTAATTGTGGTTAGAATTATGTCAGAGACAATAAAAGATCCAACTTCAAAACTGTGGCATTAAAAATTACTCTTCATTTCCAAGTAAGGAAGTAACAAACCTGCTTATCTCAGAGTGCTTATATTTTGCTTCCTATTTTTTGTACCTGTTATTAGAAGATTTGCATTTTCCCCACTTAACTCTTTTTAGTCATCTTCATTTTTAAAAAAGTCATTGTTCACACTAAGGGGGGAAAGGCACTAAACTCGGGGCCCCATCTAACACAACAGGAGCAGCAGCTGCTTCCTTACCCTAAGTGTGCCTCTCTACAGAATCCCACAGGGCTCAGTCCTGTCATCCCTTTTCACCCAACCCTTATATCAGAGCTCTGGAGGAGTTCAGTGAATCTGCAGATGACCCCGAGCTCTGTTTGCTTTACAAATGTGCACAGTGCTGTTTCCCAGTTTCTAAATGTTATTGGAACTAAGATAAAAAGCAGCTGCCCAAACTAAATCCAAGTTAGAGGGATGTGATGGTAGTTGGAAAAGGCAAACATTTTAAGGACCTGATTGGAGCTGTGACTTCATTTTCTGTCCAGGGCATCTGTCCATTGGTGGTCATGTTAGTGCTTGGTCTCTAAGTCCTGTTTGAGTAATCATTGTCTGGTTACCCAGAATGGAAACAGTGACCAGAAATTCCTTTGTCATCTTCCTCTAACCAGACAAGTGTGACTTTTCTTTTTGGTTATGGATCTAGTTGTGGAGATCACCGTCAGCCTGCTTAGTGTTCTCCTTAGGTTTTACTGTGAAAGCAACATGGAAACTGCACCTAGTTCTTCAAGCTGTGGTCTATGTACTAAGAGGGACAAATGAGAGCACATATTTCAATGATGCTCCATGATCTACTGTGAAGAAGCACCATGAGAATCAAATGCAACCCAGAGTAGTGGCACTGATCTTTAAGCCCTTTAATGGGATAAGGCCCAGATAAGCCACGTGCCAGAGGTTGCCCACCTCTGCTGTACAACAAACACAATATATTTTCTGTGCTTCAGGGGCTGTTTTCTCATGCTGAGAAATAGCCGGCCTACTAACCACAAATTCCTGGCGCATCTGTGAAAGAGGAACCCCCCCTTTCCCTTTTGTGATCCAGTTTACACAGAAATATATAATGATTGTATATGTTATTAGTAGTAAAGTGATTATATCATATAAAACATAACACCCCCCTATTTCTATCTGTTAGAAATAAAGAAAAGAATGGTTAATTTTCATCATAAACATAAGAACATAAAAAAGGCCGTACCGGGTCAGACCAAAGGTCCATCTAGCCCAGTATCTGTCTACCGACAGTGGCCAATGCCAGGTACCCCAGAGGGAGTGAATCTAACAGGCAATGATCAAGTGATCTCTCTCCTGCCATCCATCTCCATCCTCTGACGAACAGAGGCTAGGGACACCATTCTTACCCATTCTGGCTAATAGCCATTTATGGACTTAGCCACCATGAATTTATCCAGTCCCCTTTTAAACATTGTTATAGTCCTAGCCTTCACAACCTCCTCAGGTAAGGAGTTCCACAAGTTGACTGTGCGCTGCGTGAAGAAGAACTTCCTTTTATTTGTTTTAAACCTGCTGCCTATTAATTTCATTTGGTGACCCCTAGTTCTTGTATTATGTGAATAAGTAAATAATTTTTCCTTATCCACTTTCTCAACATCACTCATGATTTTATATACCTCTATCATGTCCCCCCTTAGTCTTCTCTTTTCCAAGCTGAAGAGTCCTAGCCTCTTTAATCTTTCCTCGTATGGGACCCTCTCTAAACCCCTAATCATTTTAGTTGCCCTTTTTTGAACCTTTTCTAGTACTAGAATATCTTTTTTGAGGTGAGGAGACCACATCTGTACACAGTATTCGAGATGTGGGCTATGGCAATTCTGGACGCATTTGGAGGAAGAGCTGTAGCTAGTATATTACTTCCAGTATTCATGTCCACCTATTAGAGGATGGACTAGTGGAGGGAAAAGTACTGATAGATAAGTATTCTATGTTAATATGACCCTACGTTAACTCTGCAGAGCTATAGGGGAAATCCCACGTCAGTTCCCAGAGTAAACCCAGCTCACCTGCTTATGGTTTGATAGATTAGAACAATACTACCAACCAGAGGGGTAAACCTTTATCCTAAGTAGAGGCAGTGAAACACTAAATCTAAGAGCTTTTGGGCTCTCTTCTTTGATCAGCCCAAAATGTCCCTGATTTTTCTTTCATCCGGTTTTAAATTGTACATCTTCAGCTCTTGTTACAGATGTAGCTGCAAACCAAAATCCTATGTAGTCAAGATACACAGTATAGAAGAAATGGCTCTAGTAGGAAGAGTACTGGCACCACAGCCTTAATGAAGGGAGGTAATCCTGTTGAAGTGTTCTGAACCTACTGGACTGGAGTCTACTTCTTTTGGGAATTTGATATTTCAAGTGAATCAATTGGACCAAACTTTTCTCAGGGTCAGTAGACGATCAGATCTGGATGGCTGATAAAGCCAGTGACTCATTTGTATTTATAATTTAGGATATAGAGCTGAACTCTTGTTGAAGATTGATTGTAGATTATACAGGAGAAGTGTGAGTCTGTTGTCTCTTAGATCTGTAGCAGGAAGCCAGGCAATATTGGAGGCTGCAGAAAGTTTTACCTTTCCACAGTGAGGCCAAAGAAGACAGATGCTAGCGTTAGCAATAATACTGTTTCCTTTATTATAATAAAGTTCTTTGTTCCAGGGTGGATTTGATTTAAATCAAATTGATTTAAATCATGATTTAAATTACTAGTCAGGAAGACTCGATTTAATCATGTATTTCTACATAAAAGTGCATTCTTGTTGTTTGTTATAACCTTAATACATATTCTTCACAACTTAGAGATAGATGTAGGTTTCATTTTTAGAAGGTACAAACTATACATCTTTAAAGTGATTTATTTTGAAAACTTTTCAGATTAATTTTACAGCTGTATCAGAAAATGAACGATTGTTTGGTTATTTCACTTACCAAAGGTAATTGAAGCAGATAGTTCACCTCCTAATGGCTTCATAAATATCTCCAATTCAACAGGTTAATCATTAATATTTGGAGGATTTTCTTGCCATGCTGTATTAGGAGGAGAAAATCACCAGACAGACATTTAAATTGTTTTATTTAACAAAAACAACAACGTTATGTGTTCTGGGTTTTTTTCTTCAACAGTAAACATATAGTATTTTAACAAAACAAGCATATGAATTTTTGAATTTTGATTTTAGTTAAACATTCAAGTTTTTTTAAAACCTCCCCCTCCCTACTGGAGCGTACTAATGCTGCCAAACAGCTGTTTGGCGACGGCCAGGTGGGAAGCGCTGGGAGGTAGGCGGAGGAGCGGGGACACGGCGTGCTCAGAGTGGGAGGAGGAGGAGGTGGGGCGGAGGATGAGGGGAGCTTGGCTGCCAGTGGGTGCAGAGCACCCACTAATTTTTCACCTTGGGTGCTCTAGTCCCGGAGTACCCACGGAGTTGGTGCCTATGCAGTCAAGTTGTATGAGTCTTAAACTGAAAACCCAAGATCTCTGTTAAACAATACATATCTATGCAAATATAGTAGTACCACAATCATAATTATAAATGTGTTTTGTAATTGGGTTTGAGTAGAATTTGTGAGACTGCATGGTAACAATCCCAAACTACAGCTATCTTATATAGGTACTAATCCATTATGTTTTAAGTGTAATATTTAGCTAAGTTCCACTGTTCAAATTACTACTTTGTGGGTGAAAATGGATTGCAGAAATCATGGTGCAAAATGTGGGCTGTATTTTGGAAATTATTATCTCACAGTCATTTTACTGTGTGGATTCACAATACCTTGAAGAGGAAGAACAGGAAATAAGCCCCACATGAGTCAGAAAATACATGAGGACTGAAGAGCGCTTCCTAATTGTAATGGTTAGAGATTGGCTGTTTGATATTTAATCAGTACTCTAAGCAGTGTTACTTTTTTGTAATGATGCTGTCTGATCTGTCTTCCTTCCTGTAAAGGAGCAAACATTAATTTAAATAAAGCACACAATTTTTTTTTAATTTAAGAATTACACACAGACTCCTGGTGTTTTCAGGCAATATATTTTCATAAGTTCAGAAGTTTTAAAGACTACTCTTTTAGAAAATGCCAAGATCGAAGTAGAATAATAGACATGTACCTCTGAAATGGAAATTATTTCTTCAGTCAGTTTTTAATTTTTAAATTTTGGTTGTTTTTTAGATCCACTGTTCAGAACAAGATGTATTCGCATAAACTTTTGACTGTGTTTCTGCACTTGGGTAAGTTGCCTGAGACAATGATATTGAAACTGTTCGTTTAAAAAAAAAATTCTGTAGCTATTGATTTGACAAAGTAAAAGCTTGATCCTGCAAGATGCTCAATGCCCTCGTTTCTCATGGAAATGTTGGATGCACAGTACCTTACAAACTGGACAATAACTTTCTGATGATAAAACCAATGCAAGTGATAGCTGATCAATATCTAGTTCACAACTATTGTTTTTAAAAAAGTTTAATAGTAAACTTGCAACTGTAATACACTTAGTTAATGTAGTTAATCAAGACAGGCTAGCGCAGCCAGTATAACTAGCATTCATACAGGTTAGAATTGTATGGGCAATCTGGACAATACCAACAACTGAGGGTAAAATCCTGACTATACTGAAGTCATAACAAAACTCATATTCACTTCAGTGGAGCCAGGATTTTACACAAAGTGTTTATTTTATTCTGTATGTTTTTGCGCTAAACCAATCCTCCTGCTTCATATACAAAATTGTTGTAATGAGTGCTCAATTCATGGTAAATATAATAGTTCAAATATGAGGACTTCAGTTTTCCTTTCTAAAATAGAAGAAATACACAGAGTAGATTAAATCAGATGTGCATAAATTTTGTCAGACACATTAATGTCGGTATATGCTGTAGAACAGACTTCACTTTATTTTTATTTTCTCTGTAATTTTTGTTTATTTGGCAAAAATCCCTCTAAATTTCCAAAGATGTTGATGAAAGATAAACCAGCTATTTTAATCCAACACATTAAGTTTCAAAAGTTGTATCTTTCAGATCTTTGCAGCAGTTGTAGGTTTTCTTAGGACTGCTTCATGTCTTTATTCATTCAATTATCAAATGGGTCACTACATTGTTGAGACTTAATTAATATAACCTAAAAATTCTCTGCATTTACAGAAGTATCTTTTAACAGGGCAACTGGAGTGCTCAGGGGACTTGCATTGGGAGACAGAGCTGTTTGTCTTTAGCAGGGTGGATTTGATTTAAATCAGATTGATTTAAATCACTAGTCAGGAAGACTCGATTTCATCATGGTTTTCTACATAAAAGTGCATTCTTGTGAAGAATATGTATTAAGGTTATAACAACCAACAACTCAGAGATAGATGTACCTTCTAAAAATGAAACCTACACACTATACATTTTAAAAGTGATTTATTTTGAAAACTTTTCAGATTAGTTTTACAGCTATATCAGAAAATGAACGATTGTTTGGTTATTTCACTTACCAAAGGTAATTGAAGCAGATAGTTCACTTCCCAATGACTTCATAAATATCTCCAGTTCAACAGGTTAATTATTAATATTTGGAGGATTTTCTTGCCATGCTGTATTAGGAGGAGAAAATCACCAGACAGACATTTAAATTGTTTTATTTAACAAAAACAACAACGTTATGTGTTCTGGATTTTTTTCTTCAATAGCAAACATATGATATTTTAACAAAACAAGCATATGTCCCTTGCATCTCACATTTATCTCCAGACATCTTCTCATTGTCCAGATCTATTCCACCCCCAACGATCTTCTATTCATTGAACTTTTTGAAACTTTGCACTTTTAGAGAGAGGTAAGGGATTGACTCTGTGTACTCAAATTTGCAGAGGGACAATAGGGTTGAAGTCTGTTATCTCTCATCTCTATAATTTATTTATTTAAAACATTTTTGCTGTTAACAAGCATGTTATCTCTGGAGACACAAATCCACAGTTTGAGAACTGCAAAACTAAGCATCTCTGATGTCATCTTCTAGACTGAGCACTGAACCCCATTGGATAGATAGAAAGATTAACCTAAATAATATATACTGAAGCCTGTGGAACCCCATAAAATTGGGTCCCTAAGCCATGAACTATTGGAACTCATTTACAAAACTTTTCTTAAACATTACATGAATATATTGTCTCATACTATAGAATTAGAATTTATAATCCCTATTCCATGATGAGATATAATGTATCTTAATTAAAACTATCTTTAGGTAGGTTTTTTCCTCAAAAAGCATTTTATCCAAAAAAACCTGATTTAAATAAAAAAAAATCCAATTTTTTTTAAATCATTGATTTTTATCCACCCTGGTCTTTAGTCACTGTTAAGTAGGTTTGTGTGTACAACAGCTTTCACTGTTGCTACTTGTGTTGTACCTGTTCTGTAAATAAATTCCTATATCAGTGTCACGTGAATATTTGTAATGCAGCCTACTGATTTATAACAAAATATTATATGTTTATTAAGGGATATAAAATATATAATCTCATGCTAAATAATATTACAATTTTACTGTAGCTTATTCATTTCATTTACATTTTAATGAAAAAAATATTATAGTAATGGCACTATGGCAGGCACACTGATCTTATGGGATTTGGTTAGTTTGTCGTGAGAATCTGCAGTGTGATTTGTCCTTCAAAATTAAACTATGCATGTATAAAACAAACTGAAATCCCCTTTCAGTGCCAGCTGTAAAATGGGTAGCATATTAGCTATGTGTCCTGCCCCGTAGGAGTCATGTCCCTCATTTTGTTTTCGCATCATGGATTATGCACTAATATTCTGTTCAGTCAACTGAATCCTCTACATGGAGCCAAGAAACCTAATGAAGCTGATGTTTAACAAGGCACAGATTCTGCCTTGTTAAACAAGAGAAAATACCATTGAGGGTTCTGCTGATCAGAAAATGTGTATCTCCAAAGAAATTGAACATCTCAGACACTGAAGTAATAACATGTTTACTTTTAATCATTTTAGAAACCTATTTTTCACTTTGCATTGGTTTACTATGCTAAAATATTTACATGAATTGAAATCAGATTGTGCCTGTGAAGGCAAAAGACACAAATTCTCTCTCTTGTTTTTGTTATTGTGGGATGCATTTGCAAGACATTCAGTAAGAATGAATTTGTATGTAATAAACTTTAAAATATTCATACATTTTCTAAGCATACACTAAAAACAAGGACATATACAAATCAATTACGTGCATTTCAATAACTAAAGTTATTTTAATTTCAAAGAAGCCTATTTATCATTATCAGAAGTATTATTAGCCCACTTCAAGCTCTGCTCTATGAACAGTAGCCATGTAGTGTAACAAGTGTGCTCCTACATTGTATAGGGTTTTATTTTCAGGGCATCTAAGTTTGATAGAAAATACCACCTTTTACTAGATCTCATTTTGTAGAAAATGCTTCTTGTGGGCCTATTTACCTAACTGGCCATGTAAAACACATTAATTAGTAGTGTTGCCAACTTTCTAATTGCACAAAACTGAACCTGCCCTGCTCCTTCCCCGAGGCCCTGAACCCTGCTCACTCCATCTCTCCCGTCCCTGTCGCTCGCTTTTCCCCACCCTCACTCACTTTCACCAGGCTGGAGCAGAGGGTTGGGGTGTGGGAAGGAGTGAGGGCTTTGGCTGGGGGTCAGGCTGGGGATGAGGGGTGTGAAATGCAGGAGGAGCTCCGGGCTGGGGCAGGGGGTTGGGGTGCAGGAGGGGATCTGGGGTGCAGGCTCAGGGAGAGAGTTTGGGTGCAGGAGGGGGATCAGGGCTAGGACCAAGGGGTTCGGTGTGCGGGGGGGAGTGAGGTGTGGGCTCTGGGAGGGAGGTTGAATGTGGGAGGGGGCTAAGGCTGGGGCAGCGGGTTGGGGTGTGGTTTCTAGGAGGGAGTTAGGGTGTGGGAGGGGGCTCAGGGCTGGGTCAAAGGGGGTTTCTAGTGTGGCAGGGGGGCTCACGGCTGGGGCAGGGGGTTGGGGTGTGGGAGAGGATTCGGGATGTAGGCTCCAGCCGGACAGTGCTTACTTCAGGTGGCTTCTGTAAGCAGTGGCATGTCCGGCTCCTAGGCCAATGGGAGCTGCAGAGCTGGTGCTTGGGGCGGAGGCAGCCCACGGAGTCCCTGTGGCTACCCATGCGCCTAAGAGCTGGACATGCCACCGCTTCCAGGAGCTGTGCACAGCCAGGGCAGGCAGGGAGCCTGCCTTAGCCCTGCTGTGCCGCTGACCAGCCTTTTAGTGGCCTGGTCAGTGGTGCTGACTGGAGCCACCAGGGTCTCTTTTCGACCGGGTATTCTGGTTGAAAACCGGATGCCTTGCAACCCTATTAATTAGGGTTTTAACAATTGTAAATAGTATCTTTCTGGTGTAACAACACAAACAAAAATATTGTGGAAGCATTTAAAAACTACTGCAATGTACTCTGTAACAATGAACAAAACCTATCAGATGCCTCTGATTGGGTGGAGAGGGAAGAGAAAACATCAGATATGTTAAATGACTTGGCCCCATTGAACTCAATGGCAAAACTCCCAATGACTTCAGTGGGACGAGGAATTCGCGTATTATGAATAGACCTTTTTATATTGTTGCTGTAAACAATAGGATTATTTTTGTTTGTCTTCAGGAAATGTTACAGATAACACTTTTAATGCAGTTTCTGTGTTCACATGATATCCATTAGCGAGGAGGACACAGTATATCTTTATATATAATTATTTAACATATCAAGCTTGTGAACATCCCAAAGTTGGGTGTATCCAGGTTGTAAAAATATAGGAGATAGTTGCAAAATGTGGACCTGGGTTTGGATTTTAAGACCCAAGAGTTTTTGTGTGTCTAGATCTAGGGCAGAATTCTCTGCTAAATTGGTGCAGCTCCTTTGACTTCAATCCGTGTTTAATATGTTTGATTCTAATTAATTTACACCAATTTCAGCCAGGAGAGCACTTTCCCCCCTAGAGTTCTTGTATTGGCTTATCTTGGTTTTTTTTTAAAATGCAGTTATTTTGGAAAAAAGAACAGGGTGACTTCAGTCAAGTATGAGACATATGGGTGAGTTCTGGAAGCCTCACTGAATAAAATAGTCTATACCAATTCAGAAGTGATTGGCACATGGGGATTCTTGTCCAATATTTCTAATCATACTTGTTTCTTTAGAACAGCAGATGCTCTGTTTTCATTGTTCCAAATAGTGTAACTCATTTCCTTCATTATTTCTTTGTATTTTCAGATTTTATTCGAATGGCAGTTGCTCACTGTATGGTACATCAGATTCCAGCGTCGAGCTTTATGCTGCCTTGCATGTCACCAAATGAGACTTCTGTTATTCCTTTGACTGCTGGTGTTGTAGCGAGCAGTCCTGTGTTGCACAGAGAGCATGGAACCGCTGAAACCAACTCTCTGGTGCTGGTGGCTGAAGAGAGTTTCCTCTGTTGCCTTTGGAGTGAAACACACGCAAATTGTTCTTTGTACACAGCAGGCATGGAAACAAAGAAATTTATGTCCTCAGAAATAAGTAGCTTTGCTCCTCAGCAAACAGGTAGGTTTGTAGTGTAATTATTTACAGTGACTCTGTAATGGACATCACGTTTTCTTTGTTTTTCAAATATTTTCATAATGCTATTATTTGTTTCCATTTGTGCCTGGATTGTGTGGGGTACTGTACAAACATAGATGAAGGCAAAATTCCTGCCCTGGAGAGCTTGCCATGTAGAAAGGCAGACAAAAGGTAAGGGAAAGGGGAACAACATGCAAATAAGGAGGCAGAAGTGGTGAATGGCCACATCTTGATAATATAAATCCATTTTGTTAGCCATATAGGTAACTATCCTCAGTTGCCCCCCTCCCCCTTACCTTTGCCACTTATTAGTCAGCTAACTCCTTGTGAGCATCATGGTAGAATTAGGTCCTCAGAAGAATGCTGAAAAAATATATATAAATTGTAGATAAGGACGTAGACCTTTTAAATGGATTTTTAGCTTGAGAGAGCAAATCTTGTCCCCACCTCCATCATCCACAGTGACTTTATCTTGCATCCTATCATTTGAAATGTGGTTGATTATTCCTCCTGCCCCCGGCACACAATGTACCTGGTGGAAAAAAGTCAATAGCTTTGTGTGAAATCCTGATTCTACTGAAGGCCATGCCAAAAGTCACATTGTCTTAAGTATGATCAGGATTTTACCCTGTATTTCTAGCACTGCCTCATATGTCAGGTGGTCTTTTCAAGAAGTAATCTGAATAATTGTGTTGCTTTCTAATGCTGCATAGAGTTTGTCGTCATGAACTGTAGCAAAAAGGTTAAAGAATATCAGAAACTTAACACACCCCATTCGCCCCCTACCCCCTCCACTAAAAATTGTCACTAGTTACAAGTAAGAAATTTTATTATTTAAATAAATCTGTGTGATTATAATTTACATTAATTTTATGTCCAGCTCTGTACATTCTGTATAGTCAGAGACTACCAGATCACTAAATACCTTTAAAAATCTGGGGTTTAGATGTTGCTGCATTAGGCATTGGATTTAGGAACCTAAATCTTTTTCCATACTAGGGATAGCTCAGTGCTTTGAGCATTGGCCTGCTAAACCCAGGGTTGTGAGTTCAACCCTTGAGGGGGCCATTTAGGGAACTGGGGTAAAAATCTGTCTGGGGATTGGTCCTGCTTTGAGCAGGGGATTGGACTAGATGACCTCCTGAGATCCCTTCCAACCCTGATATTCTATGATTCTAAGACTTAATGGTAAATTTTATTTTATTTCTTTAAATGTCTTTGGTTTCAATGTGGTTCAGAAAATGTTTACCTTTTTAAATTTAGATTTAAGCTGGAACATTCAATGTTGGACTAAAGGAGACCTAGAACTGTTCGTTTGTATCCTGAAAATGTCTAACAAGAAGTCGTACTTGAATGGAGAATTTAAGATTAATCTTTTATATGTTCTGTAAGTAAAATATATCGGAAGCTTCCCATTTATAAGGATATCCTAAAACACCAGTAAAGGTCCTATGGGTTTGTTGTCTTACAGTAGTAATTGTGATAGTGATAGCATTAGTCAGTACAAGTGGATAATATACTATATGCCCATTTGTTCTTATTTTTAGACCACATTTTGATAGGACTGTATGGAATTATCAGTCAGGTATATGTTCAGGGCTTGAATGGTTATCACAGGGTATTTCCTGTCCTTTCTGTCCTTTTCTCATATTTATTAAACTGCTTATTTTATTTTAACTAAGTCAAAGGCATCCTCAATCAATATGTGATCCATAATTTTTTAAGGTTGAATGCTTGTGTTTTTGCCTCTTATCATATTCTCTCCTTAAGAAATTTATTCTTCTTTGTCATTTTTAATACCATACCTAATATAAAAACTAGAATTTTTGATGTTTCTTATAGAGTTAACCACTCTGTAGCCCTCTTACAGACACAAAAGAAGTCACCACTGTTCCAAACATGCTTTTGAAGGGTAAAATATGTTCATCACCTAGGGCTTTGGTGTCTGTTTTTTAAAAATATTTAAACCAAATGAATAAATCACTGATTTAAATGTGAATGTTAGGCTACACTTCAAGAGCACACTGATCTCTATAGGCTACTGCTGGATTGAATGGCATCCATCTCTTATGCACTTTTGAGTTTCTGCGTTCCCTTTTCATTTAATATTTTCAGACAGTTAGTACTCATGTAAGGAACCCATGTTCTCATCTGGAAGTCCTCCTGCTTCTGCTCTCCATATTACCTTGAGGTAGGGGAGTCTCCACTAACAATGGAGAGGAAGGATGGTCTTGTGGCTAATAGACTTGGACTCAGAAGATCTGGGTTCAGTTCCTTTCTCTACCACAGACTTCCTGTGTGATGTTGGGCAAATCCTTTAATCTCTCTGTGCCTCAGTTCCCCATCTTACAGATGGGGATAATAGTACTTCCTTCCCACCCCTTGTTGTTGTATCTGTTTAGATTGTAAGCTCTTTGGTGTTGAGACTGTCTCTTATTACATCCTAGTGGGACCCGACTCTTAATTGGGTCTCATATGGATACTATATTATAAATAATAGATCAAACAGGATTTATAGAAAATGGTCCCTGTTTAAAAAGTCAGCGCTGGCCCACAGATACCAGTTACCACGGTTATTACTGTTCTGAACATAGGAGACAAATGGGATAACTGGTAGCAAATGTGGACTTCTAATTGGCAAACATTATAAGATAACCTGAAGCCAAAGTCTTAACAGGCTTCCATTTCTAGCATTCTCTGTGCTTTCTAGTCCTGTGGCACCTTATAGACTAACAGACGTTTTGGAGCATAAGCTTTCGTGGGTGAATACTCATTTCAGATGCTGACAAAGTGAGTATTCACTCATGAAAGCTTATGCTCCAAAACATCCGTTAGTCTATAACGTGCCACAGGACTCTTTGTCGCTTTTTACAGATCCAAACTAACATGGCTACCCCTCTGGTACTTGACTCTATGCTTTCTGTGTCTCAAGTACCATTAATCTAAAAATAGTTCCCACTTGTGTTCTTTTCCAACCAGAGTTTATCACTAAATAGAAAAATCTTAGCTGATGGGGATAGTTGAGTAGACTAGGCATGCCTAGCCCCCCTGGAAACACAGGTTCAAATCCCAGCTGAGCTGAAAAGGCTCACCAAGGCAGATACGTTCAGAATTATAAAATTCACTCTGTGCATTTTTCAAATAAGAGCTTAAAAACAGAGGCCCTGGATGACTAAAGGCCTCATGACACTCCCATCCAGAATAGAAGGTTTTCCCTGGCGCTCATAGCTAAAATTTGGTCTCCTGCTGCTGCCATGTTGCATGATGTGTGCTGTTAGGCTTTCTCTAACAGCACACAGAGGGGTGTGTGTCAGTGGTGGTGTATTCTAATAGCTTGTGAAGTATTCTGGGATCAGCCAGTAGTAGTATTCTACAGATAGACCATCTTATATCTTTGAGAAGAAATTTCCTATTTCTGCCAGTAATCGAAAGTTCCCTGCTAGCCGTGCCTCTCTGAAAAAAATCATCAGTGAAATGGGTGCACAGGCACAGCACTACTTTGTGATACGGGTGTGCTTCCACATCTGAAAGAGGAGAAAAATAAACAACTCTCTTACACCTTGTTAGTGAAAGTGATGAGTCATATAAGAGGTAGAAAACGAGGTGAGAAGAGCTGCAAAGACATCAAGACACAGTGAGAGCAAGGAGACACATACTGGAGCACCCCAGAAAAACCAAGAGAGATTCAGAAGGCTTCAAGTACTTGATGAACTGATTTTTTTTTTTTGTGGGGGGAGGCCAGAGGAATCTGCAGAAGAAACTCTCAAAGGGGCCAAGAAGACCTGACAGCCTATGAAGTATCCTGTGGAGCTTTGAGAGAGGCTAGAAAGATGAGATTTCTGTTTTTTCCCCTCTTAGTTTTGCAAAGTACAAAAGCATTTTGTATCCTTTTGCAGATTCATCCTGCAGTCCAGGAAAACATGGATTTTCTGATTTTTGCAAGGATCTAAAGGTTTTATTCCAGTTTCTAGACGAAGCTCTTCCCTGCCTGGGAAATTTAGCAGTGTGTTAACAACTGCCTTGAGCCGCACCATTACCCAAGTTTGAGGTCTCTGTATGCTCTGCTTTCTTCAGTATCATTTTCTCTGGCACTTCAAAAAATTACTGTAATTGTTACCTTGAAAGAAATTTGTCAGCTTTCTACTCCAGATTCCCTGAGTAAGTTGATTTACACATCTCCTCCAAATTATCGACTTACTGCTAATGCGTTCATTCTCCTCTCCAAAGACTATCAGTAGTATTTTTGCTCTTGTTTTTGCCATTATAGAGCAAACTTATTTAACATTCCTCATGTGATGGTAGTATTTTTTTTCTCCCAGGAGTGAAGGTCAATTATAGTTTTCTTTAGCAAGGCCCGATGTTCCAAAGGAATAACTGACTTGTTTATTTCATATTTTGGTAAAGGGGTAGCTTCTCCTGTTGGCTCACTGATGTCTTTCGCTTGCAGGCCAGAATAGTTTGAAAACAGTCCCAGTTTTAAAAGTATGTTCTTAAGGCATTTGTTTCTCTCTGGGAGGCCTCAATTCAGAAACAAGTGCCAATATTCTCATATTTAGGCGGTACAAGCAGTGAAAATAATGGCCTTGTTTTGTTATAGGCTCCTCAATGGTTCACATATGGCCTTTGACAGCTCAAGTGTTTCAGCATTGAAAAAAGGATTTTTGATTCACCCATCCCCAAGTATTACAGGCTTGGTCTGGTGTCGTTATGAACAAAAAGTGCTTCATGCTGTTCATTATAGAGCAGGTCTGAGGAATAGATGTCAGTCAAATAGGACTCTGAAAATATACTGCAGAAAAGAGGGCTGCCAAGACGGAGATGAAATCATTGTCAGAGAGTTCCCTCTACCTTTTATGGTACAACATCCTTGGAAGGAGAGACCTATTTAATCCTGTAGCTTTCATAAAATCTTAAAAATGGAGGGCTGGAAGTGACCCTGAGCGGTCCTCTAGTCCAGCTCCCCTGTGCTGAGGCAGGACCAGGAAAACCTAGACTATCCCAGATAGGTGTTTGTCTAACTTGTTTGTAAAAACATCCAATCATAGGGATTCCATAATCTCCCTTGGAAGCCTATTCCAGATTTTAACTTTTCGTATAGTTAGAAAGGTTTTCCTTAATATCTAACCTAAATCTCCCTTGTTAGGGATTGAGCCAATTACTTTTTGTGGATATGGAAAATAAATTATCACCATCCTCTTTACATATTTGAAGACTGTTATCAGGTTCCCCCTTAGTCATCTTTTCCCAAGACTAAACATGCCCAGTTCTTTAAATTTTTCCTCAGAGATCAGCTTTTCTAAATCTTTTATAATTTTTGTTGCTCTCCTTTGAACTTTCTCCAGTTGTCCACATCTTTCCTAAAGAATGGAACCCAGAACTGGCCAAGGTACTCCAACTGAGGCCTCATCAGAGCCAAGTAGAAAGGGACAGTTATCTCCCATGTCTTACAGTTGCGAAAAAGACAAATATTCTAGGACATAATGAAAGGAGTGTCATATATACCACATTGTTGACTCATTCGATTTATGATCCACTATAACTCCCAGATCCTCTTCCGCAGTACTACCGCCTTGCCAGTTATTCTCCATTTTGTAGTTTTGCATTTGACTTTTCCTTCCTAAGTGAAGTACTTTACACTTGTCTTTATCAAATTTAATCTTGTTGAATTCAGATCAGTTCTCCAATTTGTCAAGGTTGTTTTGCAGTCTCTCCCAGGGTGGTGTCCTCCACAAATTTTGTAAAGCATTTTACTCTCTCTTGCATCATTATCCAAGTCATCCAGATTGTAGAGGGCTGAACCTTGCTTAGTCTCCCTCCATGCTGCTCTTCATCAGCAAGTTGGCAACACAGCAATTGGGTTGCTACTCTGCTGTTGGCTCCAGACCATAGCTGTTCTTTGAACACTCTGAACATAAGAACGGCCATACTGGGCCAGACCAAAGGTCCGTCTAGCCCAGTATCCTGTCTTCCAACAGTGGCCAATGCCAGGTGCCCCAGAGGGCGTGAACAGAACAGGTAACCATCAAGTGATCCATCCTCTGTCGCCCATTCCCAGCTTCTGGTTCTGAGATTGCACCAGCCTAGTTCCTTTAATACCCTAGGATCAATTTCTTCAGGCTCTTCTGACTTGAATACATCTAATTTCTCTAAATATATTTTAATCTGTTCTTTTCCCTATCCTGGCTTGTGTTCTTTTCCCCCTTGATGTTAATATTATTGTGTTAACTACCTTGTCACAATTAACCTTTTTTAGTGGAGATTATAGCAAAATAGGCATTAAACGCCTGTGCCTTCTTGATGCCATCTCTGGTTAGCTCTCCTTCCCTGCTAAGTAGTGGGCCTGTACTTTCTCTTTCTCTTGCTCCTAACCTATTTATAGAACCTCTTCATATTGCCTTTCCCGTGCTAGGTGGAACTCATTTTGTATCTTACCCTTTCTGTTTTTGTGTCTACATGCTTGTGCTATTTTTTTGTACTTGTCCTTATGAATTTGTCCATTTTTCCACTCTTTTTGTAGGATTATTATTTTGATTTTCAGGTAATTAAAGCACTCTGATAGAGCCATATGGCCTCTTACTATTCTTCCTATCTTCTCTTCACATCAGGATAGTTTGCTATTATATCTTTAATCAGTGATGAGCTGCCAAAATATTAACAACAGGTTCCCTCCTCCTCATCTCACAAGAGGGTCGTGCCCCCCCCCCGGGGGGTCATGCCCCATCCAACCCCCCATGTTCCTTGACACACACCCCCTCCGGGGACCCGTGACGCATCCCCCCCTTCCCTGTCCCCTCACTGCCCCCTCCTCTCATTCTTGATGGCCCCCCGGGACCCCTGCCCCATCCAACCACCCCTTCTCTCTGTCCCTGACTGCCCCCCACCACCTCATCCAACCCCTGCTCCTTCCTGACTGCTCCCCGGGACCCTTGCCCCCATTCAATCCCCCTGTTCCCTGCCCTCTGATCACCCCGAACCCTATCCACCCCCCCCACAACCCACCGAACACCCCCTCCCTTGCTCCCTTACCACACTGCCTGGGGCCCGGACCGGGTCCGCTCGGCCGGGACCGCGACGGGCACCCCGGCCCAACTCCCAGGCCGGGCTGGAGCCGCTCGGCCAGGGCCTGACTCCCTGAGCCGGGCCGGGCCGGCGCCGCGGGGCCCGACTCCCCGGGCCGGGCCGGCACCGCTCGGCCGGGACCAGCTCGAGCCGGGGGCGCTCAGCCGGGGTCAGGGGGAGCCGGACTTGGCTGTGCGCGCCGTGCCTCCCTGGAGCCCCCCGCCCGGCTTACCTGCCTGCTCCTTGTTTCAGGCTTCCTGCGAACATTTGATTCGTGGGAAGCAGGGGAGGGGGAGGAGAAGGAGGGCAGAGCGTTCAGGGGAGAGGGGGAGGTGAGCTGGGGCCGGGGGCCGGGTGGACAGCTGCCCGAGCCTTTGTTAAATTTAAAAGCTTCTTTAGAACCGGTTGTCCTGGAACAACCAGTTCTAAAAAGGCTTCTAAATTTAACAACCGGTTCCTGCGAACCGGTGCGAACTGGCTGGAGCTCACCACTGCCTTTAATATTGTCTCCTCAAGACACTGCCAGCTCTCCTGAACTCCTTTTTCCCTTGGATTTTCTTCCCATGGGATCCTACCTACTAGTTCTCTGTTTGTGAAAGTCTGCTTTTTTGAAGTTCGTTGTTCTTATTCTACTGCTCTGACTCTTTCCTTTTCCTTAGAATCCCGAAATCATCATTTCAAGGTCATTTTCACCCACATTGCCATTAACCTTCAGATTCACAACCAATTCCTCCCTCTTGTTCAGAATCAGGTCTAAAATGGCTGCCCCCTTGGAAAAGTAAAATAGCAAACTCAATATGTCCAATTAGTTCTTGGAATGTACTGGGGAACAATTTCTTGTTTCAAAAGGTGGAGGACATTTCCAACAGATATCTGAGTAATAAAAGTGTCCCCATTACAACCACGTCTTGTGTTATGGATATTTCTGTTCTAACAATGCCTCATCCACCTTCCTCTCCTGATTTGGTGTTCTATAGTAGACCGTTAGCATGACCTCACCCCTGTTTTTCCCCCCTTTATTTTCACCCAGGGACTTTCAACTGGTTTGCCTCTCACCTCTTTCTGGACCTCAGAACAAGTGTATATATTTTTGATGTATAAGGCAACAGCACATCCTTTTTTCCTACCATGTCTTTCTGGAACAAGTTATACTCCTCTGTACAAATATCCTAGTCATGCAGTGATGTCAAATAAGTCAGAACTTAGCTTATGGCTAATACTGCCAGTTCTTCCTGTTTATTCCCATACTTATCGCATTTGTGTAGAGACGTTACTCCTTCACCCATGCTCTCAGGGCCCTGTGTTCACTGCTGATATGCTCAAGGTCATAGAAAGGCACCCATTTGTGGTGAATTGTATAACTCACCTGTGGCTTTGTTACTCGTCACCAATGTGGCAATCCGATATTCATGCCATTAAAATAATTGTACTAGACAGTCATGCATTCTGTCTACCATTGAATGTATGCAGTGGTCCACTTCTAAAGTTTCTTCCATTCCAAAAGATACTCTCAGTTTTAGAGAGATTTCCTACACTTAAAATAGGAATACTGGTGGAACTGATGATATTGCTCAAAATGGAAGAAACCTTGGGGCTGATTTCCCCTGTGTAACAGTAGTGTAAATTGCAGTTATTAGGGTTACATGAATGTAACATGCAAGGGAGTGGAGAATTAGGTGTTTTAAGTGCAACTTGTGTGTATGTATGTAAATGTACGTATCGAGGGCCTGTGTAGTGATGTGTACATTGGATATATTGACTGCCCTCTCAGGTTTGTAAAATGGGTTGTCTTGATGCCATTTCTTGAAAGTGACCCAAGGAACATTGTTACATATGCTTTAGGAGTGTGATATAATGCCTGTCTGAATCAGGGACTGGTAAGAATTGAATTAGTTTTGACCTAAATTGGAGTGTGACAGCATACATCTCCATTTGTATGCAGCATAAGACTTCATATCAACAGTAATATGTTGTACAGCTGATATATTTCTATATGCCCTAAATATTACATATGTTTCCTTTTAAAAAAAAAGCATAAATGTATCCTTCCAACACTGGAAAAATTGATCCAACTATTTTTGTTAAATAAACATCTTTGTTTCTTGTTAGCAGTTCAAGTGCTTTCTGCTGAAAATTTTGGAAGGTTTTATTAAACCATATATTTTTGTAATAAGACTATCTTCATTTGTATGCTAATCTCTAAAGGAAAGTATTCCAACATGTGAAAAATTCATGAAAACAAATCTGGAGAGTTCAGCCAGAAGTAGTCTCTTGGGCTGCACTTCAGTTTAGAAAGAAACAAAACAGAATACTAAAGAGTTAGTCACTAAATACTTTCCACGAGCCAGTCCAAAGCAATAGTACTAGTAATGCCTGGGATTAAATGAGATTTGCTTTGCTAAGAAAAAGTTAAATTATCTAAGAAATAAACATGGTATGCCTTCAAAGTAAACAAAGCTTCATCATCTTGGAAGTAATCACGTAAAGTTAGATTTTTAGAGTACATTCTTTGTGATTTGTATATACAAATTTTATCAGTTGTAATCGTGTGTAGTTGATAAGTAATTTAGAAACATATCCTAAGCATGGACCAAATTCTGCAGCTTGTTGTGCACACAAAATTCTGGTTTTGCCTGAATAACTTCAGGATTTTTTTATTATTATAACACTTAACGATAAATTTTGGAAGAGAGATAAAAATTCATGTTTAATCAGCATCTGACTATTAGGGATTTGGATGAGACCTTCATGAGTGACAGATTATCCCACATCTGGCAAATGGAGGGTTTCGTAAACCTTCCTCTGATGCAGCTGGTTTTGGCCACTCTCAGAGACACAGGATACTGGAGTAGATGATCTGACCCAGTCAGGCAATTCTGATGTTCTTGGATCAGGCCTCAGAAATATCTTTCATTACGCTCCTTCTCCGCCCCAAAGGTACAGCTGAAGAAAATGCACACAGACTGATCTCTCTCTTGTGCTTTGCTGTTTTCAGTACTATTTCTACTGTTTAATCCAAAGTGGTGAATCTAATGGAATATGCAGAAGATTGTCCAGGACATAATGCTTTTTAAATATTGATCTATTTTTTTCAATATAGATCAGAGTTGTCATTGGAAGACATGTCTACAGGTTCTCTAAAAGGCAATGTCATGGTTACTCCCTGCAACTGCAATGGGTCTGATAAGTACGAATGTCACATACCTTCATTGAAACTCAACTACACTTATATTACATGGTTAAACGTCATAAATGGGGTAACACTTCTTCAGTCACCTTTAATGTCGGTCAGACCCATAAATATTGGTAAGTTTTCAATTTATTGTACACCTTTTTTATAGAAAGCAATAACAGGAAGTCCTTATTTTGTGACTAGTCAGTTTTTGCAAGGACTTAAGATGTAGCTATGTTAATTCTTCAGGGTAACTTCTGCAGGCTGATGTGTATCTCCCCCCGCCCCCCGCCCAGCCTTCCTAGTCTCCGCCCTTCTTCAGTGCAAATCTAGGTAGAAGGAGGAACAATGTCTTGGGGCACCTGAGCGTTCACTTCGAATGCAGGAAGGTAGATCAGTATGTGGAGAACAATGGTCTGGTTCATAATTACCTAATTTGTAACAGAAAATAAACTTTTTGCTATTTGCTTTAAAAATAAACCTGAAAATTCTCATCAGCAGTATTTGCATGTACTCTCTCACTCTCATTTTGACACTTCCTTCATTAAAGGTACAACTTCTGCATTTTTTAAAGTGGAAGATTTATTTCTGCTATTTCACCATCCCATCAGCTCAGTGAAATCAGATGACAGATACATTTGATGTTACTTTGTTGCCATCCAGTCTGCATAATTAATGGTTGATAAATATATAGCCATTTTCTGACTAATTGGGGCATTTTTAGCTATAACAAAAAACTGTTTGTTTTTTCTTATTAATGTTACTTTTTGGAAAGCAGAATTAAAAACCTTTTGGATGAACACTTTATCTTAGTTGAATGAAATTTTAATATTTTTGGAGATGAGGTGATTATATTGATGATTACATACTGATTTCATTTGAATTATGTCAACAGGATCAATTTAAGTTTTACAGCTGCATCTGCCAGTATTAAAGGTGACCACAGATATAATTCATGAAATATGTTCTAAGCAATAAGTAAGATCAGAAGGTCATTTTTGAAATGTATAATTTTTAATAATAATATGTTCTGCCATTAGTGACCTTGATAAAAGAGATAATGAGTTTTTTAAAATAAAAAGATGAATATTAGCTAAGTGAGTTTTTTGCTTTGCACACACAAGCCATAGCAACAGAATACATGGCAACAAAATGAGAAAACATTGTTTACCCATGCAACCACTTTGATTACAATATGGTAATGTTCAGTCTTTTAAAAAGAGTGCTTCTGCACTACCACAAAGAAATTATGTCATCAAAATGGCAGAATAAAGTTTTTAGAAGCAATGGACCACATCCTGAATCCTTCACTCTTGCCCGTCTCCACTGAAGCTAGTCAAGGTGTGGACTGAATTAGAGCTGCCACACACAGACTGCAAAATTTGGCCCTAACTATTTAGTTTACACTGACTCAAATATTGATACATTTGGGCTAGGTACTGATAATGTCATCAAAGCTAAGTAGTTCCTTACTCCTTGAATACTCCTACTGATTTCAGTGAGACCACTTGTAGCATAAGAAGATCAGAAAAAGACCCCTTGTATTTAAGGACCCAAGTCTGTAATCTGATGCAGGTGGACTCCTGTTTTTGACCAGAGCTCCATTAAAATCAAAGAGACTGCATGTGGGCTCAGGGGGTCTGCGCATGCAGATAGAATTGCAGGATGCAGTATTGCCTTTAATTATGGCCTTCTGAAGCATTGACTACAAAACTCTGAAGTTCCTCATTCTAGGTTACAGACCCATGCTTGGCTGTTTACTCTAAACTGAAAAATACCATTTGTGATGGGTTCTTCTCGATGTGCCACCTGAAACTGGGATACCACTGAGCTCGCCTGACCACCAGCCTGGGTTCCCTTTATGTTGTACTGCTGTGCAGCCTGCCAAGCTCTCCCCCAGGCTTCAGACTGCACTTTGTCAGCACACATACAGGTAGGGACACACCCAGGTGCAGAAACACCCAGACACTGAAATCATATCTGCCTGGGAAGGCTCAGCTAAGGAACTGCCCAGTATTCAAGTGCACACTCCCTCTCTAGAGGGTAAACCCAAAATTATACTGTCTTGCACTGCACAGAGATCTGTACAGCATAAGCTCGTGAAGTTTGCCCCCTCCCTCAGTGTGAAGAGGAATATACATAGCTTTCTGCCCCAAGTATGATTTTTATACACTGGTTTTAGACAAAACAAAAATAAGTTTCTTAACTACAAAAGATAGATTTTAAGTTATTATAAGGGATAGCAAAGCAGATTACCTAGCAAATAAAACAAACATGCAATCTAAGATCAATGTACTAAAGAAATTGGATATAAATAACAAATTCTCACCCTAAATTTTGTTTTAGGCAGATTGCAGAGGTTCTTGAAAGCAAGCTGCTCTTACATGCAGTTTAAAACTCTAGATAGTCCTTTTACAGGCTAGAAAACCCTCTACCCTGAGTTCAGCCCGTCTCCCCTAGTTCAATCTTTTGTTTCTCAGGTGTTTCCAGCAGGCTTCTTTCTTGAGTGGGGAGTCAGTGAAGAACAAACCATGATTATGTCACTCCCCTGCCTTAAATAGCTTTTACATATGGCGGGAACCCTTTGTCTCCCAGTTTGTTCCCATGCCCGGTCAGTGGGAAACCACTAGTATTCCGAAATAGAGTCCAGTATCCAGTGCCTTGTTCATGTGTCTCTGCAGAGCCGTAGCAGCCATAACACGGGTGCGGTTAGTAGCATCCTTTGGACAGCTTTCCAGTGAGAGATTAGCATCTTCAAAGGCCGATTGTTTTCCCTCCTGGCCCTTCCCAGCCAGCCATCTAGACTGATTGCATTCTGTCTAGGGGGCATTTCCCAGGGGTAAACACATTTGTAATAGCTGCATAGACAATACGCCTAACTTCAGATACCAAAATGATACATGCATACAAGTAGGATAATCGTATTTAGTAAATCATAACCTTTCCAATGATATCTCGCATGCCTTATCTTGCGCAAAATACATCATAATTATGCCATACTCATATCATAATAATATTACCACAAAGAATATGGGGCATAATGCCACACCATTTATTAAAGGTATTTATCCTGAGTGAGAGAACCTCAATGTTTTCTTAACAAATGTGCCCGAAAAGACAGGCCAACCACAGTCATCATTGAACAGCGATAATTAAATTTACTCAGTACCTGGTGAAAGTAAAATCCAAGCTTCTTGATTATTTACTCAGCATGATTATTATTCATAAGTAGTTGTCCATTTCCTCCCTCTGGGATGTCCTCTTTATCTCTGTTAGAGTCCTGCAAAACCCTCATTTTCCTTCACCTCATTTCAGCTCTCCTTTAAGGCCACCTTTCATAGCCAAAACCCTAGTAGTAATAGTAGAATGGATGGGGCTACTTTACAAGCCGGCTCCCATTCAGAAAAACATTTATGCGTGTGTTTGAGAGTGTTGTAGAACTGGGAGCCTGGAGAGCAAGAAGCTGATTCTGGTTTAAGGCAACTACTAGATCAGGAGTGGCAGAACTTACTGACCCTCCGAGCTGCATATGACAATCTTCAGAAATTCGAGAGCTGGGGCGCGTCTGCTGGGGCTTGAGGCTTCAGCCCTGATCCCCAGCAGGTGTGCCCCGAGACCCCCCAGATCATCTTCCCCCCAGATTTTTGCCAGGGTTTGCTTGAATGAATGATGATTTGCTGGCTCCGCTTGGTCACATGGTGCTGCCAGGTCCCCTCCTTGCATGGCAGCTGCTGGAGCCGGCAACTTGGAAGTTGCCGTTTGTGGGGAGAGGCAGCGGCAAACAGCTGGGAGCTGCAGGAACAGCCACTGCTTTTGCTGCTGCCTCTCCCCACAAAGTTAAAGCAGCTGTTTGCTGCTGCCTCTGCACTGGAGTTAACACCTTGGAGCTGCAGAAAGGGGCCACTCAAACGGGTGGGGGCTGAACCTTTAAATTGTGCTGCCTCCCAGCAGGCACCTGTCATCTCTGCCACAGCATGACCCAATAGTTAACCATGTTTGCTAAAATACTGCTTGCTATTCCGTTTGAAGGGTAATTTAGACTTCTATTATTTGCTGCAAGTGTATTTAAATCAGAGTAGAGTAACTTCTGAAAACAGAAAGTTTAAGGACAAGACTTAAGAGAGAGAGAGAGGTCACTGATTGAATGGTGGTGAATACAAACATCTCGGCCAGCAATCCTTGACAGTAACTAACAGATAAAATAGAAGCTTGGTTTTAATATTTTTATAGTAAAGCCTGAACCTCCATTGAACCTGCGACTAGAAATGACAGACAAAGGACAGTTAAAGATCTGTTGGTCCAACCCAGTACTAACACCATATCCGCTTCAGTATGAAGTGAAGTTTTCTGGGAATGCTACTCAAAATGCCTCGCAGGTGAGTGTACTTGTTCTATTAGTCGTATTTTATTTATTTATTTATTTTGATTGAAGATTTAATCATTCTAATGTTGTATTTAAGGAGAATCTGCTGCAACTGTCTGCCTAGGTTCCACAGTGGCCATGGTCTACTCAAAACTTGAGGGAAGAATCCATCTCAGGGACAGCTATTAGTGCTCATTTCACCAAACCTGCTTGGGTCAACAGCGGGCTTTGAATTCAGGATCTGCAGCACTGAAATTATTAGCCTTTGCTGAATGAGCAAAGGGACTAAGTTGCTTAGCTGGAAGCAGTAGCAGACTCATAAACCCATATATGGAGCAGCCACTAGAAAGGGACAAAGACCCACCCCCCTCATAGTATGGGTTTCACCTACAGACCACTAAACCCTGTCAACAGGTAAATCCTGGTCCCATTGAAGTCAATCACAAAGCTCCCAATGGCTTCAGTGGAGCTAGGATTTCTCTGTGTGTGTGTTATATAGGTCTATTAATGAATCACTTTTCCCACTGCCACAATGCAGCTATCTCTGGGGTGGAAAGCAGCATCTATTTAACAGCACACAACAAAATACTGTAGGTGTTTTCTGCTGGCGTATGTAACTTCTAACCAACTTGATTAAATGTGATAATGTTGAATGCTTTTGAGCAATCCTACTAACCCTCAGAATAAACAACTTATTTCCTTTGATTTCTTTCATTTTTCTGAAGTGGTGCAAAATAATAATGTTAATGGCTTCTGATCTAATTTAACAGGTGGTTGAGATTGTCATAGAAACCTCCCTCATCATAGGCAATATGCTGGTTGGTTCTTCATATTTAGTTCAAGTACGGTGCAAGAGTCTTCATGGTCCAGGATTCTGGAGTGATTGGAGCACACCTTATAATTTAAATACAGAAGGTATATCCTCTACAGTAATTTAAATAGCCATTGTTAGGACTGGAAATAAATGTGTGCATATATTATTTGATATGTATTACACATGGATAAAATGTATATACGCATTCTACTACAAAATCCTACAGCACATGTAAGCAACAAAAGTGCATAGTAAATGCTATAAATAGTGCACCAAAATTTCTCTACACCTAAAGGTTCCATTGTCATTATGCCAGCCCAAAACAGAGTATTCAGAGGAGCCTCCCATTCTTCAGTGAGGAGCCTTTACTAAGTTTAAGTAATGCAATTTAAACTCAGTTTTTTAGCAGATGGTATAAGTAAATCTGTTTCAGAACTGGCACAAACTTGCATGTAAAATTCAAAATTTCAAAAGTGTATTACACACATCAATTAGGCGAGTAACTTGAGTTATGAAAGCACAGATTCCTGACATGCTGCATGGCAGTGGTTCCTCTGAGGCCAATCAGATGGGTTGGGTCAAAGGGGGTTCCACTGAAAGAATATGCCTTAATATACTATACTGTTAAAGTTTACAGTGAGAGAGAGAATTTATTTGGCAAGTCATTATCCATTCATCTTGATTGCTCATTTATATTGCCAGTGTTTCCAACCCGAAATGTTCAAAAATCATGAGTCAGCCTCACCAAAAATCATGAGATTGGCTTTAAAATCTTGAGATTATGTAAAAATAATAGATTTGGTGTTCTTTTTATTTTCCTCTCCTTTTTGAGCCTTTAGGATGCACTGGGGTTACATTTTGAAGCTTTCTCTGCAGCCAGAAGGGCCAAAAACTTTACTTACTGTTTAAGAATGAAGGCTGAAATTAGCAACAAATTGTCCTGTGTGTTCAGTCTGGGGATGCTGACAATTTTCTTGCATTGTGTTTCCCCTGTTCTTCCCTTATTTAAAAAGGAGATATTTCAATCTGTTTTGCTAAAGTTATCCTTCTAATAATTATATAAGTGTATGTGTGTGGAAAGAGAGAGAGGCAGAGAAAATCAAGGTCCAGACACCCCAAGGAGAGACGGGGGGATCTGAAACCCAGAAAATAAGCACTTGAATCAAATGGTTGTAGACAATGTTATTGTGTATACAAAACATGTCAAGTAAGATTTTTTTATGAAATCTTGTAATGTCCTGAACTTGATAGTCATTAGGAGATTTGTATACAGGTTCTGGTTCTGAATGCATGCATGTATATATGTGTCGCAAATTGTAATTGTAATGATAGTAACTACAGCATCACCTCCCAGTAGTGTGGTGAGGCAATCTGGCAGGGCCAGGCCAGGTATTTACAGGACACTGGCTCCAAACACCTTGCATTGTCCAGCCCAGAAGAGACAATGGTAGACCATTAAAGTTAACAGGAAATATTGAAACAACTTGAAACTGAAAAGAAAACCCATGTCTGGGAAAACCCTACTCTGTATAACCAGGAATTTCCATAGTCTGAGAACAAGGGCGGGAAATAACAAACCTGCAAATGCTGTTAAAAGGGAAGGTATTTGGAGTACAGGCTATCCAGAAATAGAGGACTAGAGTCTAAGCAGGGTTCTCTCTCTGAAGCACTGGATCCCCTCTAGGACACAGGGTACACTCGGAAAATCTTCTGGGGCAATAGTAACTTGTGTTAGAAAAGGGAATTGAGCTAATGTAAAAGGGTAAAGCCAGAGATTGCGTCTTTGTTTACTGTGTAACTTGTATGTGTTTGTTTTTCCTCAGTATTTTATCTTTGAATCTATGATTTTTCTATTAAATTAAGTTTTTGTTTATTTTTATCTCAAGCAGGTATCTGTTGTGCAACAGTGTGGAGTGTATGTACCAAAGTGAACTGATAATTGGGGGCAAGTTTCACACCTTCGGGGGTGATGAACCAGAGGGGAAAAGTCTGTGTGTCTGGTAGTTACGAGGGATAGCTCAGTGGTTTGAGCATTGGCCTGCTAAACCCAGGGTTGTGAGTTCAATCCTTGAGGGCCCCATTGGGGGACTAGTCCTGCTTTGAGCAGAGAGTTGGACTAGATGATCTCCTGAGGTCCCTTCCAACCCTAATAATCTGTGATCTGTGAACTCAGGGAGACGGATCTGCGTCCAGACCAGAAGGGATTGTTGAGGTCATCCTACAAGAATTAATTAGGCTGGTGGAAGCCCGGGTGGGACCTAATCTTTGTTAGCTGGCTACTGGTGTCAGAATTCTGAGCCATAGCAGCAGGGGTGACAACACCTTACTGGTCCAGGTGATCCCAAGAACATTATACGGGTGTAGTCATTGCAGAAATTTCACCCCAATATCAGTGAATGGAGGTTCACGCTCCAACCACTTGCAATAACAGATTGTAACGGACTCAAAAGCAAGGGAGCAAAGTACAAGTTTATTATTTTCTTCTTTTTATTTTGGGTTAAGAGAAATAGAACAAAGAAAGGGGGAAATTAGCCAGTTAGAATCAATGGACACAATGAATAAAAAGCATCTTGGGAGCTTATGTTAGAAATATGGTTTACCCCACAAGGAGAAATCAGCGGAGGATCTGAAAACCTCACTCATGAAGTATTTTGAGCAGAAGGAGAGAGAGGATGCAGGGCTGGGAAACCAGCCAGACTTTACTTCCCTACAGGAGAGGGCCACTCTGGTAGAGCTGACCAATTATGCACACCGGTCAAAATGTTCTAAACTGGGTGCCTCAGATTAAGCACCCAAATAGCTAACCTGATTTTTTCAGAGGGAGTGGTCTTCAAAAAGAGTTGGCACTTTCTGATTATTAGGTCAGTTACTTAGGTGTGTAAATATGGAATTAGGTAGCTAACTTTAGGCACTCACATTGGAAACTTACACTGTACCTCTATACATGGGTGTGTGTGTGTGTGTATATACATACATACATACCTTCAGAGAGATTGTATGCACATATAAACATACAAATGAGTACAGTTCATGGAAAACACTGAGATTCAGTAGATAATCTCTCTATTTAATATTCTATTGTAGGATATTAATTGTATTAAACACATTTCACTGGCCAAAAATCATGTTGCGATAAGCATGATGACAACCTTAAAGAGAGTAATTTCTTCCCTGCAGGGAGCTCAAATTTGCCTAGTCTCCCAATGGCTAATGTTAGCATTAACCAATGGAAGAACAGTAAAACCAGCAGGATAGTTGGTAGCAACAAAGAGGCTGCTTTGCATTCATGCAAGCACATTAACACTGGGAGTACAAAATGCTGAAACTAGACAGTTATATTTTTATACAACTGATTAGCATTATGCTCTGATCTGTATTTAATCGGAAAGTCTATGCTGCTGACAGAGAGTGGCTTTGCACCACTGTTCTAGAGACTGTATTTTGGAAGCATCTTGGTCCATTATGAGTGTAATTATTTCTTGAGATACTAAGGAGAATTGTTCAGTTGGTGCATGTCTTCAGCCTATTATATGCTCTTTGCGTAGGTCCAAATAGTTGAGTGGATGGATTTCTCAAAATAAACTTTAAAATATGAATCTTCTCACCATGATGTATGCATTTTTAACTGAGGCACATGCACCTTTGTGGTGTGTGATTGTACAATGTATTTTGTATGTATTTTTGCGTGACAAGTGCTCTATAGATGGGCCCGTTCTCTTGAAAACTCTTGTCACGACACTGAAATTATTACTGTTTTTCCAAAGTTTGAAAGAACGCCTATTGACAGAGGCTTTTTATGTTCAAATCAGCACACTGAAGTATAATGTCTAACTCTTCATGCAGCTTGCAGTTTCCCAGCGTTTCCTTTTCACTTGCCAACACAATTGCCCATTCACTTGTACAACTGCATGTTTGTGTATGCAACACAGGTGCACCCTCCTGAAAATGTACTCCATGTGTAAGATTATATAGTATGTTATGTGACCTTGCATTTGTTCCATTTCCTTTATTCCATCATGAGTAAGGATATTAAAGGTGAAAGTCCATGCAGATATAAATGTTCAAATAGATATAAATAATGATAAAATAAGTCATGGGGTCTCTTCTGCTTCTGTCCCTGTACCCATGTAACACTCATTAAATTGTAAGAGTTGGACTCCTGTGTTTAGGAGCAAGATTTTGATAGAAATAAGCATTTTTGATTGTCCTATAATTTTGTAAAGCTACCTTTTTGTGTGAACTTTCATATCGCTTAAAGATCCTTTTTCTGTTTTTTTTTTTCCTTTCCCTGTAACAGATGTCATGTACTTCCCTCCTAAGATACTGACGAGTGTTGGTTCTAATGTTTCCTTTCATTGCCTCTATAATGATAAAAACAAGATGATTTTGTCAAAGAAGATTGTTTGGTGGCTGAATTTAGCAGAAGAAATCCCAGAGAGACAGTATACACTTGTGAATGATCGTGTTAGCAGAGTTACTCTTTTCAACTTGAATGCAACAAAACCTAAAGGAAAATTCTTCTATAATGCATTGTACTGTTGTAACCAAAACAGGGAATGTCATCATCGATATGCTGAATTATATGTAGTAGGTAAGATTCCGAATGACTTCACTTTTTTTATAAACTTCAGTATACTTGATATTTTCAAGTCAGAACATTTCAGTTTGATTCCAAGAAGGTTTTTGCAGACAACAGTGATTTATAATGCATAGTTTTGTCTCCTTAACAGTTGTATCCTTATTTGTATTAATATTTTTAATGTGTTTTAAATAGATGTCAATATCAATATCACATGTGAAACTGATGGGTACTTAACTAAAATGACTTGCAGATGGTCCGCAAACACAAATACATTGCTTGTGGGGAGTTCTTTACAGTTAAAATACTACAGGTGTGTATGGTTTTTAATGTATTATATTTGTTTGGAAACTGTTACTTTGGAAATATTAATGCAGTAATAGATGCTCCACAGAAGTGAATATAAAAACTGAGCCATTGTGGATCAAACTTTCACCTGGTCTTCCAGCTGGCTTCCAAAATGGAACCCACAGGTTCCAGCAAATCTCACACGTGTGCACAAATTAGTTCATAAAAGATCAAAGTGCCCAGTGTGGGTTTGCACATTATTGAGCACCTGCAAAACTTGTGGACACAATTTTGGAGGCCAACTTTGAAAATGTGGACAAAACATGGTAAAAACTAAAGCAGAAAATATTACTAAATAACTGTGCTATGAGAGTTGGGTTTATTTCCACTGGCAGCAGGGCTGAGTCCTGGCAGAGCAAACTAATATACCTTTTAAGCCTTCTGTTTTTTTTCAAACTCTGTTCCAGTTTTGCAGTACAAATGCCCACCTTGCTTTGCCACAATGGATTTTGATTTGTATGGCTTTTCACAATGGGGAAATTTGCTTGAATCATAATTTGTATGACTGAGACTAGTTGTTCATGTATATTAAATTACACCCAACTTTACACATACATGGTGATTAAATATATGACGGCAGAATTTGGCTCACTCCAAAAGAAAAAGATTTGTTCAGAAGGAGATTGTTACTTTACAGTTTTAACAGCTTTCGTGGCTGGAACAGTTTTCAATTTGCTACTAATGTTCATGGTCTAATTTTTAGAAGGTTTGGCCTGGCCCTTGAGTCTTATATTTGAACTGGAAGGTATATTCAAGCTTAGCATCAAATTCTGATCTGCGCTATGCCAGTGAAGAAGCCAGTGAAGATACTGGAATCTTCATAGGCCTGGTCTACACTACGCATTTAAACCGAATTTAGCAGCGTTAAACCAATTTAACCCTGCATCCGTCCACACAGTGAGGCTCTTTATATCGATATAAAGGGCTCTTTAAACCGATTTCTGTACTCCTCCCCGACGAGAGGAGTAGCGCCGAAATCGGTATTGCCATGTCGGATTAGGGTTAGTGTGGCCGCAAATCGATGGTATTGGCCTCCAGGCGGTATCCCACAGTGCACCATTGTGACCGCTCTGGAAAGCAATCTGAACTTGGATGCACTGGCCAGGTAGACAGGAAAAGCCTCGCGAACTTTTGAATTTCATTTCCTGTTTGCCCAGCGTGGAGCTCTGATCAGCACGGCTGGCGATGCAGTCCCAAATCCAAAAAGAGCTCCAGCATGGACCGTACGGGAGATACTGGATCTGATCGCTGTATGGGGAGACAAATCTGTTGTATCAGAGCTCCCTTACAGAAGACGAAATGACAAAGCATTTGAAAAAATCTCCAGGCTATGATAGACAGAGGCCACAGCAGGGACTCAGCACAGTGCTGCGTGAGAAGAGTAACGGAAAGCCAAAGAATCAAATGGACGCTCATGGAGGGAGTGAGGGAGGGGGTACTGAGGACTCCAGCTATCCCACAGTCCCCGCAGTCTCCGAAAAGCATTTGCGTTCTTGGCTGAGCTCCAAATGCCTGAAGGGTCAAAAACATTTTCCCGGGTGTTTCAGGGTGTATGTCATCAATTTACACCCTTCGCCACCCCCGGAAAGAAAAGGGAAAAACATCGTTTCTCGCCTTTTTTCAATGTCACCCTATGTCTACTGCATGCTGCTGGTAGACAGGGTGCTGCAGTGCTGAACACCAGCTTCCCCTTCCCAGTGGCAGACAGTACAGTATGACGCCTATCCATCGTCATCATCAGCCCGTGAGTGCTCCTGGCTAGCCTCGGTGAGGTCGGCCGGGGGGCGCCTGGGTAAAAATAGGAATGACTCCCGGTCATTCCCGGCAGATGGTACAAAAGGATTGGTAACCGTCCTCATCGTAGCAACTGGGGGCTGAGCTCCATCAGCCCCCACTTTCATGTCTAAAGAAAAAATTCTGTACTGCCTGGACTATCATAGCAGCTGGAGGCTGCCTCCCCCTCATTTTATCTCACTAAAAGTCAATGTTTCTTATTCCTGCATTCTTTATTACTTCATCACACAAATGGCGGGACACTGCCACGGTAGCCCAGGAGGGTTGGGGGAGGAGGGAAGCAATGGGTGGGGTTGTTGCAGGGGCACCCCCTAGAATGGCATACAGCTCATCATTTCTGCGGGATCTCTGGGGCTCTGACACGGAGCGGCTGTGCTCTCTGGTTCTCTAGTACACTTGCCCCATATTCTAGGCAGGACTGACTCTGTTTTTAGACAAAACATAAAGAAGGGAATGACCCAGGGAGTCATTCCCATTTTTGTCCATGCGCCCCCGGCCGACCTCAGCAAGGCTAGCCAGGAGCACCCATGACAGCAGCAGATGGTACAAAAGGATTGATAACCGTCATCACCAATTTCCAAATGCAAACGGTGCAAAATGACTGATAACCATCATCTCATCGCCAATTTACAATAGCAGACGGTGCAATAGGGATGGTAATCGTCTCTGCTACCTTGCAAAGGCAAATGAATGCTGCTGTGGAGCACTGCAGTACTGCCTCTGTCAGCAGCATCCAGTACACATTCGGTGACAGTGACAAAAGGCAAAACAGGCTCCATGGTTGCCATGCTATGGCGTCTGCCAGGGCAATCCAGGTGAAAAAGGGCGCGAAATGATTGTCTGCCGTTGCTTTCACGGAGGAAGGATTGAGTGACGACATTTACCCAGAATCACCTGTGACACTGTTTTTGCCCCATCATGCATTGGGATCTCAACCCAGAATTCCAATGGGCAGGGGAGACTGCGGGAACTATGGGATAGCTACCCACAGTGCAACGCTCCGGAAATCGATGCTAGCCTCGGTACATGGATGCACACTGCCGAATTAATGTGCTTAGTGTGGCCGCGTGCACTCGACTTTATACAATCCGTTTTAAAAAACAGTTTCTGTAAAATCGGAATAATCCCATAGTGTAGACATACCCATAGATGTTCTTTGGTGTAACAAATTTGGTCTCTTGCATAGAGATGTTTGGTCAATAGAATTCAAATACCTGCTGCAGAGCTGGGGAAACAAGGTTCTGTTCAGACCCAGTTTTCCTCTTGTTCCTGCAGTTTCCCCCTTATTTCCTAATTCAAAACAATTCTGACCATCCACACTAGGTAGGGCCTAAGAGGTGGGTTTCCCACTTGCAGAAGTGGAGACCATTTCACCGCAGAAGTTAGAATAATGCTTTGTGTATCCTAAACCCTTTCTCCTACATCAGCTTCTCCAGACGTTGGTTCTTCTCTGCAGTCATGATTACTTTTTCCTGTCATCCCCTGGTACCAAATAATTTCAGAGAACGTCACGTGTTTTTGTCTCTTCCTTAGGTCCCCAAAGCTTTCATTTTTGTCTGTCCTTTGGACAGAGTAGCAATGCTACTAGGGGAAAAATGTGTGGTATAGTTGATGCACCATTCATACCTATGTGCCAGGAGTGCCCTATGAAAAGATCTCTCTCACATCGTCTAATAATTTTAAACACAAAAGATTCCTATAACTGCGCTAGTACTTGGATAAATAAAATGGAAAAACAAAACCTCCCTGAGCAGAAGTCACTGGATTTATTCCCTACTGGACTAGACCGGATATGTGACAAAGAAGCTTAAATCAGCACTTACGGTCCTGCACACACTTAAGCCGCGATTCAGGAAAGCTTAAATTCTTTCTTGAATAGGGGTGGATTTAAGCGAAGAGCTTTCCTGAACTGGGCCCCACGGTGTGAAGTGTGAGTGGTTCCACTGAACTCAACAGTATTTGTAGGATTGGACCATGAATACTAAGTGATGGGCACTATAGTGAAGCCTTTGATGGATGGAACAATAAACAGAACCCTTAGGATTTCACATGGAAACCTTTTCTGGGACTATATTGTGACTAGTTGACTCCTGGGCTAAATGTTGCCTTGACTACCTGTTAGAGCCACTTATGTCGGAATAAATACCTTTTCGTGCTCTTCCCCTTTCCTTCTCTCATCTTTCCATATTGGTCTCAAACATGTCTGATAAATTTGCCTGAGAGAAATGGTGTTTCCTAATATCTATAATCTCATTACAGGTCGATGCGTAGGTCAGGCATTGACATTAACATGGTGTATAAGTGCATGCCAGCTTTCTTCTTTGTTTTTGTTTTGATTCTGTTGAGGTTTTATTAAAAAAAAAAATCTAAATGAGAAGAAAACATTTTGTATGAGAATAACTAAAATAGAAAATAAATTAAAAAAAAAATCTGACTAATGGCAATATTTCCCGGTTCTTTAAAACAACAGACAACTTTGTTATATTCAACATTTGCCTGCAACATTGTGAGCAACAACACACAATGTAACTGGCCAGCAATAAGCTAGAAACCTAAGTGAAATTGACCGGTCTGTTTTCATTGCCCAAACTGAATGAAAAGCCAGGTTTAAGCAGCCACCATAAATATTTAAGAATAAACTTTGATTTGAAAAATTCCTTCTGTTTTAATAATCTAAACTGGTGATATTAGAAACACTGTGAAGATAATTTAATATATAGAAATGGCTCGGTAGTGCTTATCAGTGTCCTTTTGGGTGTATACGTGGCCATTCTGAAAATTGGAGTCTAAAGGTTAGAGTTAGACATTCTATATTTGCATCATTCCTGTTTTTTTGCTAGAAGCATGACTCTATTGTGCTCATTTCTGTTTTCCTCACAGTCACTGATGCAATTAAAATGTTGCAAATAAAATCGCATTCTACACTCTAGAGTGATGCAATATTTTGCCCTTTCACTGATTGGGGTGTTATTGCACCTTCCTCTACAAATCAGCACTGCCAACAAAAACAGCACACCCCATCTAATAAAAATCCAGAATGATGGGGAAAATCTTCAGAACGGAATGTAGCGATTTAATATGCATTAGTTTTATTGGCATTAACAGGAGAAATGTAACTAAATGTACCTCTTAGGGTCCAATTAAATAACCAGTTACATCTCTGGTGGGTAACTCAAAAAGCCTGAGCTGCACAGGCCTGGATCCAAATTCTAGTATCTTAGGGAAAATTTGAAAAGATTCCTCTTTTCATTAGCCACAAAATGTCACCTTGAGCATTTTGCACCACCCCCACACCCACTTCCCACTTTGTGATTCATCTGAATCTGATTGCTAGGTATGGATGCTGGCAGCCTGTCAAGGATTTATTTTAACACCACCCTATCGGGTAGTTTTTTAAAGGGGATTTAATTCTCATGGAGCTCCAGCCATGTGTGTCCAGTTAGGCAGAATAACCCATCACACATCAATCTGCCCTTTGGGAGCCAGACTCTCAGCAGGTACAAATCAGCATATGCTCATTGAAGTCAATGGAGCTATATTCATTTGCACCAGCTGAGGATCTGAACCAGGCTGTTTACCTCTAACACATGCTCCTCAAGTTTTCTGCCATCCTCATGTCCACTTCCTGGCTCTTTTCTTACAGCTTGTTCAACTTTTAAGTTCAACCGAATTAAGGCCACATTAATTCTGAGAAGACAGTTGGCTATAGAAGGGCTGTAATGGGGCACAGAATCACAGGGTTGTAGTCTGAAAGATGATAATTGAGTAAGCACACTGGCAGAGAGGCTTTTGCTCCCTTATTTTATTTCTTTATTTTAACAAATGCTATGTTCTTATAAAGTGCTGAATTGATAGCTCAGAAAACAGAAGTCCTCCATGGATCCAAAGAGACTTGGCTAGGGTGATCCATGCATTTGTGACCCCTGGGCTATATTATCCCAACTCACTGTATCTAGGAGAAAAGCCACACTCCTGGGAAAAGATCCCAGTGGCACCAAATGCAGCGGCCTATCTGCTTAGCAATACTAGTTTCTGTGAACAGGTCGCTGCTCTCTGTACTGTCTCCCCATTCAACAGAGAGTCCAGGTCAAGATGTTTTGTCCTGATAGCTAGGGCCCTACCAAATTCAAGGTCCATTTTGGTCAATTTCATGGTCATAGGATTTTAAAAATTGTAAATTTCATGATTTCAGCTATTTAAATCTGAAATTTCCCGGTGTTGTAATTGTAGGGGTCCTGACCCAAAAAGGAATTGTGGTGGGGTTGTGGTACTGCAACCCTTACTTCTGCACTGCTCCCTACAGAGCTGGGCCCTCAGTCAGTAGCTGCCATTCTCTGGCCACCCATCTCTGAAGGCAACAGCGCAGAAGTAAGGGTGGCATGGTATAGTATTGCCACCCTTGATTCTGTGCTGCTGCCGACGGAGTGCTGCCTTCAAAGCTGGTTGCCCAGCAAGCAGCCACCACTCTCCAGCCTCCCAGCTCTGAAAGCAGCATAGAAGTAATAGTGGCAATACCGTGAACCCCCCTAAAATAACTTTGTGACATCCCCGGCAACTCCCTTTTGGGTCATGACCCCCAATATGAGAAACACTGGTGTCCTCCATGAAATCTGTATACTATATGGTAAAAGCACACAAAAGACCAGATATCACGGGAGAAGACCAGATTTCACGGTCCGTGATGCGTTTTTCATGGCCATGGATTTGGTAGGGCCCTATTGATAGTCAAAGCTCTCTATGCGATTGGCCCTAGCTGTTAAGGAGGTTGGCCCTTTTTTATGATCATGACCTCCCACCACAGCTACATTCCACTGGCCCAGTGAAACTGTCATTCACTAGGGAGAGGCTTCTGAGTGCAGGCAACAGAACTGCCACAGGTACTGGAACTAGACAACGAAGTTGATTATCATGGGAGTAGGGAGCCCATGCACACTCAGAACTAAATGTGCAAATCCTATTTTGACTCAACTTTATCTCAGTAATTTCATCACTTCTTCCGCCCTCTCCCAGCACATGTGTGCGCACATACTCACCTCCCTAGGAACTCTCTATACTATTTCTTCTGGAGGCTGGGAAGGAAGGAGGAAAGAGATTGTTCATGGTGCTTCAGTTTTTAAATATATGGGAAGTGGTCAGATTCTACAAAAATGGGAGGGAGGAGTCCTATAAATCCCTACATCAAGTTTAAAAAAAAAAAGTGTAAACTCCTAACACAACACTGCCAGCATTCTCAACTGTGCCCTGGAGGAAATACTTCTGGAGCTCAGAACGTAATTCATTATCTACGGGGCCTTTCAGGGCCTGATCCAAATCCCATTGACTTCAGTGGAAGGACTCCTATTGACTTTAATGAGCCTTGGATCAGGCCCAAACTTTTTTACTTCTCTGCCGACACTACCCAAAAAAGTTGCCAGTTAATGAGTGGCAAATATGTAGGTGATCAAGTGCTGTGAAAATCCTGTCTTCTAGGTCAGCAACTTATTTTACATAGGCCACAACAGCAACCATCGGATAACTGCTTTCAGTCAGGCGTGGGCTGGGTTGGGAGTGGTAAACTAAAGGAAAAATCTTTGGTATCTCATTACCATATTGCTTTGAGACATGCAGGGCAATTTTAATTAAATCAAGCAAACCCTCAAACACTAAGAATGATTATAATAGTTCTAATTGTGTAAGCGTGGCTAGAACACCAAGAGGATAAAATATTTTTTCCTGTGTTTAATTGAAAGTATCATTTTCTTTTTATGTTTCAATATTACTTTGAAAAGGGTGATCCTCTATTGTAATTTTGGGGAGGGGAGGGGAGGGGAAATGCGCAGTTTATAAGGAAATGTTGTTATGACTTTGGCTTAAAACATGGCATGAGAAGTTCAAGATTTCCAATCAATATTATTTCTTTGGAGTTTTATTCGTAACAGAAACAGCTCTTTGTTGAAAATTATTAATTGAATGTTTTCATCTCTTTTAAGGAGTAGTATCTATTGTTCTGACTTTCCAAGTATTCCTCCAAAGTCAGAGGCAAAAGAATGCCATTTACAGAGGAATCATTATTACGAGTGTACATTTCAGCCTATTTTTCTTTTATCTGGATATACCATGTGGATAGAGATAAAGCACCAACTAGGAACACTTGAATCCCCACCAACCTGTGTCATTCCAGCAGATGTGGGTATGTCAAAAGATTTTGTTAATACCTTTTTCTTCCAGTAGTGGTCTCGGACAGCAATGTCTCTATGCTGTAGGTGGAGCAGCATAGCTCAGATTCTGGAAGGAGCTGCAAGGTCCTGATTGTAAGACCACTGAAGTCAATTAGACCCTTTCCATTGACTTCAGTGGGCTTTGGATTAGGCCTTATCTTCGCACAATATGTTTTCAGCTGAAAGAACCAGTTTTTACATATCAGAGGGGTAGCCTTGTTAGTCTGGATCTGTAAAAAGCGACAAAGAGTCCTGTGGCACCTTACTGACTAACAGACGTATTGGAACATAAGCTTTCGTGAGCGGGTGACATGTTTCTGACTAAGTGGGTATTCGTCCACGAAAGCTTATGCTCCAATACGTCTGTTAGTCTATAAGGTGCCCCAGGACTCTTTGTCGCTTTTTACAGTTTTATTTGTTTATCAATTTGTGGCTATTGCAGAGACATTTACAAGAAAGGTTGGATTTAGAAAAAGGTTGTTAGTTTTTGTTTTTGTGGGTTTTTTTTTAATTCATGGCATGCAAAAATGTGCATTTTCAATTATTAGTGGTACAGAAAGGAAGGACTCATCTCCGACCTTCCCTTCAAGTCCCTCCATAGCTTTGCCTCTTCCTGTGTGCTTGCTTTTATCTGATTGTGTTGTCAGTCTTGTTTGTCTGTTACCTTCTACCACAAATGTCTCTGCACTTTCTTCCATGCTGCCTTTAAGCATGGAACTGCCTGCCTGAATTGGTCCATAAAGGTTACTGACCACTTCTTCAAACCCCCCTCCAGACACACCTCTGCTGTGATGTTTACAAGATGTCTATGTTTTGTGGCTGCCGGGGGGAGCTGATGTCCTTTAAATAAATAAAAAGATAAAAATAAAAAAATACAAAGAAAATGAGGTTTAGCTGGAGCCACTAGGAATCACTGAGCAGTTGGCTATTACTTCTGTAACCACAATTCTTATTTCTCCTTCCCTCCTTTTGTTTGTCAGACTCACTTGTCGCACCTTGTCTCAAATTACATTGAAAGCTTTTGGGACCAGGGATTGTTTCTTATTGTGCTTGTAGAAGGACGAGCACAGTGGGACTAAGATCCTGAGTGGGGCCTGTAGGCGCAGTACAAATGAAAACTAATAATGGTAACCTGAAAGAGAATTGATCACCTAGTTTCACTCACAGGCTGATGATGTTCATTGCACAGTGCTTCTTCTGATGTATATTTCTAAACAGACCCCAACTAATATTCCAGGATTAGTACTAAGAAGAGGGAATAATTACAAATCCACTTAGAAGTGGTGTGGCAAACTCATGTTGGAGTGACTTCAGGGACCATGGGTGAGTTGGGGCCCACAGATTTGAAAGTTTGACTTTCTCTCAAATGTTACAGGGTTCATGTTTGCTTAGAAGAGGCTTTAAAAAAGGAGCAGAAATAGAAAAGAGGAGAAAGACTACTGAAAAAATAAACTATAAATACTATACACAGTGGGACTCATTCACTTCAGTATAGCTTTTGGGGAAGAGTATGAATGTATCTCTGCATAGCACAGAGATCCATTCACTAGAATAACTTGTTTTAATTGTGAATTTCCCTTACAAAACACTTGGGTTTAAATTTAAGGATAAAAGTTTCACACACAAGAACTAGTTTTGCTAAGCCAGGGCCTGATCCAGATCCCTCTGAAGTCACTGGGAGTAATATTGGGACCCTAAACAATGACTCAAGAGGCTTCTAAAACCTCAAACCTTTTCCTCATCCCTAATTATGTGATACCTACTCCTTTAACAACTGATCTATCCCTAAATACCTGTTGAAACTAACCTGTTGATTAAGGTTTTATTCCTGTTTTAATATCTATGCTGTGCATCTGTATGTTTTCAGATCTTCTCTTAATTCTTTGCTATGAAGGTTAATAATACAGATGCTCCAAAAAAAGTTTGCACTCAAAAGTGATACTGGGGAACTGAGCTTTTTGATAGTTCTGCTTTGGGGGCTCCAGTTTTGGCATGTGAGAAGAAACTGGCAGTGAAAACCTATGTTTTGTGATTGACTTCTTTCTGATTGCCTGGCCGGACTGACATAAGAACCATAAAGAGTCTGTGCCTTAAATTTCTCCTAGCCTTGAATTAAAAAAACCACCAAAACAGCTAATTTAACCCCCCCTCAAATAAATGTTTATTCATGTGAAGGCCTTGTGGCCCATATTATTACCTTGAACATTTCATTGTACAGTATAGGTCCTAGACTCCCTGGTAGATTAGATTGTTGATCCAGCAAAGCATTTAAACACATGTAACTTTAAGCATGTGTGTGTTCCCATTAAAACCAATGGGATTTTTCATGTACTAAAGTGCTTTTGCTATTTCAGGGCCTTACTAAGGTTTCCCCATAACGGCTTTGCAGCAAGCGGTATCTCTGAAGTGGATTTTTATGATACAGGTGTAGACTGCAGGTTTAACTAGGGTGACCAGATGTCCCAATTTTATAGGGACAGTCCCAGTTTTTGGATCTTTTTCTTATATAGGCTCCTATTACCCCCCACCCCCATCCCGATTTTTCACATTTGCTGTCTAGTCACCCTAGGTTCAACAAACTTTCTTCTGTAACACTAACAGAATACTTTGCTTAAACTTGTCTTGAGGCTACAGGCCAAACCAATGTCTGCTAGGCGTTTTCAGGAACGGTGCCTTGCAAAGTCTACAGAGCAGGTTTACAGTTTGGACTCATCTAAGTCTTAAGCACCTTGTAGGTTTTCCAAAGGACAAAAGAAAAAGAGCTTTGCAGTGGCAAATTTGTGTTTCACAAAACTTCTGCCCAAATATTTTTCACACAGTATATGAAAGCAGAACTAGCATTTTCCCACCCATCTCTAGTCAATATTTGGAACAAGCACTTCTCTCTTTTTTCCAACTAGACTGCTAAAGCACAGCAAGAATAGAACAGAGTAAAATATTACGTTATGGGAGCAGAAGACCAAATCCACACAGATAGTAAGACTTCAGCATAAATTAAACCAAATCTTCCATTGCGAGCTAAAATTTAAATGGAGGGAACAATGACCAAAGGAATTTCCAAAGGAAAAACCCTAATGCATTATGGCCATACCACTTCCCTAAGCAGTTTTGGGATGTAGAAATGTGTTTTACATTTTGCTTTTTGTACTTGGTTTTCCCAAGCACTGCAGAGAGCAATGAGTTAACGAATGATAGTACATTGACAGTGTGGGCTAACAATGTGGCCATTTTTGGAGTTTACAAATAATTTTGAGCATTCAAACATATTTAAATGAGTGCAGTTCAAGGAGGTGGTCCTTTCTGGTTCAAAAACATGATTCACTCTTTTCATCCTGTTTTGACAAATGTGTTTGCAGATTCTGTTGAAGTTGACGTTAGCAACACTGACATATGGTATTCCTGGCCTTCGGTGCTCTTTTTCAGATACGTGTTTAGCGTTGCACATAGTGGAGTATGTGGGGCTGTGTTGGTCCTGTACTTGTATTGCCTATACAACATGCCAAAAGAATCTTGCACTTGCCAACAGAGCAGCTGCAAGTTACTGAAGTAATTTAAGTTCTTAGTGGGATCTAACAGATCAAATATCCATTAGTTTTCAGGCAGAGGAGAGTAGGGTGACCAGATAGCAAGTGTGAAAAATCAGGACGGGGGTAGGGGGTAATAGGGGCCCATATTAAAAAAAGCCTCAAATATAGGGACTGTCCCTATAAAATCGGGACATCTGGTCACCCTAGAGGAGAGTACTCCTAGGATACACATTGAACATTAAGGAGTGCTGGCAAACGAAAGCTTTCAGATATACTTGGCCTGAAGAGTTTTTAAAAGTCTGAGTTACACACTCATCACTCTAAACACAGTGGAGATAAGATAAAGCTGTTGAGCTACAGTGAGTGAAGCACGCGCTGCACCGTACTACTAACAAAGTGGTCATTCTAGTTCTCCTTCCCCTGGTGTTTTCTTCAGCTTTTTTTCTTGCTTTTTAGTAGGGTTGCTCAAAGAACTTTGAACAAAACATTCTCTTGTTGCAAAATGGGGCTTTGTTGAAATCGAAATTTTCCCTAGGAAAAAGGCAATTTTGGCAGAGGTTTCCATTTGGGAAATCAAAACATTGAATTTCAGGTTGACTTCATATTAGTTTCTGCTTCTGCCTGAGCTACTGCGGTGCATCATGGGAGTTTAATTCTGGGTTACTCATGCCCCCATTTTCCCCTTTGGCCCCCCGGTCCCTAGCCCTACTTCATCTTCCATGATGCCCCATTGCAATCTCACAGAATCATAGAATATCAGGGTTGGAAGGGACCTCAGGAGGTCATCTAGTCCAACCCCCTGCTCAAAGCAGGACCAAATTCCCACCTAAATCATCCCAGCCAGAGCTTTGTCAAGCCTGACCTTAAAAACCTCTAAGGAAGGAAATTCCACCACCTCCCTGTAGTAGAGTCTCCAGGCGGTAGCATGGCACCTGAAATGGATGCAGACACCAATGTTGACTTGTCCCCACATGAAATAACGATAAACCAAAATGAAATGTTTTGACATTTCTGAATTGAAATTTTTCTGAATTTTTCATTCTTTGAAAAGTTTTGATATTTCAACTTTTTGTCCTGATTTGGGGCAATATCCCAGGGACAGAAATTCAATTTGTCAATTACAATTTAGTTACATCTGTAGTGAATGAGTAAGCAAACGTGTATGGTATACTAGACGTTGAAGTGAAAAGATTTTGATTTGATAAGCCAGAGAAAATCTGGAATAACCTCTGATATTAGAGAAGAATTTGCATTGCTGTAGCTAAGATCACAATGCGGGCCAATGTAGAGGGGAAAAATAGAATAAGTAGTACCATTGGCTTCAATTAGAAATTTCAGAGTCTACATTTCAGTGGCTTTTTCTCTTCAATTTTCTAGTGAAGCCGTTTCCTCCCTCTAACGTTAAGGCAGAAATCACCAAGAATGTTGGGCTGCTGAATGTGAGCTGGACAAACCCAGCATTTCCGAACAGCGATCTTAAGTTTCAGATTCGGTACTCTGTGAACAGGGAAGAAATATTATGGGAGGTACTATTATACTCAATACAACATAATGTTTTCATCCCTGCAGTGTTTGTGCATGCAAAGTCCATATCAATCAACCAATGTATGTTTAATTCATTCTATATGATAAAGTATTTTAGTTTGCATTAGAATTTATTTTCTGTGGCAAAATTATATTAGTGAGCGGTCTCTCATTGTACTCAGTGGCAGGAGGTCTGAATTTGCCAGTTCGAGAAGTTAAGATCTCAGTCAGATGCCTAGAAAACTGTGTGGTGTTCCGATTCTAAGTATTTTTAATTCTTTTGCAGATATTTGAGGTTTCAAATGCACCAACAAAATCAGTCATGATAAAGGTACTGGACCTTTGTGTTGTATATATTGTTCAGGTGCGCTGCAGTGGACTAGATGGATTAGGTTACTGGAGTGATTGGAGTAAACCAGCGTATACCATTGTACAGGATATCCAAGGTGCGTGTAGTTTATAAATACACTCTGAAGAGTATAGTTTTATGCATGTGTGACATTGTTCTTCTTAAAATGGATGTAATTTTGCAGCTCCCCTGAGAGGTCCCGAATTTTGGAGAGTTATTAATGAAGATCCCATAAGGAAGCAGAAAAATGTTACTTTAGTTTGGAAGGTATGAAGAATTGTATTTCAGCTTCTGTCTCTCACTGTCTCTGTTTTTCACTCATGATACGGATGCTATCACAGTTTGATGGCTTTGTGGGATGCATGATTCAAAAGTGTTGGTGGAATTACTGGAGGTCAGGGGCGGCTCTAGACAGTAGGCTGCCCCAAGCAGCGCGGAGCGCTGCGCCGCCCTTCCCCGGTCCCGCGGCGGGTCCCCTCTTCCCTCGGCTCCGGTGGAGCTCCCGCCGGCATGCCTGCGGCAGGTCCACCGGAGCCCGGGACGAGCGGACCTGCCGCAGGCATGCCGGCGGGAGCTCCACCGGAGCCAAATGCCGCCCCCCCGGGAAACGGCCGCCCCAAGCGCCTGCTTGGCGCGCTGGTGTCTAGAGCCGCCCCTGCTGGAGGTGGGCATCGAGCAAGCACGTGTGGTCCTGAATGACAGACTGAAACATTCATTATTCATGGTCCTTTTGTAGACAGAATAGTTAGGACACAGCTTCATTCATTTTACCACCTCTCACTCAGCAGCGCTGTCAGGTAGTAGAGGTTCCTAAAAAAAGATTGGTGGCCATACTGCAATATAATCAGAGTACAGTTCTTATCTCTTTTCCTCCCATATCTTCTCTCTTCTTCTTACTTCTCTCTGAATTTCTCTCTCTCTTTTTCCTTATGCACTGAAATCTTTCCTACCACAAGCTGGCAGAGCTGTTTTTCTTCCCTACTCACCAACAAGACATAGTACTCTATTAACAGGACAGAATCCTTCCCTCTGCTGTGTGGTTGCTCTGGATGGTTATGAGGTCACAGTGACTCTCCATTCACTCACTCAGTCAGCAGCCGTTTTCATTCAGCAGCAGGGCAGGATTCCAGATTTACAGTTCAACAGCTAACTGCTCTGGTTGTCACACCAGAGGCCCATCTTGGGTGAATAGGATCTGACCCTACCCTAAGCGCAGTTACATGGGGCAATCAGTAGCACAGGCTACTCATATTTGTTCATCACCTACACAGCACATATGCACGTAATCCCCACCTCTCAAAGCAAACAAGTCTTTTTGCTCTGCTAAAGAATCACTGCTTGGCCAGCTCCTCTTCCCAGCCTCTCAGCATCCAGGATAGGAAGGACAGTATTTTATCCAGAGTGTAAAGCACTCACCCTCCTTCCTGTTGGGACAAATCTTGTCACCTGGGCTGTACTGATTCGCAGCAGTTTGGAGGAATAGAAGCTCCAATATCATATGTATAAATCAAATCATGATGTCTTAAGACTTGACCAGGCAATACACTATAAAATATAATTGCAAAGATGTACCATTCATTTATTTTAAAAAGTTGTGGGTTTTTTTGTAAATATTTGCACTTGAGTCTGATGCTTGGCTACATGTGCCAAAAAAACAAAGGCTTCAGCTGGCTACCTGCAGGGGTCAGGAAAGGATCCTCCAGTCCCCTCACCCCCACCCCACATGTATTCTGGTGTGATGTTTTTTTGTCTCCTTCCTCTGAAGCATCTAGATGGCCACAGTTGGAGATGGGACTGTGGACAGGGTAGGCCAGTGCTCTGAGATGACACTGAGAATTATCTCTTTCAAAGGCTTGGTTGGCTGGTTCTTGCTCATATGCTCAGAGTCTAACTGATCACCATGTGTGGCATCAGGAAGGAATTTCCCCCAGGTCAGATTGGCAGTGACTTTGGGGATTTTCACCTTCCTCTGCAGCATGTGGTTCGCTTTCCAGGATTATCTGGGTATACCTCACTTACTCATTTCCCTGTCATTGCAGGACCCTTGGGCATTGTTGCACCTCAGTCCCTCTTATTCTCTGCCCATGGCACAGAATCTAGTCTCCTTTGGGCTTATTTTGGTTGTGAGGCCCTTCTGGCCTTAAACTCTGACTCGGAGTCTTTAAAAACAATGAATACAAGTTATATTGAAAGATGTTAGTCTCCATTTGCCAGATTCTCAGAAAAGGAGGCCAAAAGTCTGTGTGTAGAATTGGTCTAACACCTGTAAACCATCCCCTGTACAATTGCTATGACTCTACATGCAAACTGTGTAATTGCACATGCAAATGATCAGTTAGGTGATTGACTGACTACCCTTATGTAGTCATGGTAACTGTGCCTGCAGCCTCACATGCATTATTGCATCTGGTCCTGAGCCTCCTTTACAGAAAATACGTCCCCAATTTAGGATCATGGCAATTCCTTCTGGCTCTGCATCCTTTAAAAATAATAAGAGAAAACAATGAGTTACCAGAGCAAATTAAAGGTTTGTATTTCCTCGATCACACTTGTCTTAGTAGCTATGGTAGGTAGAGATGTCAGGCGTCAGTGATTATGGAAAAACTTTAGCCTGTTTAAATGGACAGCAATATTTTAGGTATAAGGAAAGTAGTCTCACTGATGGGTATCATTTAGGGTCCTGCTTTCTCAGAACTAGAAGTCTGTTCTCTACTGCCCAGTGAAAATCAAACCCCAGCCAGCTAAAATATACTGATGTTTCCTGCAGCCACTGATGAAGAATTACTCATTATGCAGTGTGTGCGGCTATATTGTAAAGCAGCACACTTCAGAAAACATCACTTGGACTGAATATGTCACCAGTGGCACTACCTATACGTATCCATGGATGGAGGATGCACACACCGTTACAATCCTAGCTGTTAACTCAGTTGGAGCTTCCTCAATGAATTTTAATTTAACTCTGTCACAGCAAATGAGCACAGGTAAGAATAACAGGTTAGTAATAACACTGATGCATTCAGAAGATGTTTAACCTTCAGAATGCCTACTGTGCCTTTTGGCAGTTTTCTTTTAACCAAGAAATCGTTATTAACAAGTACATCTTATGATGACTTTCTCTGCTATTACAGGAATGAAAAGCCTGAAACTCCACATTTTTAACAGAACTGAAATTCCCCAATATTTTGTTTCGGCAACGCCAAAACATTCCCACTGCGGGAACTTTTTGGTGGTTCTGAAATGAAATACGCACCCCAGGACCCCTGGCTGCTCACCTGGGGGACTGCTTGGCTCCCTCGGCTGCCAGCTGCCTAGCCAGCTGGGGATCTGGGCAGCCCTGGCAGCCTGCTGTGTGCGTGTGGGGGACCCAGAGAACTGGACAGCCTGGCAGCCTACCCTGGGGATCCCAGGAAATTGAGCAGCTTGACGTGCTCCAGCTTTCTGAGACCCTGCTGCAGATGAGCAGTGGGAGAACTTGGGAGCTAGCTGGGCGGGCAGGAAACCAGGCAGGCAGGCTCGCTGGCCAGCCTGCTTCTTCTGTCAAGACTTTTGATGAAATCAACGCATTCCTGTGGAACATTTTGATTTCCATTGACTCAGCATTTTTTGACAGCTCACTTACTCATTATTGACTTTACACTTCATAGGAGCACCCTCTTTGTTGATTCACCCAGACTCTGCCTTGTTAGGCGTTAGTCTGTATTTTAAATGTTGTGGGAAGCATTACTGCAACCTATAGGCAGCGCTGAAATTTTGTAAAATAGTAGTTAAAAGCATGTGCTTTTTATGGGTCAAAGTCTGGTTGATGGTGTGCATGAACATACCCCAGAAAGGCTGCAGCTAGCAGCAGGAGTGCAAGATGGAAATTGGCCACCTAGGTTCTTATCCCTGTTCCATAGAAGAGTGTACCAGCGCTTGAGCCATAGATTTATGCTCTGTTTTGCTAGCTACATTTTGATGGTTTTTAGCTATTACGGTATGTCTCAACTAAGGGGTGAAGGTTTGAAAGATCGAGGTAAGAACCAGGAATATTGCTCAAAAAAGGACTATTGCTTAGGAGAGAACTCTATGCGAAATGTGGGGGGAACACAGCCCACAGATTTGATCCGTTTAACACCTGGAGCCAGATACTCAGGGCTTGTCTACATGGTGGGCTAATGTGCTTTATAGGGGTGTGATCTCTCAAGTGCACTAATGATTTTCACATTAATCAGTCCATGTAGATGCTGCTGGTGTGCTTTAATGTAGTGCTGTTTCAAACAGAACTACGTTAAAACACACTAGGGTACCTTCAGTGTGCACTGGCAGAATCTGAATGGACCAATTAATGTGCAACATGTTGGTGTGCTTTAGAAATCACACCTCTGTAGAGCGCATTACCCCACCGTGAAGACGAGTCCTGTGCTGGTGTAAAACAATGTCACTTCATAAACAATAAAGAACCTAAACCATTATAGTCTTTTTCATGGGATCTGAGATGCAGCATGTGTAACCCAACTCTGATTTGGTTTAGCTGATCTCATTTTAATCATGCTTTTTTCTGTTTTATCAGTGAATATCGTGCAGTCACTCAATGCTTATCCAGTAAACAGCAGTTGTGTAATTCTGACCTGGACACTTTCACCTCAAATGTATGTGATAACGTCTTTTGTTATTGAATGGAAAAACCTTAATGAGGAAGAACAAATGAAATGGATACGAGTTGCTCCAAATATTAGCAAATACTATATTTATGGTGAGTTTGTACTTGAAAATAAACACACATGGTATTTTTTAACTGTGTTACAGTGTGGTGAAAGGTTGTACTTTCTGGGTACATGAATCCTGCCTCTTTGCTGTAGCCTTCTCTTTTTTAATGAAAGAATAGTTTGAGTGTTAAAGATTGCTCTTGGCTGTACTGGATCTTACTTGTCAGTTGAGAGTCAGCTATAGAGCTAATGAGCGGGGCTAATACAGAATTGCTGACTGGTCCTTATCGCTGTTAAAAACCCAGGCCCTGGTCCTGCATCACCTTGTGTCACATGGGCATTGGTCCGCAAGGCCATGCGCACCTTAGTCGCTGCACACAAAGGCACTACAGGCTAGTCGGTTCAGATCTGCGCAAATCTCCATATAGTATACTCACTCTGGGCCTGACCCTCCTTTCATTTGCACCAGCTTTATGCTGACATAACTGCCTTGATCTGAATGGAGTTGCTCCTGATTTACATCTATTTAAGGAGCATCATTACCATATTGAACTTGGGAAAAAGTATGCTTCATCTTTGTTACGTCCTGTACATGCGTGGGTTTGTATTTGGTTAGTGAGGAAGTGATAAAGAGGAAAGCTCAGTTATATATGTTATCCTAACACCAATATATGCTGAATGTATGTTAAATATAAATATTACATATATCTGCTATTTATCCAGATTTTACTATATGTGCTTTGTGGCTTTAATATTTATAACCTTTTCATCAAAAGCTAATAATTCCATAAGAAGAAATTGCTAATATATCCAAAATAGATTGTTGGGTCTACATTTGAATCCAAAATTAAAAGGTTTAAACTAGAGAAAATAATTCTTTTTTCCTGTGGGCTTGCCTTGAGCATCTGTTGCATGAGATCAAAGCCTATCTAGAGGCTAGTATTTTATAGTCTTACTAAACTGGAATTTAAATCAAGCCTAATTTCTTCCTTCCAGATCATTTTATTCTTATTGAGAAGTACCAGTTTAGCCTGTACCCAATATTCCCTGAAGGAGTAGGCAACCCCAAAACGACTGATGAATTCATCAAAGGTGACCAATATGATCTTAATTCTTTTGTATTAAGCAGCAGCTGGTTAGTAAAAGTTCCATTTGGATATGATATGGACTCTTGCTCATGTTTTTATGAGAAATGTCAAGAAAACAGTGGTGAAAACACAGTGATTGAAGTATAACTGACCTTAGTCAAGGTGGTATAAATTTGCATAGCTTAGTTGAAGTCAGTGGAGTATCCCCACCAACTTCTCCTGGCACTGTCTTTACATTTAATTTAATACCGTAATGCATTTCAAGATTTGACCCACGTTTTCAAAAGGGCCAGTGTTCTGCAGGGAAAGGGCATATGTTGGGACAGTCCCAAGGGGTTTCTGAGGTCCTGTATTCCCATGGTTCTTCTGTGTATGGGCTCCTCCCTTTGCTTTGTTTGCCTTGGTGGTGATTCTGAGTAACGGGAACAATGGACAATCCCACAGAGACATGGGGGCCTCTGAGTTTTTAGAGTAATTTCACCTCCTGTGTATTTGTCCACATGTCAGGAGTCCTTGGTGTGACACACTGCAATTTACTTAAGGGTGATACAATAGGCATGTATAACCTACTAATGTACAGTCGAGTAATTTGTTTCCAATTTGTATGAATACTGATCATTATCTAAACGGTTCTATTTAGATATTTTTAATTGCAATAAAATTAGGACTGATGACTGGAAAAATATTGCCAATAGTTTGAAACAGATTCCTTTTGTTTTCAGATAGGCGTGAAAAACAGAATGATGCAGGCCTCTATGTGATTCTACCAATAGTTATTTCATCCTTCGTTTTGTTGCTTGGAACTTTGCTGATCTCGCAACAAAGGCATGTTGTTTATTTTCACGTCTGATTCCCTAAATGTGCTTATAAGAAGATACTGCAGCTTAAAAAGTGTGCGCCTATAGAAACATTCATACCTAGTTAGCTTTTGGCACCATTTATATATTTGAGATGTACATTCTCTGAATGGCAGCATAGTCTAGTGCGATGGTTCTCAAACATATTTGATTGCGCCCCCCTTCTTTCTGTCTGCAGTAGTTTATCCTCCCCCCGCACTAGACAAGTAGATATACCGATTTAAAAATAATCAACATGCAACTCTCACTACATATTAAAAAGCGTAAGGCACTGATTCAAACAGAGCCATTTAAGTATAGAGTCATGTCAATTTTAAGTGAGATCCTGCTTACTGGCATCACACCATTGTTACTAGTGTGATGGGGGTGCCTGTTTTTTGAAGCAGAGCAGAGTTCATGCAAACCGATTAACGTACAGATGGCAACGACTTTGTATACATTTGCTAGGCAAGCGAAATAGAAATCCGTCACAATGCACAGCGCCATCAAGAGTCAAATGTACAGCACCATCTGCGGACTGATATGTCTGGAGGAATCAGCTTTGTTAGTTATTCATTGCTGCGGGTAAAATGAGCACAGCAAGCCCCTCTCCAAGCTTCTCATGCCCCCCTTCCCCCGAATAGAACCCCCAATTTGAGAACCTCTGGTTTAATGGATTGAACACAGCACTGGGAACTAGAAATTTCTGAGTGCCCATGTTCAGTACCTTTGAAAATCAGGCCATTACCCTGTCTCTGCTTATGTCCTTGTGCTACTATGCCAGTGAGCAGTTTTATATTTCTGTATTGAGCACTGCCATATACAAAGTGTATATTCAGTACTTTGTCTAAACATTTCAGAATGAAGAAACTCTTCTGGGAGGATGTTCCAAACCCCAAAAACTGCTCCTGGGCACAAGGAGTTAATTTTCAAAAGGTATGGGTTTCCATAGTGATACGTTTTTTAGTATGGGTTTATGTGTTTCACACTCTTACATTCAGTTTAAAGTGTTAAACTCTTAAGAATTATCCAAATAATCAAACACAAGATCTTGAAGCCACTGAGAGTGGCAAAATGCAGGCGCTTTCTTCAGCTGTAGAAAGCTGACAGTTGGATGTGGGCCAGAACCTCGGATCAAGACCAGTTCTGAAATTCATGGGCCATCTTAGAGTATGTTTACACTGCATTGTAAACCTGGGTCTGTGGACCGAGTGTTTCCAAGCCTGCACTTGAGCATCCACACTGCATTGTAAACTTGGGCTTACAGTTGCTGGACCCGGGTCTCACAGCCATGTTAATGCATTCGCATTGCTTTATGCAGACCTTCTGACTCTGGTCTGCGGCATGAGCTGCATCCACGCTGCAAAAAGATAGGGCTTGGACTCAAGTCAGAGCAGGACTTGGACTCTGACCAACTCCTCCAGCAGTATGCCAGGACACAGGTCCTGTATGTTTGCTGACCTGAGTCACACTGATTTTTGTGTGGATGGAAGTGCGGGCTAGGACTCAAAGTTGAGTCAAAGTCCAGGCTTAGCGTGAAGTAGAGCTAAATCCTGCCACCAGATGATGCTTAGCTGTATGACACCCTTTGAAGTTGGGGGGCGGGGAGGGCACATGTGCATACCCAGGGCCAAATTCTTTGCTGGTGCAAACTGGCTCAGCTACAGTTGTGCTGTGCCAATTTACAGACTTAAATGGACATGCACCAGTTCAAACTAGCTGAGAATTTGTCCCTCAGTTCCGGAATTGGACACTTATTGTGTAATCATTGAGACAGTAACTTAAAAATTCAGGAAATTTCAAAAAGAAAATGCATCTAATGGACCCACGACTGTTTAGATTTTTTTTTTCAGATATTGAATTTTCATTCCCAGTGAAGTTTTCTTTTCTCATCTTTTATTTTATTTCATTTCATTTAAACAGAGAATGGACATTCTTTGAAGTCTAATCATGATCACTTCCTGCTGAACCATTGTGCCAGCTCCCAGACTTCATATACAGAATTGTTAGAAGATTTTTCTGTTTACATTCAGAAGACAGGAAACACAGATACAATACATGATGATTGATTTAAAGATAGTCCTGGAAATAGTTTTGTTCAAAACTTAAGATTCCCATGCAAAATCCGGGACAATTGCCATATTGCAGCCTAGAGCAGGGTTTGCTACACATGTAGGCAAAAATCTTGCTTTAAATCACATTTTTATCCTTTGTTTAGTGACTTGTTTATTAAGGCTCTGACTTGCAAAGGGCTGAACACTCCTAGTTTCAATAAGAGTTGAGAATGCCCAGCACCTTTGAGGATGGAGCCATAGAAGCAGAAATATCAGAATGGTCTGAGATTCAGCTAGTTAAGTGCAAGACTTGCCCAGTTATCAACTTAAAATCATTTTTTACCAGAGTTATTGGTTGTTTGCCCAAGAACTAGCCTGATTCTGATGCTGAACAGCTTTGGGAATTTCCACTGACTTTAGGCATGTTGAGGTGGCCAAACCCAGCCACTGGATGTGCACAGCACTCCCATTAAGGTCAATGGGAGCTGATCACATGCATCTGAGTGCAGAATTTAGTCCAAAGAATTTGCAGAAATAATTTAGAGTGTTGTTCATTGTGCCTTAGTTTTCTCTGACAAGGACCATTGTCCATGTTATGTCGTGTAGACAGGTACGTCACTCACTATCATTTAAACACATAGATATTCCCACAGCCACTTTAATAATAGTGTCTGACATTAGGGGTGTGTGTGTGTGCGTGCGTGTGTGTGCAAATCTGTTGTTACCCTTTGTATGGCAACTTCTGCTTAGTGTAATCTCCGTTTAGCATCATTTCATGTTTGTAGCTAACCTATTACTTATTATATTAAAGTTGTTTTTTCTTTTTTGTTTAAAGTGTTGCTGTATTGTTAGAATGCAAAGAATATAATTTAATATTAAACAAAGTTCATTGACGTATATAATGTAGGGCCTGGTCCAAAGCTCCCTGAAGTCAATGATACTCTTTCCATTCGATCCATGGAGCGGTGGACCAGCACCACAATGCTGCTATACTGACAGCAATGGAGAAAATGCTTTACAATTTTGAAAAATATCAAATATGGCTGTAGGGCTTTGAACAAAGATTTGTGAATTGCTGGAGGAAGTGTGTGAGTTGCACAGAGACCTTTTTATTTACTTAATTAACTTAGCTATATATAGAAAGGGAACTTATCACCGCCAGCCCAATAACTCACATGTTGGATCAGGGACTGTGGGCCTGATTCTCCTCTCACTTTGGTGTAAATCAGGAGTAAGTCCATAAAAATCAGTGAAGTTAGACTAATTTACAAACAGCCAAAGGAGGGTAAAGGATTTATACTCCCATGACATTATTCCATGTTCTTATGTCCTGTTGGGTTCCTAGCTAAGGAGAAAGAAGTTATGCATGTGAATATAAAGTGTATTGTGCTGAATAGGAATTGAAGGGTCGTGTGACCTTTGATAGCTTGTACTGCAATACAGTCTCTATATTTAATGCATGCTTCTTTCGTACACTTTATTAATCTTAGTGAAAAATGGGCCACTTGGGTATGTCTATAATGCAATAAAAGACTCATGGCATGGCTGCAGCTGGCCCGGGTCAGCTCACTTGGGCTTGCAGGGCTGGGGCTGTGGGGCTAAAAATTGCAGTTTAGAAATTTGGGCAAAGGCTGGGGCCCAGGCTCTGAAACCTTGCAATGCAGGGGCGTCTCAGAGCCCAGGATCCAGCCTCAGCCTGACTGTCTACACTGCAACTTTTATCCCTGTAGACCATGCCCTGTGAACCAATCAATTCACCAGACTCTGAGACTCCTTATTTTTATTGCAGTGTAGACGTATCCATATGGTCCTCAGATGAGCACCGTTGTGCGTCTCTGATTCCATGTGCATCCAAGGCCAGGGTCTATACTCCTTTGAAAACAGAAGGAATTTATGCAGCGGGGGCTAGATTCTTCCCTCATTTATGTGAATGCAATTTCCAGTGGGAAAAACGAAGTGCAGGACTTGTACTGTAACTCTCATTAGCTTTGATACCCATTGCCTGCATAAAACTTCCACATATCAGCACTAGAAACCTCTAACGTCCTTATGTCTGAAGCCATGTGTAACTCCTTATTTTCTTTTGGTACGTCTGTCAGAATACAAGATTAACTAGATTCAATAATTGGTTACTAATGTGTGTATTTAATATAGTCTGTTCTGTGATTGATACTGCAAGGCTGTATTTATGGAGTATTAGTTTAACAAAATATTATCATTTTTAACCATTAATGCAGTACGGCATAGGATGGGTAAATCCTGCATCTGTAATGCAATCTTGCAAAAATGTACACATATGCTTAATGTTAAGATCCTGGATGATCCCACTGATTTTCCAGTGAAATGACTGTTGTACTTAAGGATAAGGATGTGAATAAGTGTTTGCAGGATTAGGTCATAGGGTCTAATCCTGCAGACCTTACTTATCTAAAGCTCCAAATGATTTCCAAGGGAGATATGGCTGAGTAATGACTATGGCACTATCCCTGAAAAGGTTTATGCACATGTTTAATTTTACATAGTGTGAGTAGTCCCATTGACCTCAATGGGAATATTCCCAGTGAGTAAAGTTAAGCAGGACCTAAGGACTGCAGGATTGTGAGGGGAGCATATTTTGTAGTCTCCTTGTGTCTGGCAAATGAGTGTGAATTAAATTTTACTCTGTGCCACTTGAGACCAGAGTATTCCCTTTTGGTTTCATAGAATTATGTTAACTGCTATAAGATATTTTTGCACAAATCATATGACACACATGTTGAGAACATATTTTACAGCAATATATACACATATTACTCTGTCATTATTTACATTACATTATGGTATTACGTCTTTCTCAGGAGATTGTATATTCATTGTATTTGTATATTCATCTAATATATTTTACTTAGTGACGTGTTTGATTCAGCAGAAAGTGACATTTTCTAATTGAAATATCTATTTTAAAAAGTGGTATTTGATCATTTAATTTTTGATATTTGATTGATAAAAAGTGACAGGCAGTATTCTTAATGTGATCCTGTAGAACTCGTATCCAGAGTTATGCTCATGCTTCAGAGCCTAAGTGAACCTCTAGTTATTGGCAGTCAGTAAGAAACGTGTTTGCCGAGACGTCCATAGCTGCCTACTGTGGGGTTTCTGCTCTGAAGTATCTTATACTGGCCACTGTTGATGAGCAAATACTGGACTAGATGGAGCACTGGTCTGATTCATTACAACAGTTCCTACATTCCTACCTGGATTCATAGGTGATCTGCCTTAGGGAAGGATAAATTTCAGCAAGGGACATTCAATATGAATTAAAGACATTTCTTGGTATATGCATTGTAGCAACTGTCTGCAGCTCATTTCAGTAATCAGTTTGCTAATTTTAAATGTCATATTCACAGTACTTTTGAAGTCCATGGGAGTTCTGAGCATGCAAGCAATGCAGAAGCTATCCCGAATCAGCATTTAGGCTACAATTCAGCAAGGTACCAAAGCAAGTGTTGACATTTAAATATGTGAGTAGTTTAAAAACTTGCTTGAATACCTTGCTAAATCAGGGCCTTAAATGCTATGGTGATGGCTATTCTAGGTTAAACAAACACCCACTAGCCTAAGATAGATACAATTTTACCATACCTTCTTATAATGTACACCAGTCTAAGCATTATGAAATATTCCTCGTTACTTTGGAAGGTTTCCTGCTGTGATATAATATCTGTATGGTTTATTAACATCAATACAATCTGTTGTTTTTAACTACTTGTTTTTTATTTGTCTTAATTAAACTCATCAGTGGGTATACACTTTAAAGTGAACTTTTCTTAGTAGTAAATAGGAAAGCCAGTTTCCTATTGTCAATTTATACTGCGGTATATTTGAAATGTTTTATATATTTCACATCCTTTATGATGTAGGATAGGATGCATCCCTAAAATATGTGTGTGTGTGTGTGTGTGTGTGTGTAAATTTCAAACATGCAGTCCTTACTTACAGGTGAAGATCCTAAAAAAAATATTGGATGGTAGAATATGACTCTAGATAGAATAATTGTAACAGGCAGAGTCATTTCAGTTGTTTGTAAATGATTTTGATTAATTTCTAATATGTCAAATTGTTCATGCAATTGAAATAAAATGCCAAAAAAATCCTGTAGCATATAAGGCTTTATCCTGCAAAGCACTAAAGTACTAGCTTAATTTTAAGGACACGAATAGTGCCATTGAAATTAATGGACTTTGCTGAATTAAGCCAGAATGCTCAGCACCTTCCAGGATCAACCCTTCCCTGCACACATAAGACACAGGCATGTGCTTGTTTTCTTTATCCCCAATTCCCCGCTTCAATACCATGCCACATAGCAGACTTAGGTTTTGTTTGTTTTTCATCAATGTACTTTTTATATTAAAATATGCCATACTAGTTTTCATCTGTGCTTGTCAGTACAGTAACTTCATATTGAAATAAAGCTATTAAATGATAGATGAGCATTAAAATATGTCTTTTCTTCTAGCCTGAAACTTTTGAGCATCTTTTTATCAAGCACCCTGAAGCAATATCATTTGGGCCTCTTCTTCTGGAGCCAGAAATAGTTTTGGAAGACATCAGTGTTGCTAAAGCATTGAAAAGTGAAGACAAGCAAGATTTATTAGCAGTTGATTCAATGTTCACAACGATTCAAGACTCTGAGCATGACTCGGCTTGTTCTAGTAGCCATTTCAGTAACAGCCTTTCTGAGAGTTCCCATGATGACAAAGTCAGTGAAGGAACTATGAGACAGTCCAATATTAAGTACGCTACAATTATCAGTAACTGCAAATCAAGTGGGCTTTATGAAGAGCAAAAGAATCTAAGTGGTTCATTTAATGGATGCTTCCTAGGTGAAGATTCCTTAGTTACAGATCCTTTCTCTAGATCATGGGAGGTGGGAAATCAGGCATTTCTAATATTACCTGATCAACATCCGAGCCAAGCTAGCAAAACTATATCCCTTTCTGTTGTTTCTTCTGAGGGCTTTTCAGAACCTTCAGACCATGATGACACTTTCAGTGATGGAGACAGTCCTGAGAGGAGCCTTTATTACTTAGGGCTAACATCAATTAAAAAAAATGAAAATGATATTTTTTTAACAGAAAATTCTAGAGTGATGTGTCATCTTCACACAAATGGTTTATTCAAAGACATGGGGTTTCTTCAGGATACTTCTTCCGATTTAAATCCCTTTATCAAAAATAGCCTTAAATATGAAAACTCTGTTAAAACCTTTGTACCATACATGCCACAATTTCAGGCAACCACCATTAAACTACAAGAGACAACAGAGACCAAAACTTAAGTCATCACAGCATAGTCCCATATTTCTACCTGATTGCTACTGTTAGTGTTTTTTTTTAGAAGGGTCAATATCTTCACCACCCACCCCACAGGAAACTCTCAAGAATAGTGAACATGTAATGCCCACATTTTGAAGTTGGATGCCTGCTCCTACATTTGACTGGCATAAATCAGCACTTTGGCCCCACAGAATTCCATGTATCGGCCTAATTGAAAAACCTCAGATTAGGGCTTTCAGTTCCTCATTTCGTTGTTTCAAGTATTTGGTACTTAATTAGCTATTTGTGGTGCCTACTCTGCATGTTTCTCTGACCATGTCCTGTTGCAGATACTCAAATGAGAAAATTGGTCTTGAAAGGTCTTATGACAAGGATTCCAAAGGTGGCATTTTATTGAAACTTACCTTTGTTAGGCCAGATCCTAGTCTAAGGCCTGTCTTGGGACAGGCCCTTGGCAGCTTTATAGCAGTCCTGGACCACTGGTGATTGCATCAAATGTGCATGGCTACCAAGCCCCTCCCCTTCTGGGAGAGGGGAGCCCATTGCAACTGAGGAACTGGGTGATGGCACTGAAGAGGAAGTGCCTGCCCAACACCACACACTAGCAGACAGCAACCCCAGCACACAGTGCCAAAGGACCCATCTCGCAATGGAACCACAACTCTCAGTAGAGGTAAGGATGCAGGCAGAGGCCAAACACCTCTAAAAAAGCTCTTTGTTTTCTCTTCCCCAACTTCCACCTGCTGCAGCAGCGAAGGGTTCAGGGTTATTGCAGGCCCAGGGCTGGAGTAGCCCATGCTTCTCCAGCTGGAGGGGGAAGATGAAAGCAGGCTCCACATAGGGAGCATGGCCTGCCTGATCTCTCCCCCTTGCATGAGCAGCTCTGTAGTGCCTAAATGCAAAGGTGGAAAAAGGCCCCTTGTGGACAGTTCTGCACAGCAATGGTCTGTCTAAAATAGAAGCCACTTGTTCAGCTGACTGGTGTGGCCAGGCTTTCATAGTGGGGAGGAGTGCACATGCGTGCACTGTAATGGCCTGGGGGGAGGGATAGCTCAGTGGTTTGAGCATTGGCCTGCTAAACCCAGGGTTGTGAGTTCAATCCTTGAGGGGGCCATTTAGGGAACTGGGGTAAAAATCTGTCTGGGGATTCGTCTTGCTTTGAGCAGGGGGTTGGACTAGATGACCTCCTGAGGTCCCTTCCAACCCTGATATTCTATGATTATAAGGTGTTTTGCTGGAAAATGTTTTCAGCACAAACACAGACCCCCAGCGCAGCCAAGCAAAAAAAAAAGGTGGGGGTGGGGGAGTGGAGAATCAGTCACCTAAAACAAAAGGTGGAGCAGCAGCTGTACAATGCCCCTGGTCAGTTAGCAGCTTGTGCAACTGCCCTGTTTGCTCACCTCTAGAACCGGCCCTGTGTTACGCACACCTGTTTGTACAACGTTCACCACTTAGGAGTGCAGCACCCATCCCATTTCCATATGTGCATATAGTATGGAGAGCTCATCTTCATCTCAGGCTGATGTGATGAGAGCTCCCCCTCCGGTTTAAATACCTTTATGTATAAAACAATGCTCCAATAGAAACCAATGCATCCATTAGCTAAACTCATTTGTGCTGGGTAGTGTCATACACAAAGGGCTGGTCTACACTAGGGGGTGGGATCGATCTAAGATACGCAACTTCAGCTACGTGAATAGCGTAGCTGAAGTCAAAGTATCTTAGATCGATTTACCTCTCGTCCTCACGGCGCGGGATCGACGTCCGCGGCTCCCCCTGTCGACTCTGCTACTGCCGTTTGTGCTGCTGGAGTTCCGGTGTAGACGGGAGCGCGTTCGGGGATCGATATATCATGTCTAGATGAGACGCGATATATCGATCCCCGAGAAATCGATCGCTACCTGCCGATACGGCGGGTAGTCTAGACATACCCAAAGCCCCAACATATTTATGGTGAGTAACAGTGAGTATACACTCTTCGTTCAGGTGGGATCTACATTAAATTAAATATGTAAAAAAGAAGACAGAGCTTGTAGCAATGATTACTTTAAAAAAAAGTACTTGGCATCCTTCAAGTAAATCCTTGAAAGTGAGACGTTTATCAATATAGGGGGAGGGTTAGGCCTAGCTTCCCTTACACTGTCCCTTTTAAATAAAAATGAAGGCATCTACTACTGGGAGTGGATAGTTACAGGGAAATTGTATCTGTCAATCAAGGGAAAGTGTGTTAAGTAGTACAACAGAATATAAAGCATCACCAAAAATAAGAGAATGTATCAGTAGCTAGAGAGAGACATTTAGTGCAGTAAGATAACAGGAGTCAGACTTCTTGTGGGAGGCTTTATAGCCTCCCCATTTTTGTGGGTTTTTGCCTAGGCAAAATAGTTCACTCAGAAATAAAGTGGGCACATTTTTGGAGGCCCCTTTTGAAAATGAGGCTTTAGTGAAGGTACCACAATGATAAGAAGCTAGTGTGGTCAAATGGCAAACTGGTAATGACTGGGAGCCAAAGGGTCTTTCCTGTATTTTGAATCCTACTGGGATTAAGATTCTCTGTGTGAGCTCAGGAAGTCACTTCACCTCTTTAGGTCTCAATGAACCGAGCTGAAAAACTGGGTAAGAAGTAGGGTCGATGTTGTGTCTCACCTAAATTTTCTATGATAAATTATAAACAAAATAAAAATCCAAACCTAGTCTTAAACCAAATATGTATTTTCTACTCTATAATGACTAATTATTTTTATATTGAGAATTTTTCAATTAATTATTTTGAAGAACTTCTAAGCAGTATTCAGATATGTACGGGTATTGAGTTTAGATATTATTCTAAAATTTAATCTACCCAAAAGCAACATAAGTTATTTAAAACAACAACAACAACAAAAACTTTGAGCTGTGTAGTAGAACTTTATTTAACCAGGAACAATAGGAAATGCTATAGAGTAAAAGGGCTCTGAGCAAATTTTTTACATTTTCAAAGGTAACTACTGATTTTGGGGGTTTCTATTTCTAGATGCCTGACAAGACACTTTAAAGGGTTCTGATGTTCACAGGTTGGGGTGCTTTGTGCTTTCTGAAAATCAAGTATCTCAGATTGAGCACCCAAAATCACTAGTCACTTGAGAATTTAGGCAATCACAGGCCCATTGCAAAGACCACTGAAGTCAATGGAAAGACTGCTATTGACTGCAGTGGGCTTTTGGTCCGGCTCATTGACATGCCATAAGGATTGAATCTTCTATATGCTGTTAGACACTGGAATTTAAAGATAACATTAGTAAAAGAAATTAAAAGCTCTTACTAACATCCATGTAAATATGTCAATTGCCAGCTGCCCAGTTAGACAACTCACAAAGAATGAAATTCATCCCTTCCTTCACAAATATCTGACCACATGGAATTTGTGTGGAGAATTTTCCAAGAGGGATGGCATTTCATTGCTTGAGTGGCAAGCAGACCTAGGTATTGCAATGCAGCCCTTCTGACTGCTCTTTCTGGAAATCCTGGCTCTTCCTTCCTAGCTTCTGAAGGCCCCAGGCAGTGAAACTGGTATGGTACTGCTATGCAGAGGGAGCCCTGCATGGGTTCCACATGCATCCCAGAGTACGGTGGAGCCCAGCTCTGTGGGGACTCCCTATGTGCACCTGTGCAGCAGGATTTGAGGATGGGGGTAGGGTGGGGAGGAGCAGTCGGACTGGCAGAGCCACAAGCCTTTGCTTCCTGTTAATCCAGATGCCGAAATGTTCTGAGCTGCTGCACCCTCAGCAGTGGATTAATTGCTACAGAGCAACTGTATCACCACTCCATGGCATGGAGGAAGGATCCTTTCCCACCCCAGGCCCAAAAGAATCCCCTGCCACAAGCCAGGCTGCTCTGACTTGGTGCTGGAGGCAGAAGGGATTCAGTTCGTTATGAAGACTGAAATAACACAAATTTGAAAAGATGGTGTAGCTCATCGAGTTCCATTTTGTTTTAAACTCGCTATTGTGCAAAATGTTCATATTACCAAAACTAGCAGATAGCATTTGAAGTAAATGAAGAGATAACTGCAGTTTTGCAAATCCTGATGTTGATCACTGCTATGAGGCCTTGATCCAGCAAAACGCGTAAGCACAGGAGTAGTTTTATGCATGTGAGTAATCCCATTGACTTCAAAGAGGCTAATATGAGCTGAGACTTCTACCACTGATCTTGTTTGGATCACTATGAAATAACATGGCTAAGTGTCACTGCAATGAAAAGTTCCAGTGTGGAAGCATCACATGTTCCATATTTCCATTCTCTCTATAGCCTCCTTAATTTCCCTCCCTGCAATGCCTCTAAACTCAGAAACACTGTGCCTTACCATTTACACATTGTTTGGCTAATCCTGCCATCCAATGGCCAGTGTGCTCAAATTGAAGTACAGGCTTGGAAGCATTTGGGGGACCTGATTTTTCAGAAGCGGCGAGCGCCCACAGCTCCAGTTGAAGTCATTTGGTGTTTCAAATACTTAGCACTTCTGAAAATCCAGTCCTTAGACTGGTGTGCCTTTTTATGGTCCCAGCCATCTTCCCCCTACCCAACCATGCATAACAACTGGTCAACCTTTAAAAACTAATTGCTTCAGTATTTGCAAGAATTCTGTACGACTAGTGAAAGGAATACTGCAAATTCTGAGTGTGCCTCTGTTTAATTAAGGGAGGAAAGGCAAGCTGGTATGGGCAGTCACTGTACAATTTATACAATTTTTAATCCCTTATTTTGTGTGTTGAATGTTTAATCCCTTTTTTTGCTAAAGCAACCTCCAAACCACCTCTAAATTCCTATATTTTTGATAGCTCAAAAGTGACTCTTTCCCTGACCTTGTGGAGTAAGGCAGAAGAAATCTCTACCATCTCATTTTACTACATGGCATCTTTAGCGTCATCTGTATAAAACGTTAAATCCTACTCTTTATCTCTACACTCTTCTGTAAAAAGGCAACACCTGCATATCCTGGATCCACCATCTGCTCCCCTCTGTCTCTGTGTTCCTTTAATCCCCTGTAATTATTGCTGCTAAGGCGAGTGGGGTGTGCCATTTCTTTCTTTGACAGTGAGGATTAAGAGCTGGCAGCAGTTATGTAATTCTTTTCTTGAAATTACTCTTAATGAGTCTCCTTCAATCTTTCCTCATTCTGTTGTACTTTAACAGAAATTGGATATCTGGCATGTCACCTCAGATAATTGTTTTTAAAGTCACCCTTTCTACATTAACCAACAGCCTCACAACATTTAACATGCCTGCAGTTGGCAATGTATTCATTTTAAGAGTGACCAAAATCATTAGTGTCTATTAATTATAAGGATGGACAGATAGATTTTATGCATAAGCAGATACAGTTACAAAGTAATTTTGGAAGGATGATTCACCACATTAGCTCAGAATTCAGAGAGCTGTAAAGGGAATGGCATAGAAATTCAATGGGGAGCCTACTGCTATTGTTTTCTTTGATGGTTTTTTTGTTTGTTTTTGCTTGACTGTCTATGTTACACTTTGTACAGGAATTCTGGACCAGTCAGCTGAATGATCACAGATACAGTCTGTGAATCGGCAACTGGTAAATCCATCTATAGGTCAATTGTAAATTTCAAATAGCTATTTGTTCTTGATCTCAGGGTGGACGTTTGGTCATCAGAGATTTGGGGCCAGATTCACCTCTGTAAGTGAGCACAACTCCACTGAACAGTGGAGTTGCACCTGCTTATGCCAGTAGTGAATTTGGACCTTGATCTTCTAAGTGCACATCTGTTGGCCTATACTCTAATTGCTGTGTTGAAATCATATTTGCAAGCATGGAGGTGTTTTTGAGGAGGCAGAGTGATTTTAGATTTCATTTGCATGTGCAACAATGGAACTTAAAATACCCTACAAATATACATATATCTTAACATGGGTTCAGCAGTTGGGATAGGGACATAATAGGAAACTGAAATCCTGTATTGGTTGCATTGGGCCAAATCTCTCGCCATGTTTAAGGAGTAGCTGAAGTAACACCACACAGACTAGTATAAAATGGCTCTATACTGAGTCAGCCATGGCCTAGTCCATGAGGCGAGGTGGAGGGAATCAGAATCACAGAAATATAAGGCAGAAAGGGACCTCAAGAAGTCAAGTCCAGCCCCCTGCACTGAGGCAGGACCTAGTAAACTTAGACCATCCCTGACTGGTGTTTGTCCAACCTATTCCTATAAACCTCCAGTGACAGGGATTGCACAGCCTCCCTTGGAAGCCTATTCCAGTGCTTAACTACCTTTATAGTTAGAAAGTTTTTCCTACTATCTAACCTAAATCTCCCTTGCTGCAGATTAAGCCCCATTATTTCTTGTCCTAACTTCAGTGGACATGGAGAGCAATTGATCCCCACCCTCTTTATAACAGCCCTTAACATATTTGAAGACTTATCACATCACCCATCAGTGGGAGGATGTGTCCCCACCCAGATGTGAGGGGCCATGAAACTGACTGACATGGAAAAGAGACAAAATGCTATAGCAAATGTGTTTCCTGCTCCATATTTCTCCTCCTGAGCAGAACTTCATGGAGTCTGACCCCTCTTTCCTACTGCTAGCCTAGGGAAGTTACTGCAGGCCAAGGATAATAGGAAGGTGGGGAGAAAGAGATGGTCAGGAAGAGGGAGCCAGCCATCATCCTGTGGGGAACTGGGTGAATGGGGCCGGGAAGGAGGGTGGCTGAGGAAAAGAGTTCTTCTTTTCTGCCTTCTTCAACTTGGTAACCTCCATCTTCATCTGCTGGATGATAGTATCCCTCAGTCACCATATATGGATCTTGGGTAAGTGGACTCCTGAACTCCACCCCAGTAAAGAGATGGCTTAGCACATAGGCAGCCATCTGCATTTGGAGTAAAAAAGAGTCCCCTCAGGATGAGTGGGAAAATCATGGCCGTGGAGCACAGGTGTACTGCAGAGATCCAGAGGGCACTATACCATAGATGTACCACAGGCTATGACTTGGCCCAGAAAAAGTACGGCTTGGGTACTGGCAGTAAAATACTTTCCTATCAATATACCTCAATTTTTGCTAAGAATAATTCACTTTTAAGTCCCTTCAGTTGCCAATGTTGAGACTGCCAGTAAGATTGCAAATTCTGTGGAGTGATTTTTGTGGTATGGTTACTTATCCATCAGGAAAAAACATCTGTTTAAACTGCCTAGCAAACAACTAGGAGGAACATATGTGACGTCTGAAGTAAATAACTATAAATCCTAGAACTAAAGGCTTGCAAATTAATTTTGAATAGCCTTCAAGAGTATAGACCAATTATGTTAAAAATATATTAATGAATCAAATGTGGTGTTATTACTGTTACGGGTCATTTGCCCTTAAAGATTAGATGTGCATTTTATTTTTTTCTTTCCATTGATGTTATAAGTAACAAGAATTGTTTAAAGTAACAGGAAATTGCTTTTTCATGTATTCTGTATATTTGTGGCTTATTAGTCTGTTCAGTTTGAGTCATTGTTTTGTCTAATTATCCTTGACTTTGAATGTATGCAATAGAATGTTCGGGGGAGGGGGAGGTTCCTTGCCAAAGCTGTGAATTAAAATTTTTATGTGGCTTTCACTTTTGGAATATTTTCAGTTATTTAAGTAATTATTTCTCGCTTCTCAGAATGTAACTTTAAACAGTGCTTTATAACAATAGCAGAGTAATTTTGTATTTATTTTTGTGAATAAAATGTTTATTGTTGACGTTATATTTAAATACCTGTGTGCTTCCATACCTGTATAGTATCTCGGCTTAGCTTTTGGAACCAACTATTTCCAAGGGACAATCAACGTATTCCATTCCATTTCCCTTTGCTGCTTGAGCACTGATGGTATTATTTAAATGGAAGAGAAGAGCCTTTAGAATGTTACTTTCACAGCTTACACATCTCCCTTAACCTTGAAAATGATAGAGGTCCTGTATTATATATAACACTACCAGGTTATAATTTAATCCAGTGGCTGTGTATCACTTCTTAATATACCCTCTCGTGGACACCCAATCTTGAATCCTGTACTACTTCTGTGGTAACTATACTGGTTATATAGAGAACATCACTAGATGGCAGAATTAAGGAAATAAGATTTAAAGAAACAAAACCAAACCCTACCTGGCTTTATTACAGTGGGTGAGGATGTTTGGTTACCAGGGGTGGCTCTAGACATTTCGCCGCCCCAAGCACAGCGTCATGTCGCGGGGGGCGCTCTGCCGGTCGCCGGTCCCGCGGCTCTGATGGACCTCCCTCAGGCGTGCCTGCGGAGGGTCCGCTGGTCCCACGGCTTCGGGAGGTCCACCAAAGCCGCGGCAGAGCGCCCCCCGCAGCATGGGGTCTGGAGCTGCCCCTGTTGGTTACATCCTCTTATTTCGTATCTTCTGCTTTTAATTTCCTTTACCTAGGTGCAGGGTTTTACCAAATCTGTCATTGCCTTCTGCTCCCATTACTCCAATCTCTCCAGGTCATTTTGCTGCTTGGTCCTAGCCTCCACTGTGTTTGCTACCTTTCCAAGTTTTGCGCCATCCACCCATTTGGTCAGGGATGAATTTACACCAAAGACCCAAATCAGCTGTACTGGATGCAGAGAACTGCTTGGATTTGTTGGATTTACCTCAGTTGCGCAAAATACTTTCCAGAAACCTTTTAAAGAGCCCTGAACAAGTCTACATCCAGCAGGAAGCTGCACTAGGTGAAGACCAACATGTGCTTTCCCCAAGTGAGAGAAGCACCTGGGAGTGCTCCATGAGATAACAGTGGTCCATGGACTGCAGTTTAAGAACTGTGGCTCTAATCGTATGCTCCCTGCAATGAAATCACCATATATTTTTCCCTAGATGTAATATGAGACTCAGCACACATAGCTGCAGGATTATCAAAATGGGCTTGTTTGCGGCAACTGGGTAATATATTCTGCAATTCTTTAGTCCTTAAACCCCACTCATAATTAGTCACCTCCCTAAAGGCTTGACTCAGATCAATACGTTTTTGATTTCAGTGATGCAGAGCTGAAGAACTTGGCCTCTTGCCCAACCGGCTGATTCAATAAGAAATGTGATGAAGTGAGGATGGACATTGAGAAATAGAAACATTCTTTTCTCTGAGTCTCAGATGGAGAAAAGTCCAGAATCAAACAGAGGTGACTACTCCAACATACGTCCATGTTTTATTCTCAAATGGTGCTAGTGATCTTTATGTTCTGACCACAAAAATTACCTTTCACTGTACAGGATTTTTCAAGAGAAAAGTTATTCTTCAGTCCTCCTTTTGAGCAATTATCATATGGCTGCCATGTTTAGCCCACAGATGAAGTTCAAGTTAGAAATTCCTTTATAGACCGCTCAGGGCCAAATGGTGGCCATCCCAGGTGACACAGGGAACCCACTCTCACCTAGCGTACAGCCAACATTCTACAGTTCACTGTCCTTAATCATGCCTAAAGGACATGGCCAGATGAGGTGAGGAGTGGCCATGGATCCACCACTGCTCCTTTGGTAAACTGTGGAGGCCAATGCTATGGGGAATATAGGCTGTATCTTTTTTAAAAGGTGTAGTACCTATTCTGAATATACCCCTACAGCACCTTGGAAACATTTTTACGTGCTTTTGCCTTATGTAGGCACTAAGATTCCAACCATCACTGCTCAGTTTTTCACCCCCTTGCCCGTCCAGTTGTGTCTCTGGCTAGAACAGAAGGAGTATTTCTGCAGGGAAAAGCTTCATATTTTTGTTTAAGCAACTTGCTAAGGTCACAGGGGTTCAATGGTTGCACTTGGGAATAGAGCCCACATGTCTTGATTCCCAGTCCCCTGATGTAAACAATACAAGAGAAGTATGTGGATAAATACCTCTTTATGCATCTCTTTCTTGACTATTACAATCAAATAAGACCTCTCTCCCTCAGGCGGGTTCCTGTATTCCTGTGGGTCCTTTTAACAGAAGGCCAAGGTACAAATACTGTTTTCAGTTAACATGTGCTACTCCACTGAAGTCAAAGAGGTTACATGTGTGTATTTGAGAGCCAAACTTGGCCTCATATGTACAATACATGCAGTATTCCTTAGGCACCAAGGAGGTCAAAGATGCTGGTGGCATGATAGCTGTAACCTAGAGTAGGTTTGCTTTGCCTTTTTGGCATTTCTCTTTTCATTTTAAAGTCCATTATAATTATTCTATAAGAAGACATTATAAGGTTTTTTTAATGTAATCTAACAAATGCATTTGTTTGGACAACCACTGAGCTATTTTTTTCCCTTTCTCACATAGTAACACGTGTATGGGAGTTCAGTGCAATTATAGATAAACGTGGCTAAACAAAATTACCCCTTGAGGGCTCATAATGGCCCCTATGCATCTACTGAAGGGTCCCTTAGGTCAACCTTGAACCTACACTCTTATTCATCTTGCCTTGTACCTGAAAACAAGCAGAAAATATACAGGAGAGAATGTTTATAGCTCCAGTTAATCATTTTCCTGACAAGTTTCTCCTATGTGTGTTTTATTATATTGCCATCTAGTGGCTGCTTAATTCATTCTGTAGTGCACACAGTTGTGTGTGAAAGAAGAAACCTCCACAGAGACAGTGTAAAGTATTTCACATTTTGCAAAGCTAAAGGTTTCTTTTTGCTGATGAAGGGGAAGAGGACGTTCTGTACAGTCATCTTCCAGTGCTGTGAATCTCCATGCAAAACTTGTGCACTGCTTAATTCAAACTTGCTACTTGACTGCAGTTAAAGCCGGAATTACGCTGGTTACAGTGGTGAAAGTCCAGAGTGATTCCCTACCTGGCTTGACCAGAATTACTCCACTGAGTAAATGAGATCACCAGTCTGGCCCAGTAGCTAATGATGCCCAGGGACGAACATAACTAAGAGTGATTGTCATTGGGCTGAGACATCATGTGCTAAGGAAATTATACTCACCTCTTTATCCAATTCTGTTTTTAAAAAGATATACACATTTTTGGAAGTGTAGGAAAGCCTTTGTGTTCAAAGCAAGGAGGAAAGAAGAACATGAGTCATACCAAACTTTAAAATGTTATTGTGTTGAAAGTTTGCCGTGGACAACGTTTTCCCAGCCTTTGGTTCTGGAGGAGGCAAAACCCCTCTTCCTGGGCCTATCTCTAATATAACCATCTCCAATTGAGGAGTATGCTAGCTGACTTGAAGGGTATATGAAAAGGGGCTGTCATCTGTGTGCCCAGGTGAGAGCAGTGGGAGGTGGAAGAGAGATGGGGGCCAAACCCACCTTTCCACCTCCCCTAAGTATGGGAGATTCTCCCAGGCCATCCTCCCACAGTGGAAGCTCATTCGCTTCACTCATTTATGAGCAATGTCACTTTGCAGCTACATGCCAGGAGAATGGACAAGATGGTCTTATTAGTGTTGTTCATCTCTAACTTCTGCAGTCCATATAGTTCCCTTGCATATAAAGGTGAGTGGGATGAGAACACTTACCTGAAAGCTTGCCAGGACTGAGTAGCATCACCATGTCCTCAGTGCAGGTAGGTGACACTGCAGGCAGGGGAGCAGCACTGAATATGAAAACACGGACCCACAGGTTGTAAAGGGCTGAACCCCGCTTAGTCTCCCTCCATGCTGCTCTTCTTCATAGGCAAGTCGGCAACTCAGCTAGCTTGGGTTGCTACTGTGCTGTTGGCTCCAGGCCATAGCTACTCTTCGTGAACACTCTGGCTGGACTCATGAAATGCTGAGGGATGCTAAGGCTGCAGTGATTATTTCCTCTCTCTAACTCTGTATCCAGGCCTGCATGTGTAGAGCAAAGTGTCATGCTGAATGACTGTTTGTTTCAGTTACCTGGCTCCGCAGGGGAGAACATAGTGCAGGAGAGACAGTTGCCTATGCACAGAGTCTGGGTGGTTAATATGGGTTTGCTTCCCTCTACATTGCGCAGGGCAGTTCTGCCTATAGGCCCATGTTTCTATGTCGGAGAGGAGAGGAAGGCTGGGTAAAGTGATGCACTGCACCATCTTAGATACTCAGTGGTAAATATTAAGAGTGTTACCTTTAGAGGGGTGCCTGAACAAGAACTCTGGCTTCTAGCACTGCTAAATGTGAGCAATGTTTGGACTTGAACTTCACAGATCAGACCTCCTGCTTAGTTGTCACATCAATACACTACCGTTGTTGAAAACTCCATGAGTGAGTGCAGAAAAGTACTGGTCTGACCTTTCAGAGGACAAAAAGCACCTTGAGATCATGTTCTAAGAACAATTTCAAAGTCTCCCATTTATTTTGGTGAAAAAGCCTGACCATTTTTGAGCACCTAATCTCACGCTGTATTAGTCATTTGTTTGTCATCCACTCTCATCCACAGTACAATGGAAAAGGATTGGAATCTACACCAACTCAGCCTCCTCTGCATCAACTGCTGCTGTGTTCTCCCACATCAGAAAACATCTCCTCAGAAAACCTTGATTGGCTTGACTCAGAAACCTGCTTTTAATTTCTACAGCAAATGGTTTGTGGGGGAGGGAGGAGGAAAAAGGGTGGAGCGGGGGGCAGAGGGAATGGAAATCCTCTACTGGTAAAAGAAGAAAAATCAGGGTTAATACAAGATGATAGAATGTCTCTAGGCTGAAAATTAGAAACCCAAAGCCAGTGAGATTGTTCCATGCCGCTAAAGTGACCAGTACGGTTCTGTGGATGATGGTGACAAGACTAAATGCTGGATTTCCACTCTCCCTTCTATAGGACAAGATTGACGAGCTAAAGAGATGCTCAGTCAGGGAATGGAATCAGAAAAGACAGAAATTAATCACCACTGCCAGACCATTGTAATCTCATTATTTTGTGGCTGGCTGAATCCATCTAATATTTTCCTCCCTCCAGCATCATGCTCTGTGCTAGCTAGGGAGGATATTTTTCTCTTCCTTTCCTCTTCCCCTCTCTCTCAGCTGCCTGGAGGCAAGAGTGTCTCTTGGCCTCCCGTGTGCACATGCCTTATAAAACAGACTTTAATTACATGATCACATACTATTTTTTCCTCAGGACCCCAAGTTTATTCAGTGCACTGGGCAGAGCTGCTGTGGGGACAAATCGGGATTGTGTAGGACCCTTGCCTTATTTGTTGAGGAAGTTGGAAGGTTTGTACCTACTGTGGTACCTTGGAAACAGCAAGCCAAGGCTCAACCAAAGCTAAAGGCCTGCACATTCAACTACAAAGGAGGAAGTACCAGGCTGTGAACTACTACTTGGGACAATGAATGGAAAAACAAAAAACAAAAAAAAACCCAACCAGGAATAGGAGTTAAGGTCAAAAGTTAAAAATCAGGGATCCAAAAGGGGACACCAAGCAGAGGACCCCTCACCGTGCCCACTGCTCTTCAAAGGTGTGCAAGGACTAGTCAGTGGACACCATCCAGAGGAACTCTACCCAAGGTGTGACTGAAGAAATGATCGGAAATAAGCCTCCACAGACAGAGCTCCCTCACCCCTCCTCACCCTGGAACCTCCTCCTCCAGGTCTGGGAGATGGCCTTCTTGGCCATTGCTAGAAGGACATTGATGAAGCGGTCTCATGACTTTATGGGGCCATGGATAGGGTGTGCAAGGATAAACAAGGGAGGGGGAAAGTGCAGCCAGAAGCTCAGTAAGAAGTTCTGGAGGAGCTGGAAGCAGGGCTGTAACCTGACACACACCATGCAGACATGCTGGCTGAGTCCCACAAGGTCCACCCAGGCCCTCTGTAGGCCAGGAGGTCTCAGAGTCTGGTGACATGAGCCAGGGCCATGCTCTTGCTGCAGAAGGGACAGGCATTGGGGGATTCCAATCCAGTCTGAAATATGACACTCCTGTTAATACCCCAGAATTACATTCACCTTTTTCCACAACTCAATCACACTGTTGTCTCATATTAAATTTGTGATGCACTATAATTCCCCGTCCTTTTTAGCAATACTACTGCCTAGTTAGTTATTTCCCATTTTGTAGTTGTGCATTAGATGTGTCCTTCGTAAGTGAAGTACTCTGCACTTCTCTTTATCTTGATTTCAGACCAGTATTCCAATTTGTTAAAGTTATTTTGATTTCTAATCCTGTCCTCCAAAGTGCTTGCAACCCCTCTCAGCTTGGTGTCAGCTGCAAATTTTATAGGCATATGCTCCACTGCATTATCCAAATCATTAATGATATTATTGACTAGTACCAGACCCGAGAACAACTCCTGTGGGATTCCACTAGATACCCTTCCCAGTTTGACTGAAAACTATTAATAACTACTCTTTGAGTACGGTCTTTCAACCAGTTGTGCACCCACCTTCTGGTAATTTCATCTAGACCACATTTTCCTAGTTAGGTATTGAGAACATTGTGTGGATGTATCCCGAGAAGGGGGCTTGGCTCAGGTAGCAGTTTTTTACCGAGAGCTGATGAGCAAGCGTCTTAGAGGGGTCATAAAGAAAGAAAAGCGTACCAGGGGTGGGAAAAGTGGAATCAGCAAGGAAACTACTACTTTGGAGTGTCAGGGGTGCAGGGGGAGCTGTGCAAGAGAGCGAGTGGAGGTGGACCTGACCTAAGGGAGGATTAAAACCAATAACAAGTTTTTTTTAGCCATATAATAAAAAGAAAGAAAAGAAGAAGAAAAGTGGACTTTTTAAAACTTAACGGAGGGAGATTTAGAGATGGAGATATATCTGAATCTGATATACATACTACTTTGCTTTTGTCTTTAATGGGAAGGAAGGAGGAATAGGAATAGTGATAGAGGGACCGATGGAATGAAGATATGATGAGTGACAATCTGTAGGTAGAGGTAGAAAGCCAAACTTGAACACCTTAAGGGAAAATCTGGGGGGGATAATCTTCCCTCTATAATATTAAAATTGAATAGGATATAGGGATATAGATAGCTATAAATAATCTTAAATATCAATAAAATAAATTACTTGGATTAGCTAATGTTTTTCTACTGTGGAGATATGTTCAAGTATGAAAAAAAAAGGAAAAAAAAAAAAATAGGCCTTATAGTAACATCTGTAGTATGCAAAAAAAATGAAAAAAAAAAAAAAAAAGAGAGAAGAGAAAAGAGAGAATGGGCTGCTGGGATAGATGGATGGATGGCAGCATGGATTAAGCCAAAAATTAACCAACCCAATCTTGACCAAGTAAACTTCTTTTAAATTAAGAGATTTTTTAGATCTGATCGAATCTGGGATATCTCTGGATCTTGATTATCGTTTGAGCACATGAAGCATTAAATATTACTGGAAAAGATGAAATGAAATGAAAAAAAAGAAAAGGATAAGGGCTGGTAGGAGGGGAGAGAGAGGGGTAGGAGAGGGGGGGGGAGGGGTTGAAGGGGAGGGTTTGGATGGGAGGGGTTACAGGGTCTGGGGGGGGGGCTTTTTATTTTCATTATTTATTGTTTTGATCTTGAATTCAAGAGTAGGAGTTTATTGTTGGGCTGAGAGAGTGGGGTAGGAGTGGGGGGATTTGGGGGTGAGAGGAAGTTGGGAGATTTCTATGGAGATGGAGATTTAGATGACCTTGTAATTTGGTATAAGTAACAGGATGAAATTAATGAAATTGAAGTAAGGTTATGCATTTAGGAATGCTAAACTTAGTGTTAGTTATAAGCTTGTTTGGCCAGTTGGGGAAAGTAAGGAGGGAGGAGAAGGAGGAGAGGAGGAGGATGGATGAGTGACTATGAGATGAGAGAGACAGTGTGGATGGAAAGATAAAAAAAGCTAATGGGGTCTTGGGTTTTAGGTTAGGGTAGTTAGGGGAGGTGAGGGTTAAGGGTTATATAAGGAGGTATAAGGTGGTGTTTTGTGTGGTGTGTTGTGGTTGTTTGTCCCATGTGAGGTTTTTTTGGTCTCCATGTTTAAGAAAGAGAAGAGAAAACAAGAACATGAGAGAAGGAAGGCCAGGGGATGGAAATGGAAGGAGGAGGAAGGCCTTGTTTTGGAAGGAGATTTGAGGAGGAGATTTTCCTAGGAAGAGGAGATATGATTACATATAGATAATATATTAAATATATCAGAGGATAAGGAGAGGGAAGGGAAGGGAAGAAGGAACAATGTGGACGTCAAATGTGGACAAAGGAGAATTAGAAATTCAATCAGGAAATTCAGGCCAGAAAAAGGCAATTGCAGAGGGGAGTACAATACTGGAACAGCCTGCAGGGGAAACAACAGGGGGGGAGAGGGGGGGGGTAAGGACCTCCATGACTTTAAGATTAAGGTAAGGATGGTATGATGGGATGATAGGATGATCAATGGATAAATAGTCAATACAATGGGTCAATGGTAAGTTAATGGTATGATGTATGAATGGTATGGGGTCTTTTTGCCTCTATATTTTTGGCTGGAGAGTTTGGCCCGGCTCCAGGTTCAGCTGGGTTCAGCTTTTTTTTATAGGTGGGAAGGGTTTTCAAGGCCTCCAAGGGGCCTGGAGGGCTTGGGCCTTTGAGGTGGGGTCTTTCTGGCATGGGGTGGGGTGGGTGGCTGGGTGGGGGTGGGCTGCATCTCATCTTGCAGCTTCTTGGAAGAAGTCAGACTAGATGATGATAATGGTCATGTCTATAAAAGCCTTATTAAAAAAACCAAGATATATCTCTACTGCTTCCTTCTTGTAATGTGGTTCACTTACTGTTGGGACACCTCCTTGTGGCCATGCCTGGGGATTAGCTCCTTTCAGGCCAGATTCCCCCCCAACACACACACACATTCTGACAGTTACTCATGTCACACACCCCTTAGCTCTCCAGGACTCACAGTATTCCCTCTAAATAATTCAGCCCTCCTCTGAGGTCACCTCCCTTTCCAGGTTATCAAATTCCTAATGGATCTGCTTTCCATATACCATGCCAGACAGTCTTCCAGTCCAAGGCCACATCCTGTATGACTTTCTCAGCAGCTGGTAGGAGAACCTGGGCCTGCTCACTACTCTAGGTTTCAACCCAGGGACCCTATGCCCAGCAATAATGATTTGTTCAAGCTCCAACCATGTTGCTGTTACCCTGGGCTCTTCCTTACCTCTCTTCTTCTTTATCTCCTAGCCCTACTCTGGGTTTACCACTGGAGCTTCCTTGCTTCCTGGGGCTAGTTCATCCCTCTTGGCTTCTTACCACAGTCTGTAGTCCAAGGCAGGATCCCAGAACCTACTCTTCCTCTAAAACTCCTCCTTGTACCAGGCTAAATCCTCTCCATCCTAGGGGTGACTGTGGAGCTCCCAGCTACCCTTTCCCCCAACCACCAACTTTCTCTCTTCATAGGCCTATCCCAGCTCCTCCCCCAAGCAGGTTTCATCAGCCATTAGGACTTATCAGTCCCTGGCTTTGCTCCAATTGGCCAATTTTACCTGTTCAGACATTGTGTGGGGTGGACACCCCAGCACAACCCCAATCCTCTAGGCCAGAAACTCTGTCAAAAAAGATAATTAGGTTGGTTTGGCATGATTTGTTCTTGACAAATCCATGCTGGCTGTTCCTTATAATCCTATTATACTCTAAGTACTTACAAATTGATTAATAATTTGTTCTAGCGTCTTTCTGAGTATCTAAGTGAGGCTGACTGGTCTATAATTCCCTGGGTCCCCTTTGTTCCCCTTTTTAAAGATAGACATGATGTTTCCCCTTCTCCAGTCCTCTGGGACCTCACTCGTCCTCCATGAGTTCACAAACATAATTGCTAATGGTTCTGAGATTGCTTCAGCTAGGTCCTGAAGTACCCTAGGATGATTTTCATCAGGCCCTGCTGACCTGAATACCTCTATCTTATCTAAATATACTTTAAAGAGACTCATCTTTTCTCCTTTTAGATCCCTTGTGAGGTGTAACTCATTTTGTGCCTTAGCCTCTCTGATTTTGTCCATATATGGGGTTTTGTTATTCTTTTGTACTCCTCCTTAGCAATGTGTTCATGTTTCCACTGTTTGTAGGATTCCTTTTTTATTTTCAGGACAATAAAGACCTCCTGATCGAGCCATATTGGCCTCTTACTATTCTTCCTATCTTTCCTTCACATCGGGATAGTTTGCAGTTGTGCCTTTAATAGAATCTGCTTGAGAAAGCACCAGCTCTCCTTCACTCCTTTATCCCCTGAGATTTTCTTCCCCGAGACCTTACCTACCACTTTGTTAAAGTCTGCTTTTCTGAAGTCCATTGACCTTATGCTGCTGCTCTCAGGCCTTCCTTTCCTAAGAATCATTAAATCTATCATTTCATGATCACTGTCACCCATATTGTCTTCCACCTTCAGATTCGCTACCAATTCCTCTCTTTTGGGCTAATTCAAGTCCAAAATGGCTGTCCCCCTGCTTACTTCCTCCACTTTCTGAAACAAAAGTTGTCCCCAATATATTCCAAGAACTTATTGAAAATGTTGTGTTTTGCCATATTACTTTCCCAACAGATGTCTGGGTAGTTTAAGTCCCCCATTACTACCTCTTCTTGTGTTTTGGATATTTCTGTTAGTTGTTCTAGAAATGCTTCCTCTTCCTGATTTGGTGGGGTACAGTAGACCCCTATCATGACATCACCTCTATTTTTTTAATCCCTTTTATCTTTACCCAGAGACTTTCATCTAGTCTGCCTCTCACCTCCTTCTGGATCTCTGAACAAGTGTATATATTCCTCATGTACAATGCAACATCGTCTCCCTTTTTATCCTGCCTCTCCTTCCTGAACAAGCTATACACTGCTGCACTAATATTCCAATTATGAGACTTATCCCACCAAGTCTCCGTGATGCCAGGTAAGTCATAATTCAGCTTACATACTAATACCTCCAGTTCTTCATGTTTATTCCCCATACTCCTTGCACATTCCTCCACTGATTTCCCTCATTGCTCCTATGACCCTATTGTAATTTCCCACGTCCCCCTCAACATCTAGCCCTGTGTTAAGGACATCTCTTTTATGCTTACCTAACACTGGGCTTTTGTCACCTGCTCCCTTTGAACCTACTCTAAAGCCCACCTCACTAGGTTGGCGATTCAATAGGTGCAAAGATTCTCTTCCCCTTCTTGGTCAGGTGGACCCCATCTCTTTCCAGCAGATCTTCTTCCGGGAACCAGCATCCCATAGTCAAGGAAGCTGAAGGCCTCTTTTCTGTCAAGGTACTTTCTCTTTCTTTCAAGGTACAATATTTTCCCAGAATCAAAGTACATGATGGCCAGCAGGTGGCATCATGGAAGAGAAAAGAAATAAAGAAATAATGCTTCCATGTTAAACTTGCATAGATTTTAGTTGGTTTATCTGTAATTTAAAGAATCACACACCTGATTTATTTCATTTTCAGGGCTAACTGCCCATACGAATCAGACAAGAAAAGGCACAAGCTTCAGATATTTTTGCTAGGCAATCACAGCTCCTTCCCTGAGACATGGACTTTGAATTTCTGTTGCGAATAATTGTAAGATCTATTCTACATGATTAAACCTCAGCATTCTTGGTGATTAAATCAATGTTCCATGCACATCTACGTAACCAGGGCCAGTTTTAGGTGCAGGCAAGCAGGGTGGACAACCTGGGTGCCAGTGTGCAGAGGGTTCCTGTTGTGAAGCAGAGAAACTGCCAGCCAGCACAGCAGGGGTTAAAGAAAGCCTTTGGGCCAGTGAGCCCCACCCCTCTATACCTGCAGACAATCCCAGGTCTGGAAGGGGGATAAAAGAAGAGAGGCTGGCTCATTTCACGGCTGATTGGTGGAGAGGCAGGAGCTAGCTGTCTCCTTGCCTGAGGGGACAGAGGACTGGCCTGCCAGCCAGGACAGCCACCTAGATGTAAGCACTGGTTTCCCAGCCAAGGGAGTTTACGAAGGACCCCCCAGCATGGGAGGTATCTGACCGAGCAAGCCCCAGAGACATTATGGGGCTTGCCCTCACCAGCTTGCAGCTGCCTCACCCAAGGGAGACTGGGACTGCAGCAAGGTGCTGTCTGGACCTCAAAGGGAGTCTTGTGGAAAGCAAGCTACCTGGTAGATTGGACTAGAGGGAACATGCCCCAGACTGAATGGCCTGGTAGGAAGTAGCCCAGGGCAGTGGATTCTGACTCCCTGCGAGGAGGGACACCAACCCCGCTGTTCAGGGGTTGCCATACACAGGGCCTGGGCTGAGGCCTGTTGGAGAGGGGCTGAGTACCTGGCAATCTAACCCCTAGGCTGCTCAGCCACCCAAACCCCGTTACAGTGCCACACTGCTGGATGGGCTGGATGTGTTTGGTCCACTGATCGGCTGTGGGTTTGTTGGTTGCTTGCGGGGGAGGCGCTGGCAAAAATGTTTTCTGCTCTGGCTGAGAGAATGGCTAGCGCTGTCCCTGTATATAACTCATCTTATTTAAGAAAAGTACTGCCCTTTACAAGACACACTGACAGCGTATGACCAACAGATAAGCTACAAGACCCTCGAGCCTAACCAGTACGCTGACAAGAGAACAAATGGTGCTCTGAGTAAAAGAGAGCAATAGTTACACTGATCACTGCTGTCAGAATCTTTTTTCAAAATTTCTGAATAAGTGTTTTAAAGAAAGTCACTTATCAGATAAGATGAAGACTAGGCAGAAAGGGGACAAATGAGAAGTCTGCTAATTTTAGAATGGTTAATAACTGGTATTATTAATATTTATTATGTGTAATGCAGTGGTGCCGAGGAGGCACGTCATGGACCAGGACCCCACTGTGCTAGGTGCTGTACAAACACAGAACAAGACAGACAGTCCCTGCTCCAAGGGGCTCATGCTCTAAGTAAACTATCTCCCATTAGTTACATTCATTGCTTTAAAATTAAAAAAATCTTTTGGTACTTTTGCTGTTTGTATTAATAGGAGTCTATGAGTACTTGGGCCTAGGGCTAGAAGACCCAAACTTGAGTTTTGCTGTTCTGCTCCTGAACTCCAATCCAGGGACTCTTATGTACAAGGAGAACCTTGAAACACTCTATGGGCCTGATCCAAAAGTCAATGGAAATATTCCCCGTGACTTCAGTAGGCTTTCAAGCAGGCTCTATATGCATATTATTTTGTAAAAATATACAGTTCAAGAATGTACTTCTCGAATATTAAAAATATAGCTAAGCAAGTGGAACATTAGCTACTGATGCTTCAGTTTAAATGATTCCCATTACAGGATATCCTATTTAAACTGAGGACACTATTCCAATAAGATCTGGGAAAGGGAAACCCTCCTCATATGGGAATTTCAGAAAGTATCCTCTGAGGTTGAAAGGGAAAAATAATTTTCCAGTCCTCTTTCTACTGGACATGCGAATGGGCGTTCATTCCATCAAGAACTGTAAGAACTGCATACTCACTGCTGTGCGTCGACTGTTCTATACAATAACAACATTTTGTTTACAGCACTTGATCCATATGCTGGAAGCTATAGTTTTCAAAAACTCAGTTGCAGCATTTTCTCACAATAGAGCTGCACATTAGGAAGACCAAAAGAATATGCAAAAATAATTTTCTTTCAAGGTGAGTCCAAGTGGAAATAAGCAACATGCTGGATAGTGGAAAATTGTCTGGTTTTGGCAGGTGTCATGCTGTTAAGTCGCTTTTTTAAGGATAATTAATTGTCTGTGTGAGACTCCAATTGAGTACTACCCATCAGAAGCTTCTCATGCCAGAGCTGTCATCAGGAAAGCAGAGGATAGGATTGAGAAACTCATTGGGAAATCAGAAAATCAGTTTTGATAGTTTATGGAATAGTGCTGTCCCCTACTGGAATGGGGTGAATAGAAAAACAAGTGAGGAAAAGAAGAGGAGACAAAGGCTTTGTGGCTGACTTTAGTCATGGCAAAAGATACAAAATGGCCAGCTTTGGAGAATGGAGTCTCCTGATTATCCATAGAATAGGTATTACTTACACACTGGCAATTGCAAGGTTATCTATCTTCATTTTCAATGTGCCCATAATTGTAGCATCTTTCCCCTCAATTCTTAATAACCATAATGCCCTATGTGGCTCTGCTCGATACTGGAGGGGTCACTTGTGAATGCAAATGAGCAGTTTGTTTTCTACATCTAGTTAATTTTCTCAGGGCCGGCGCAACCCATTAGGCAACCTAGGCAGTCGCCTAGGGCGCTAACATTTGGGGGGGCGGCAACCACGGCAGCCGGATCTTCGGCCGCCCCGATCGTCGTCGGTATTTCGGGGGCAGGACCTTCCGACGCCTCTGTCGGGGGTGGCATTTCAGGGGTGGGACCTTCCGCCGCCCCGGTCGTCGTCGGCATTTCGGGGGCGGGACCTTCCACTGCCTCTGTTAGGGGCGGCATTTCGGGGGCGGGACCTTCAGCTGCCTCTGTGGGGGGTGGCATTTCAGGGGCGGGACATTCCGCCACCTAGGATGGCAAAATCGCTGGTGGCACTCGTGCATTTTCTGTACTTTTGGGTCCGATTTTTCAAAAATCTCAGTGGGAGTCTTTACCTGTGCATTGAACGAATCTGATCGTGAGTCAGACATGGAACCTCCTGATACTACCAAGCTGCTTTTCAGAGGAGAAACTCACTTAAAATTGAAACTGGCCATTTGTCAGTTTATGCATGCTTGTGTGAAGAATGGATGTGACCAGAGAGCAAGTGCGGACTGTTACTGTTGCCAAATCAAAGCTGGCAAGCTCGCAATGAGAAATGTATATAGAAATGGGCAGGAGACATGGTGCAGTTTGGAACCGTTTGAAGGAAACATTTCAAGTTACTCTAAGCACTTCAAGGTTGGCACAGATCTGGGCTAGAAGAATACTGGAAATGAAATGGTTACCTGGGCCTCTGCCTGCCTGATGATGTGTCAGGAGAATGTTCTAGATACATGATGCTGTTCTTTCCAGAATAGTTTGCAATCGCTTTCATGAAAATGCTTACAGAAGAGGTCTAGTTTGTAGGTGACTGTGACTTTTTAATGATCTGAGCCTGGACTGTCCCCTCTCTTTTTGGAATTAAGAGAACCCATCTTGAGTGGTTCTCACCTGGAGATGTGGATTAGTGAGCAGGAGTGCCACCTCTTCTTCTTTATTGTGCCCATTCCCAGTTACCCAGTGATAGCTCTTCCAGCTGGAATGCCTGGGAGAGAATGTTTGTTTGTCAAGTTGGGAGCTGGAGAAGAGAAGCCAGTCCTCATGGCACTCTCTCCTCCCAAAGTTAGGGTGACCAGACAGCAAATGTGAAAAATCAGGACAGGGGTGGGGGTAATAGGGTCCTATATAAGAAAAAGACCTCAAAATCGGGACTTGCCCTACAAAATTGGGACATCTGGCCACCCTACCCACAGTGGCTAACGTGACTAAATTAATGTTGCTTTGGCATTAATGGTGACATCAGACCATCTTCCTCTGGGAGGTGAAGATCTGACAGAACTCTGCGGGGTGAACTTGTTGAGGTGAACTTGTTGAATTCCCACTGAAACACTAAGATTTGGAGCTCTCAGATGCTCATTATTTTATCTGCATAGACAATTACTTCATAAAATCACCTCTAAATGTGGGGGAAATATTGTAGATTTGATTTTTTTTTGCTTGTTTTCCTGTTCTTCACATCATTAGGACTTTGAAATGTGCTATCATACAGATACAAGCTGCATTTTTATTTGCATGTCAAAGTAATGTTGGGCTTTTTTTGACCTTTTTCTTATTGGCTGGTTTTAAAAAATATATGTTGAATTAGAGGCTGTTCTGACCATGTTAAGTGGTAATAGACTGCTCTCAAAACCACTTAGAGCTATCTTGCAGAAGCAGCTGCTCTGACAATGTTGCATTAGCAGGGTTATAACTGCATTAGCCTTTACAGAGATCTAAATTCAATACATCTAAAGAGATATTTTAATGTAGATGCTTCTTTGAGACACTGCACATGGTGCTAGTCCAGGAGAACAAGAAAGTGAAAGTGACCGGAAACACAAAACAGTATCGGGTCACTGTCCATGATGGGTGAAATGCCCCAAGTGCTACAGAATCTGTAGCACTAGTATACATGAAAGCATAATTTGTCCTGTAATTTTTAATTTGACAGTGCAGCATTTAAAACTCTCTCTCCAGTAACGATGTGTACTAGATTATGCTCCCAATTACTCCATTACTGTCAGTCATAAAATAGCTGGACACATAGACTGTTCTATTTGGACTTCACTGTACTAGTACTTAATCTAAGGGAAAACACTGGTGTTTAAGAGAGCAGAATGTTTTTGTTGCACAATGTTTTATGTTGGCAAAACAAATACTTACGATTGGGCCTGAGACCCAAAATTCAGATTGTCATTTGAATCTGTTTTTTCCCACAGTTCAGGGCTGGTTGGGGAGTTGGTTGTGCTCATCTCTGTAAATAGCTGCAGTCTGTGTTTGAACTCTTTTTGTAATCATCTGTTTTTCTTCCTGAATTACTTCTGTGATTCAGGACAAAGAGAAGTGGCTGCCTCCACACCTAATTCGGGCACTGCCCCTGAGCCTGTCCATTTAATCAGCCAATTCCTGACAATATGTCACTTCCTGAGAAGAGAGATGCCCAGATTTCAGCATGCTTGGCTTGGGTGTGCAAATTCCCATCTGACAGTTTTACCATATTGCAACATTTTACAGTCATCAGATTGCCTATCCATCGCACTCATTGTCTGTTATAAGGTACCTGTCAGAACCTCTGTAGCTAAGGACAATTATATTCCTTCTTTCTGATGGGATCTAATATGAGTCAGGATGAAAATTGGCAGGGTTTTTTTGGTTCTTTTCAAAATCTGCTTTACATTTTGTTGGCCAGTTATAGTGAGAGACAGACGTTTTTTGCCAACTTGAGATGCTTTTTCACACCTCTAACAAAACACTAGGCTTGGGTTTTAATAGGATACTTTCAGGGTATGTTTTACAGTGTTATTTTTTTTAAATAGTTGATTGTGCCAAATTCATCTTTGGTGTAACTTCACTGAATAAATTAATTTGACCTACTGTTTGCTGTAATCCTTTAGAAGCTTAATAGTGAATTCCCTGTCCAAACAAAATTAAACCATATGAATGCAAGTTAAAGGCCTGATCCTGCCAACACTTATGCACGTGAGTAACTTTATTCACCTAAGTATTTCACAGGCTTCAGGAGACTACTCATGTGACTAAAACTACGCCTATAGGCAAGCGTCTACCAGATTGGGCCATTCAATATCTTAAAAATAAGTTTAACAAGATATTGTCACACTAAAATTAATGCACTAAACTAATAATTAAATATACCCTACTTACCTATGTTACTAATAACAGACGTCATCATTAAAAGAGAAAAACAATTAAAAATCTCTTACTTTTCACCATGAACATGAACCCAAACAAGAATATATTAGCAAATGTGTCACAACACCTTCAACTGTCCCAGTGACTATGCATTATGGACGTGGGGTTCTCTTTTGGCTGATCAATCCACTCCAGACAATGCTATAAGCTACTGATATATATATATTTTTCATTTGCATAAGCTGGATTTGCACATTTTTACTCTCCCAATATGCTGGGTGAAACCACCTTGAAGCTGATGGGCATAAGTGACACCATTCATTTAGGACAAATGTAAAAAAATAATCCAGCTCCCTTATGGAATTAGGTATCTGAAACAAAAGGAGCCACCACTCAAGAAAGGGCAGGTTTGAGTAGAAACCTAATCATGTGGTCTAACAGGTTTCCTTGGAGACTAATATAAAAAATACAAGGGGCTGTGGCTTTGACTGGTGAATCTGTGTGCGTTTGTGTGAGAAGCAGCAAAAATGTAGAAGGACTAAAGAGGCCCCAGACACAGCTAGAGAAGCTCTGGTAGCATGACCCTGAGCAAAAAAGGTATAGGAGAGAGAGCTTTTGGGCTGCATACTGGCAGAAAGAGGCTTGGAACTGTGAGCAAACTACCTTGTTGATTTGACCTGTGTTCAGGGAAACAACACTTCGTACATTTTTTTTTGTAAATAAAGTTATTGCATCTCAGAAATACCTGACTCCATCAATTTCTCCTCCAAATGGAAACAACTTGCTAGACCCTGAAAATTGAGTAACCTAGGTCAAAAAAGAATAACAATATTATCACTTAACCAACATGGAATATGTAATATTAGCCAGGACTGTGGAATCCCTAATGGAGGATCATGTATACAAAATATGTAGCTTCAAAAGAACTCAACTATATTATCATTGAGGGCAAAAATTAGTCTCTTAGGGCCAAATTCTGCCCTAAATGACATCTGTGCAAGCCCAAAGTCTTAAATGGAGAGTGTAAGTGAGGGATTTAGCATTTAATGTTGCTTCAAAGTACAGGTACCTGCCTATTTAATATAAAACAATAATATTCAATGAAATTAAGTGGCATTTGCTAAATAACTGATGTATATTAAAATGAAATGTTTCCTAATGGATAAAGAAAGATGCCTTGAATGTCAGGGCATTGTTGTATGTACATATACTCATTAATAATAAAATCAGTTTATATAAATTAAGATTAATTTGATTTATTTTGATCCTTTAGTAAAATACAGGGACTTGATGCCCTGGCTCTTTTGTGAGAGAGATATTAGACATATTGTTAAAACTTTTTTTTCCACAAAATCTACCAACATCTAGCCAGTAGACCAGCTTTTCCACCCACAGCTTTATAAACTGGGCTACAAGCTCACATACAGAGAACCAGCTCTTGGTTTTAGGCTACTAGCCAGCTGAGTTCCTCACCCCCAGAGAGGATTAACATAATTCACCAGTATCTTTCTCAACCAGTATGTCAGCTGTGACCCTGCTTACTCTTTGCCCCTCTCAGGGATTTTTATATTCATATTAAGCATGGATGAGGCAGCTTTCTGAATCTGATGGTCTTGTCAGCTAGCGACACGAGGTAGCTGAGGGGCAGGCACTGAGCGTGTCAGCAAGAGTGCTCATGAGGAGAAGCTCTGCACACTTAGTGCACAATGTAAACAAATAATAAGGCTCTGGAGGAATTACCAAACATTCTGGCTAAATGACAAAAATCTGGTCCTTTGTAAGTATGCTGCCTCTGAGAAACAGATCTGAACCCTTGTCCCATTCTTCTCTGACCTATATCTAGCCTTTTTTGGGAAGCATGATCAGGTGATTGGATGATGGAATAGAGAGTATGGGGTAAAACTCCCACTGACTTCAGAGTGTGCAAGATCAACACCTTTGTACAAATTTAGTATTCTATTCTTGCTGCTGGCTTATAGGCTCCTGTAGAAAGAGAAGATAGGTGGAGGAGCAAGACAATATTTAAATCTTTAATAAAAAATCTTGCCACAAAAACAAATAAAGAGTTGCCCCCACCATAAAGGTGCCTCCTAAATGAATGAACTATTAAAAAACCCCAAACACTCAAATATTCCAAAATAGTGCATAAAATAATCCAAATTCTAGGTATCTTTGCCACAAGTTCAAAATACAATGACTCAGAATAAAATAATCAGATAACCCATCACCATAAATTTCAGTCACTAACAGAACTCCAATAGTGACATTCTGGCCTCATGGAAGTCAGTACCAAAACTTCCTTTGACTTCAACAGGGCCAGGATTTCACCCCAGATGTCCTTTGTTGGTCAATATTTCCAGGTTGCCCAGTTTCAAGTGAATTTCATTTTTAAGTTTGTGGGTTCTTGCAGACCTCAAACCCTGGGTTTTTGAAACCATGCAGACCAAAACTGGTAGATTCTGCATTGCCCTATAGAACAGCTGGGGTAACTATATCAAACTGCATTTCCTTTTTTAAAAAATCAATATATTCTCATGTATCATTTTTATTAAAAACCAAGACCTCCATATGGTGCTGCTACCTTTGTGCAGCACGCAGCAGAGGCAAAAATATTATTCCTCGTTTGATGGTTATTCCTGCTTGGTTAAAAACATCCTTATCTTCCTCTGACTTCTCATGTTCTCTCTGGGGAAAAGAAATCCCAACAACTTTGCATAAATTAGAGGTGCTAGTAGCTGAAATGAAACAACCAGTTCGTTCACCGCTATAAAACTGAGCTCCCAGCAAAAGGAAAGTGCTTGTGTACATTCAGCTTTTGTAAGAGTGGGGGTGGGGAAACACCTGCCTTTTTTTTTTTCAAGTGTGACCTACCTTATTCTTTCTCCTTGAAAGCCCTGAAAATATCACATTTCCTTTCCCTCCACCTACTCGACAAAAATGTGTAAGATGTTAGCACTCTTGATTTTTCTAACTACTCCCACATATTTTATGTCATAACTTTCCTCTCCCAGTGAACTCCAGACGTTCTCTTCATACCACATATCTCTTTTCTAACTTACCCCAGTCTTTCTTTTATCTCTGCCACCTACCCACACCAACATCCATGGGTCTGGAAATTTTACCAAATACCTATGAGCCAGTGGACTAAACCCACAAGATCCAAATAGAGATGAGTGATGAGGGGGAGCCCCTTTTCAGAGGGAATGCCCAAGTGAGACCAGTCAACCCCATCACTCCAAGACAGCTACAGGGAAAGGAACAGAATTCCTACCAGGGGCTGTCCTGTGTGTTGCCACTTTTCACGTCAGCTTTGGCTAGTAGATGACTGATAAGTTTGAATTCTCCCACCTGACTGCTGGAATGGAGCAGGAACGTCCTTTCTCTCGCCTCTCCCATCTAGAGCTTCTTGGATGCTTTGAGGATGGTTGGACTGTTAGACAATTTTCCATCAAATTGTTTGATGGAAAATTGGGGTCTCAACTACATTAATTTTTTTTGGTGAAAAATTATCTTCCCACAGAATTATGATTTTTTTTTCATTGAAAAACCAAACACAATCACTGAAATATTCCAGTCAAAAACTGTCATCAGAACACTGAAATATTTTAATTTGGAAATGCTGCCATGGTGCCATATGGGAGTTGTAGTTTGGTTGCCTCAAGGCCCTCTTCTCCTCTCTGAACTGGGCTAGCTGGCTAAACTAAATCTCCTATGAACCATGGCTGTAGACTCCCATGATGCATCACCCCCACTATCAAAGAGGGAAGACCAAGGAGCATCCTAATCTGACCGGGAAGCCTGGCCTATAGAAGAGAATGAGAGCTTGAGCCGTAGCACTACAACCCCCAAGAGGCACTGCAGCATCACTTCCAAATTAAAATATGTTGTTGTTTGGCCAAAATAGTTCTTTTCAAATTTCTTCCAAAAATTGAAATTTTCCACAACACCCCTCCCCTTCCCATTTTTTACTAACTTTAGATGGTGGGGACTCTCCTATACTTTACACACAGACACCCCAGCCTCATGGCTGCTGCAAGACAAATGTGGATGCTAGTTTGAGTGTGGGGTTTCTCAGACACCAGACAGTGGTTTGTTGTAGAGTTGCTCAGAAGAACTAAACCAACGAATATTTTAAAAATTGCAGTATATTTTTTTAAAGTATTATTTTAGTAAGTGTTCTGCAGTTTATTTAATAAAAATACAATTACATATTATAAACCAAACTAAATTCCACTAGTCCAAATAAATGAACCCATTTGGTGGTGGAGCTGCCTTGAATGTTATGAGCATACTTATTTGCATATTCACTTATATGCATGATTTGGAAATCCACAGCAGGTCTCCTAATTCATTAGTGAAAATGAAAAGATTCTGATGTATTTCTTCTGATGGAACTTTTTGAGAGGATGGGAGGCATGTTAGTAATGGATATTTTAATATGTTTCTCTGAAATGGATGCCTTTAATAATACTTAAAAGGTGTGTTGAGCAAAGTGGGGGAGGAGGATCACCCATCTCCCTCTCACCTTTCTGCACAGCCTAATTTGTATTGCATCACAGCTCCCAAAATCAAAGACAGTAGTTGTACTACTTCCTGTACTAAAGGTGGACATCCCCCTATCATGGGAGTATAGAGAGCATTTGCTATACCCCATTTAACTGCACTGTACTCCTATACATGGACTTCATCAACATATTTCAGCTGCACTGTGATGGATGGCTATAGATGGGAGACCACATGCTCTTCATTGGCCTCTCTCCACTTCTTCCTTTCTTTTTCTCTCCTTACTGTCCTTCCCCATTCATGACGTATGACTCTGTTGCCTTCCATTAATCCAGGGATTCTCAAACAGGGAGGTTATTACATGGGGGGTCATGAGCTGTCAGCTTCCACCCCAAACACCATAAAGGGTGGGGGGTGGGTTCACACTCAGAGGCTTTCTGTGTGAAAGGTATCACCAGTCCAAAAGTTTGAGAACCACTGCATTAACCTCATCTTTATTCAGGGGATAGGGGGCTAACAAGACCATTTTTCTGCCATGGGCTCTTCCTCCATCTTGAATTGAAGGAGATCTGGTAGGCGAGAGGATTATCTCTGCTTCCGTCTGCCTCTCCTCTTACCTGGTGGTGAGGGGTCTCCTTCCAATCTCTCCGTGGTGGGATGGGGAATCTTGTAAGAGGACAGACTGCAAGGTGGAAGAGCCAAATAAGGGGACACATCTTTTCCCATGAAGTTCTGCTGCTGCTCCACCTGCTGGTGGGAAGGTTGGGAGCCCAAGAAACTGCACAGCCAGGTATCAGCTCCTCTACTGATCCCACCTCCAATTCTCCAATGTGATGCAAGCTCATTTCATTAGCCAGTAAAGAGGGGGAGCCCTGGGGAGGTGAGTTGTCCCAACCCAGAGAGAGAGAAAAGCTCTTCCTCTTTTTTTATCTGAGAAATGGGGGCTGTTCTTTTACCCATTTCCTCTTATTTTCAACACTGCTAATAATAACTTCATTCAAAAAACAAATTTTCTTTACTACTTTTCTATTTTAATAAAAGACACATATAATCATTTCAGTGTTTTGACAGTGCTTTAATGTAATCAGTTGTTCTGTTCCATTCTGCACAGGTTCTTACACTATGCTCATCATGCTCATCACCATAGTATATCAGCTCCTTCCAGTAGTGCCTTAAACAACGTGACTAATATCTGTCACAAGTTTGTTCTCTCATCCTCTCCCTAGGGGAAGGAGTATATACGGTTGGGTGTCTTGTTTTGGTAGTGGGTTTTTTAATATACATGTTGCTATGTATTTATGGTAGAGAAAGCAAGGTCAAAGAAATGTGCCTTGCACTTGCAGCAGAAAGTGGTGAGGTTTGTGATGATCCTTAGTTCCTGGGGGAAGTTCAGTCCACATTCTCAGATTGCCCCCTGAGAAAATACTGTCTCCTGCACAAGCTTTAATCTTATTATAGGGAGTTCCATTGAGCCAGAGAAGGAAAGTTGTTGACCACAGTCTTCATCCCGGAGCTTTAGAGAATATTTTAGGTAACCTGGGCTCAGGCCCTAGAACACCTTGAGGAAAGACCTTGAACTCCATTTGATATTCTATAGGAAGTCAGCATAAAGAGTGGAGGACATTTTCCATGCATTCACAGTAGCCATTGTTGCTGAGGAAACATGTTGCAGTGTTTTATTCTAGTTGGAATTTCCTAAAGGCTGAAGGCTTCTTGCCCAGGTATATCATATTGCCATAGTCCATCTGAGAGGTGACGAAGATGTGAATAACTGAGGCCAGGTCATCATCCACCAGGATGAGATGGAGATTCTTAGCAACTGGAGATGGTTGAAACCATTACTCATGGATGCTAGTATGTGCAAGTTTAGCACTGATGAGGAATCCAGGCGCATGCCTAAACTATGGACTGATCAATTGCAGTGTGTTCTTTGATCAAAGGAGACTGCACCGTGCCTGAGAACTCTTCAAATTCTGTCCTCTGCCCACCAACATCACCTCTGTCTTCCTCAGATTCAACTTCAGCCAATTGTTCTTCATCCGTGAGCCGATCTTATCCAAAGACTAGCCCGTCTTGGTGGTAATAGTATGTGGTGAAAGATAGGTAGAGCTCTGTGTCCTTTGTATATTGCTGGCACTTGAGTCTGTTGTCTGACCAGTTTATCAAGTGGCTGCACATAGATGCTGGAAAGGACCAGAGTGAGAACTGATCCTCGTGAGACTCTACAAGTGGAGGGAGTCTAGTGGTGGAGGTGCAGCAGTGGTGAAAGTAGAAATCATTTCTTGCCGGTACGTACTGCATTCATGGGAGGGACACCATGACCACACATGACCCTCCATGTGACTTCTCCATGCCCAGCCTGGGGCCCCCACACTCTTACAATCCCCTCTGACATGCTACTTTGTATATACTGTGATAAACTCAGGACAGACAGCTGCAAGGAGGGAGTAGAAAACAGTTGCAGAAGGTTAAAAGGCCCTCCTCCTTATCAACTGAGGAGAGGTGACTACAGGTCAATCAGGTTCATCTGAGAAAAGGGTTACCAGAGATCAATTAGGATCAGCTGGGAGGGGGCTACCTGAGGTCAATTAGGATCATCTGATTCCAACTAAGGGCTGCCTGAGACCTTTTAAAACCCTCCCCTGTTGGAAGAAGAGGGGTGGGGGAAGAGAGAGAAGGAGTCAAGCTGCTAGTAGGTTAGGAGAAGCAAGACAGTGAGCCTCATCAGGAAGGGAGGCTGCATTTCCTCCCATAAGAGAGAAGAACAAGCCCAAAAGAGAGGCTGACAGAAGGAATGTGCAGCGAAGAGGGACTGTTTTACCCAAGCCCATTTTGCCAAAAACAGCTGAGGCTGGTGAGACCGACAAGATGCCTTGCCACAGTACAAACATGAACAAGCTTAACTACTCACTTTCCCCTCAAATACATAGTTTGCAGTCTGTTTATATGGAATATAGGAGTTGGGTGAGGAGCCATTTCAGCATATATATGACTTATTAAAAGACAAATTTTAAATAGAACTGTATCCTAAACTGCTTTATGGTATTGTACCTAAACATTGCATTTCAATGGGGGATTCAATTTCCTTTATAGGAAGAGACTGCTGAAATGATTACCAGTCCACAAAAGTGTTCCATAATCATGCAAATAGTCCCATTGTCTTCAGTGGGATTGATCAAATGATTAAGGATTTACAGGATTAGGTTCCAAGTTTGTAAATTGTTCTGGATGAAACTGACAATGCCTGAGCTGTTAGATCAGAAGGAGCTTCCTTCAATTAAAGGTGGGCAGATGTGTGATAAGTCTTAGCTCTGTTGCTAAGATGAGGAACATATTTTCAACAAAGTTCTTGGCAGATGCCTGAGGCAGCTGGTTTAAGGCCATCAGTGTCCAGCATTATAATATACACTTATAGTTCTCTCACCTACAAAGCTGGAAAATGAGGCATTTGTTTTCTTTGTTTTGCTGCTCTAGTTCCAGTTAACAAAATGCATGTTAGACTAGTTTGGCTGTGTACACTGAGAACAACACCTGATTCCTGTAAGGCTGCAGAACTGGGCTGACATCTAATCCAAACATCCTCTGGTCAGTGTAAGCAGAGACATTCCTCTAAACATGGTGTGTGTTTGTGATCTTGAGACCACATAAACTGATGAGGCAGTGAAGAACACTGGGTTGTGATAGAAGTGCCCTGGCTGTGACAGAGCCTGTGTGGATAGAAACCAAAATCAAGTTTGCTGAACTCCCTGTGAACTGATCCCAGAGTTTTCCACAGCTCTACTTCAGTGCATTTTAGTGTATGGTCACTAGTTAGCAGACACCAAATCTTCCCTCACTGATCAACCCCTCAATAAAAGGAGGAATCAGGAGCTACTTGCTACCTTTGCTGGTGACGGGACACAGCTCAGTTACAGACCTCTCAGCTAAGAGATGATTAGGAGATGGATGTGATAGGCTCTCTCCTCATGCTTAGACTAGTCTAAAACTGGTGTAACTTCAATTAATTTACACCTGACTTACAGCAGTGTAGGTGAGAGGAAACTCAAGTTTGATACATGTACAAATATTTTAAAGTGGCAAACACCCAGGATAGAGCAGAGTTATTTAGGGTGGAACACAAAGGGGTAACTAGGATCAATGGAATGAAATTAAGAACGGAAAAAAGCAGGCTAAAAACACTGACAGATGTCAGGAGTACTCTCCCAAGACAAATGTCTTCCTTGGACTTTTAAAAGGTCATTATATAGCACTAGAAAATGTGCTGTAGGGATCAGACCTTCCCTAGCAGGGAACTGAATAACCACTTCTAGGATAAGAGTATAAAATGCTTTTAAGCTGTTTTAAATGACATTATAGAATAATACTTCCCCATAGGCTGTCATTCTTCTGCATGAAAGATGTCCTAACAAAAAGATGAGTATGTATCTGAAATTATAATCTGAATCATAACTTAACAAAATGACACCGTTACCCCATATGTGGAAATTAGTTTCACTTTTTCAAGAGGATAAAGGGGATAAATGCAACTTTTATTAATCAGTAGCAAGCAATGTATTTTTCGGCTGGTAAAAAGTACTTTTAAAGTATTTTATGTAAATCTAGTTATTTAATTTGTGAATTTAATTCCCAAGTTTACCCTTTTCCTCTCTCTATGGCAACATGGTTTAGGAACCATTTTATCAATATTGTTCTTATAGGTAGATCTTTATACAGCACCACCTAATCAGGAGATGGCTTGACTACAGTGTAAATCTGAAGAATGGGGCTTTATGGGATGGTGTTTGAGTAAGAATTAACAAATAGCAGCCTTGTGTTCACCTTTCAATGTACAAATACAGCATTAGTGTTAACCATAAGCATAAAAAAATCACATCTACCTCCCCCGACCAAAAAAAAAAAAATCAATCCTGAGATTTAAAAACATAACATTTTGAGTTCTCTTTATTTGCCTTCTAGTTTTCGATCCTTTCAGACAGAGCTAGGTCATGTTTTCAAGCTTTTCTCCTCAACGATGAAGATTAGGAACATACTTTTCTTTTAAAAGGAGAGCTCAAATTCTCACATAATTACATTACTGCAAGAGCTGGGGTCTTTAGAAAAATATCAAATAACTCATGAGTTGGTAACATTGTTCGGATGAGCCAGAAAATCCTCCTATTGGCAGAAAGGCTACATGAAACAAATCCTTCACTCCTCTGTGGATTGAATTTGGTCTGGCCAAGTAGCAAGATGAGGGGTGTGATGTCAGACTTTTTGTCCAGGGTTGGATGTGAGAAGTTAGGCATCCATTAATTCATTTCAGCAAGGCTGGGCGATCCCTCATCAATTTAGCAACATTCCACTCATATGACTTCTTTAGACTGACAGCAAACCTATAGGAAATGAAGCTGTTAAAACATACAGCTGACTGGCAGTTTTAGTTCTTTATTTGGGTATTCTTCACTTCATGTTCTACACTGCCATGTACAACAGAGGTGTGCTGTTAGCACTGCCAACCGCAAATGTTAAAAAACGATGAGTCAGTCCCAGAACAATGAGCTTTTAAAAATAAATTCTGGGTCCTTTTTATTTGTCATTTCTATTTTAACCACTGGGTGTACAGTGGGGATCAGATTTTTATGATTTTCTTTGCAACGGCGAGGCCTAGAAACTTTCTCTTAAAAATTAAAGCCGAGAGTCCAACATGCTGACTTGACTGCAGTAGTTGGGGCATAAAAAAAACACCAACTAGAGACTTGCAATAAAACCAGGAGAGCTGCAACACTGTAAGCTGCTGCTGCGCTTCGCTGCAGAGGTGGCTGCATTTCAAGGTGAGCCAAGTTGCTTACTTTGTAGAGCCGCTTAAACACTTTGGGATGCCAGGGGAGGAAAGTTATGACTAAAGAGGCTAGCGCTATTGAACGGTGCCCTTATTTCTCCGGCCAGCCCCGGCCTAGAGAAGTGGGGCTGGCAGCTGAACAGGACGCTTCTCACAGCGGGGCCTGCAGGCGTGGAGGAAGCATTGCGGCTCAGGGGGCAGGCTGTGTCCCCCTCAGGGGGCACCCTTCTCTGGGAGGAAACAACCCGGGGATGAGTCCTCCGCACAGGGAGCAGGCGTGGGGGCTTCAAGGCAGGTGTAGGCCGACGGAGCCCAGTCACTAGGGCGGCTCCTCCTGCTGCCACTCTTCCCCCGGCTCCCCGGGCGTCTCTTTCTCGCTGTTCCCCAGAAGCCGGGGTTCCCGGGCCGCTGCTTGCCCCCGCCCCCGGGCAGCGCCTTTTCCACTCCCTCCCCCACCCAGCTCGCCCGGGGCGCCCCTCAGGGACCGGGGGCCCGCCGGGGCGCTGTGCGTGCCGGGCTGGCGCGGCCTGGGCTGCCCGCGGCGCGCTGACAGGTGGTGGCCCTCAGCCTCCCAGCGCAGGCGAAGCCGCCGCTCCGCGCAAACGCTCCATTGTCATTGCCGGGGCGCCGGCGGCTGGGCAGAGCTCCGCGTAGCGCCGGCGGCGGCGGGGCTTGGCGAGGAAACGGGCGGCTGCCTCGGCTCAGCCTCCACGCTCAGCCCCAGCGGGGGGCCCGGAGAGCGCGTCCCCCCCGAGAACAAAAGAGCCCGGCGCGGCGGAGGAAGAGGACGCCGGTGCGTTGGCAAAGGTAAGCGCTCCCCACAGCTCGGGCGCCGGCTGCCCTCGCGCGCGGGCGGGCGGGTGGCTGGAGAGATCGGCAGCCGCAGAGCTGAGTTGCCCCGGTGCCCCGCTCCCTTCCCCGGCCTCTGTCAGCGTGTGGGGAGCGGCCGGAGCTGCCCTGGGCTGGGGCTTTATGCAAAGCGGGACCCAGGCGGGGAGAGAGGGACAAAGCCATAGAGACACTGCGCCCCAGGGAGAGCTCAGGGCTACAGGGAAATGTAGAGCCGCACTAATGGCTTCACGTACAAATAGTGATTGATTGGATCCAACTCTGCGGTATTGGAGAGGGCGAGGAGTATATGGAGCAGGGACACGCAGTCCTCCCTAGCCGAGTATCTCCATCCATCCCAGGATGGTCCTGCCAAGCCTGACAGTGTGAATGCAGACGCACCAAGAGGCACGTTCAGGAACTTTTAGAAGGAAGGGTGCCTCTCGCTCTTCTTCCAATTGAGAGGTTCAGATTAGCCTGCCTGGGTCACTCGCTCTCAGACCCCAGGTGAGCCAAGGTTGCCTTTGTGATCGCCTCATGAATTCTTAAGTCCCCAAGAAACCCTTTCCAAACCTGGCAGTAAAAAAGAAGCTTTGAAGCAAATTCATGGGCAGTGGAGATGCAGGTGTGCATAATTGAGAGAGTTATTTTTAAAGGTAAGATGAAGATTATTTAAATGATGTTGGTGTTGCTTTTAAACTAAAGTTCAGAAGGAGGTGAAGTGGTTGAGAATTATGCTGCTTGTGTGAGTTAGGTTGTAAAACAAAAAGATGGTTATATTTTATGTATTCTATATTCTGTGCTGTCTTAATAGGTCTTCAGCGCATTTCTTGCCCATTGGTTGATTTAGTTTCACAAGAAATCCTGGTTGTAATGGCTTACCCATTTATTTATTTCACTGGTTTTAATAACTTTTGTGATAAATTTTTTTCAGTTTTACTTTTTCTAGTTCTATCTGAAATTCATTTATTTTTAATGCAATTACAGTAGAAAAATACATACTCTTTCTGTGTGTTATGATTATTTTTTGTTTGTTTACTTGATTTATCATTCTTTTTAACTTGTTGTTAGTACATACATAAGAAAATAGGAGTTGATATGCTAGAGCAGGCCATTGGCCCATTTAGTCCAGTGTTCTGTTTCCTGCAGTACCTATGCTTAATGTTTGAAAAGAATCTCAAACCCACTCACTATGCGTCTAGTCAATAATGTGATGTGATATTGAAGTATTGGAGGTGTAGCTCCTGTAACTTTTTGATCAAGCTAAATCGGTTTATAGCATTTTTGTGGTACATTTTTTTCATTTGTTTTACTGCTGTGCATTATATTCATTAACATGTGGTTTGAGTCCATTTGTTTTTCTAAAGCTACTTCTTTTCAGTTCAGTGCCATATAGGAGATGTGAGTTTAGGAAGGATTTGAGGATTTAACATTCCTGTGTTATGGAGAAGATACTTTGGGGTGTATTTGTGTTAATAATAGATGTAGTTTAGTGCTGTGTGCAACAGGTACCTTCAGAACCATGAAGCATTAGTTACCATGATAGCAGAGATGGTTGCCTTCTTGATGTGAAGGCTGAGACATGATAAATCAGCCTAGATAGGCAACGAGACACTAAAATTCTTGTAATTAATTGCAACTACTGAAGGGAGAAGTTGCTTTGTGTGGTGTACACCATCTGCTGCAATGTAAAATATTTCAAGAGGTCACCCGCACTGAAGAGAAATCCCTTTGCTATATTTGTGTTTTCTCTTAACTAATTTTACTAACATGCAAGAAAAGCAGTAATACAGAATTAAGGTATGAATTTTAGAGAATGTTGTCACTTTACTGCTGTCATTCAGTCAAGGTTAGTGTAGAGGGATTTACATATCAAATTAGAATTGCACTTTTATGTCATGTTTTACATTCATAATGAAATAAGACATGCACTGCGCTGATTTGACACACTCTGATTTATTTTTTTCCCCACTCATCTCCAGATATGGTAGCTAAATTGTAAATAAGTGACTAGTTCATAATAAATCATCTAGATTGTAAACTCCTTTGAGTAGGGACCAAGCCTTCCCTTTGGTTTTTTCCCTATAGCACCAAGTATACTGTCTGCACTAAACAAGCCATTCATAGCAATTACCTGTCTTTCCCTTGTCATCTCATCTATTTGAATGTGCCTATTGTAGGAATATCCAAGCACATCTATTTATTTTTTTTATTCCCATCTATTTCTTTTTTAGATTCGGGTGAGCCATTCTGACAGAATCCTTTTTGTTTGTGTCTTGCTTAGACTTAGGCCTGAATTGAAATACTGAATCCATTCTCCCTTAGTCTCATTTGCCTCCCAAGGAACACACTGGGAGAGTTTGAATCCACTCCAATTACAGAAATTGTAGCTTAGACTTTTGTCTTTAGTGGGCTTAACTAGCAGACTAAATCCACCTCCCCTTGAATTTTGATGAAATTTGTAGCTTAGGCCCATCTATGACTTTCTGTACCGGATTATCAGACCACAGTCAGCGGTATCTGACCTCTTCTTTCTGTCTACACAGCAAAACTCTCATCCAATGTTTGTATTTTCTTGCAATGATTACTACAACCTCTTTCTCGCTGGGCACTCTGACCCCAATGTTTGTGCTCCCCTCCGGCTCTAACCTTCCTTAATCAATAGAAAACTCGGCTACTAAGATCATCTACCGAACCAGTTGATTTGATCATGTCCAGGTCAACTTTGAATCTTTCTGCTGCTTCCCCCTCACCACCACATCAGGTACCTACACAGTTCTACATAATTCTACCTTTCCCTGCTTATCTGACTGTTTCTTTTTATGTTGCTCCTCATCCCTGCTGTATTTCCATTGATGCCAGTTTGTTTCCCTGTTTATTTTATTCTCTCTCAACCATCTTTGCATGTTCTTTCATGCCACCAACTCTTAGACATGGAACACCCTTCCCTACCCATTCAGCATTCAGATCCCTGATCAAGAGTCCTACTTCTCTACCAGGAAGCCTGTAATAAGTTAGCCAAGAAATAATTGCCAGATATACTTAGAAGTATGTAACACTGCAAAGTAAATGTTTGCAGGATTAGTGCTTAAATCAGTAAAGAGATATTGAAATAAGTATGACAATGAAATTAATGTAGATTTAACAAAATGAAATATATTGTAAACAAATTTTTTTTACCTAAATTATTAAATAACACCTTGTATTACAAAAGCAAGAGAATATTAATCAAGTTTATTTGTCATTGTTCATGATGTTTCCTTTTTTGTGTATTGATCAGTTTAGACAAATATAATTTTAGTGAGTTTCATAGTCACTTTCAGTGATTGAGGGTGAGGCACTGCAGGGGAATAAGTAAACACATATTATAAATGCATAATTGAATTTAAACATTATGAAAATATTTCTATTGGTCTTATAAAGATTGTTTTTACAAAAGAATCTTTTGACCAAATTTAAGCTGACAGTATCCCTTTAGCTCTGCTCCCTATACACATGTACAAAGATAGGATTTGATTTTCTGTTCCGTTACATCAATTTTATGGTGGTAAAACTCCCCTGACTTTCATTTACTCACAGGCTTTAAGTATATGATCACATACTATTTCTCAAATTATGCAATCATATTATATAAACTATTTTTGTTACTACTTTAGACAGAAGAATAATAAATAAGAGGGCATGTGGTAAAAGTATACATAATGAATGGTCTGGAGAGAGAGATCAGGAACTCCTTATTCCTCGTATATCACAATACAATATGACTATAACTGCAATTACTGGTGTCCATGGATACTGACTATACCCTTTTGTAACCCAGACCCATGTCAGGCACTGGAACAAGGAAATAGAGATCTATTCCTCTCCAGTATTTCTTTATGTCGCACCTTTTATTTTAAGTAAAATGAATCTCTTACAACAATGGAGCAATTGAAGTAACCTGAATCTCTTAAAAGTCTGCAAGAGAGCTGGAGGAGGTGACTGCAGTGCTTTAAGTTTCATAGAAGCAAGTAGTGTTAAAGATTAAATGGGAGAAGGCTAAATCCTTCACGATACTGCATATGGCAGGCTGCAAGGCACTGAATGATTTACAGTACATTTCAGTGGGAGAATGGGGAGTGCAAACTATTAGGTGAAGTCACTCAAGAATACTTTGATTCAGGCAAGAATGTTGCTTGAGAGAGCCACATTTTCTTTAGAAGTAACCAACAGGCCAACGAAAAGGACCTTAATTTAAACAGGAGTAAATGCCAGATGAAGCTGAATGCAAATAGTTATGTAAAACTCATATTCAGTGACCTTGGGAGTTAGAAAGTTAGAGGCAATTGTACAAAAGGAAAATCCCTCAACCAATGAGGGCTTACAGAGATTCATTGGCATGTTAAAATAGCTAGGCCTGATTTGTCACAATTATGTGCTCCCTCCCCCTGCCCCCAAATGCTTCTTGAGGACAACACAGAATGGCCTGAGATGAGACATGAGGAAAGCTTCTGGAAATTTTGAAACAACAAACAAAATCATAGATGCACCAGCACAGAAATATTTTATGATTTAACAATGACCCTAAAATCTCAGACACACAAGCTTAAATGCACTGAGGACTTTCCTTCTGTGAGATGGTCACCCAGTGAGATAAGCTTCCAAAGCATTGACTAAACATAACACATTGAAAAAAATTTCTGGCAATTGATTTTGATTGAGAGGCTTCATGAAGATATTTCTCGTCAGAAATTGGCTGAGAAAGGAATAGACCATGTACCACTGGAATAAATATAGAAAAGATTCTGATTATTGCAGAAGCATAAGTACTTGTTAAATGTGAAAGATAGGTCTGTTAAGGAGCTTCTTGTAATAGGCATGCTTTCAAGAGTGCCTATAAATAGTGAAAACAGGAGCTTCAGGAAGAGAGGAATCTGAAGTAAATAACACTCAAGTATTAGCAGCAAAGAATCCTGTGGCACCTTATAGACTAACAGACGTTTTGCAGCATGAGCTTTCGTGGGTGAATACCCACTTCTTCGGATGCAAGCAGTGGAAATTTCCAGGGGCAGGTGTGTATATATAAGCAAGCAAGAAGCAAGCTAGAGATAACGAGGTTAGATCAATCAGGGAGGATGAGGCCCTGTTCCAGCAGCTGAGGTGTGAAAACCAAGGGAGGAGAAACTGGTTCTGTAATTGGCAAGCCATTCACAGTCTTTGTTTAGTCCTGAGCTGATGGTGTTAAATTTGCAGATGAACTGGAGCTCAGCAGTTTCTCTTTGAAGTCTGGTCCTAAAGTTTTTTTGCTGTAGGATGGCCACCTTAAAATCTGCTATTGTGTGGCCAGGGAGGTTGAAGTGTTCTCCTACAGGTTTTTGTATATTGCCATTCCTAATGTCTGATTTGTGTCCATTTATCCTTTTCCTTAGAGACTGTCCAGTTTGGCTGATGTATATAGCAGAGGGGCATTGCTGGCATATGATGGCATATATTACATTGGTGGACGTGCAGGTGAATGAACCGGTGATGGTGTGGCTGATCTGGTTAGGTCCTGTGATGGTGTTGCTGGTGTAGATATGTGGGCAGAGTTGGCATCGAGGTTTGTTGCATGGGTTGGTTCCTGAGCTAGAGTTACTATGGTGCAGTGTGCAGTTGCTGGTGAGAATATGCTTCAGGTTGGCAGGTTGTCGGTGGGCGAGGACTGGCCTGCAACCCAAGGCCTGTGAAAGTGTGGGATCATTGTCCAGGATGGGTTGTAGATCCCTGATGATGCGTTGGAGGGGTTTGAGCTGGGGACTGTATGTGATGGCCAGTGGAGTCCTGTTGGTTTCTTTCTTGGGGTTGTCTTGCAGTAGGAGGCTTCTGGGTACACATCTGGCTCTGTTGATCTGTTTCCTTATTTCCTGGTGTGGGTACTGTAGTCTTGAGAATGCTTGGTGGAGATTTTCTAGGCGTTGGTCTCTGTCTGCGGGGTTAGAGCAGATACGGTTGTACCTCAGTGCTTGGCTGTAGACAATGGATCTTGTGGTGTGCCCGGGATGGAAGCTGGAGGCATGAAGGTAGGCATAGCAGTCGGTAGGTTTTCGGTATAGGGTGGTGTTAATGTGACCACCACTTATTTGCACCGCGGTGTCTAGGAAGTGGACCTCCCGTGTAGATAGGTCCAGGCTGAGGTTGATGGAGGGGTGGAAGCTGTTGAAATCATGGTGGAATTTTTCCAGAGTCTCCTTCCCATGGGTCCAGATGATGAAGATGTCATCAATGTAGCGTAGGTAGAGAAGAGGCGTGAGTGGACGGGAGCTGAGGAAGCGTTGTTCCAGGTCGGCCATAAAAATATTGGCATATTTTGGGGCCATGTGGGTGCCCATAGCAGTGCCACTGATCTGGAGATATATATTGTCATTAAATTTGAAATGGTTGTGTGTGAGGATAAAGGCGCAGAGCTCAGCAACCAGTTGTGCTGTGGCATCATCAGGGATACTGTTCCTGACAGCTTGTATTCCATCAGTGTGTGGGATGTTTGTGTAGAGAGCCTCTACATCCATGGTGGCTAGGATGGTGTTTTCTGGAAGGTCACCAATGCATTGTAGTTTCCTCAGGAAATCAGTGGTGTCACGGAGATAGCTGGGAGTGCTGGTAACATAGGGTCTGAGTAGAGAGTCCACATATCCAGACAGTCCTTCAGTGAGAGTTCCAATGCCAGAGATGATGGGGCATCCAGGATTTCCGGGTTTGTGGATCTTGGGTAGTAGATAGAATAACCCTGGTCGGGGTTCTAAGGGTATGTTGATTTGTTCCGGTGTTAGTGTAGGGAGTGTCCTGAGTAGATGGTGCAGTTTCTTAGTGTATTCCTCAGTGGGATCTGAGGGAAGTAGCCTGTAAAATTTGGTATTGGAGAGTTGTCTGGCGGCTTCCTTTTGGTAGTCAGACCTGTTCATGATGACAACAGCACCTCCTTTATCAGCCTCTTTGATTATAATGTCAGGATGGTTTCTGAGGCTGTGGATGGCATTGCGTTCTGCACGACTTAGGTTGTGAGGCAAGCGATGTTGTTTTTCCACAATTTCTGCCTGTGCACGTCGGCGGAAGCATTCAATGTATAGGTCCAGACTGTCATTTCGACCCTCAGGAGGAGTCCATGTGGAATTCTTCTTCTTGTGCTGTTGGTGGGAGGGTAACTGTGTATCAGTGCGCTGTTCACAAATGCTTGCTTGCTTGCTTCTTGCTTGCTTATATATACACCTGCCCCTGGAAATTTCCACTGCTTGCATCCGAAGAAGTGGGTATTCACCCACGAAAGCTCATGCTGCAAAACGTCTGTTAGTCTATAAGGTGCCACAGGATTCTTTGCTGCTTCTACAGAACCAGACTAACACGGCTACCCCTCTGATACTTGACTCAAGTATTATCCATTCCTGAAACTCAATTTTAGAAGCTCAAATGAGAAACGCAAAATGATTGAGAGCTCAAGAGAATAATCCTACATGGATGTTCAAAAGAAAAAGCAAAAATGTGGCATTATGTACAAAGAGAATCATGTCATAATAACACATGGCATGATTAGGAATACTAAGCATAATCCACAGTACCCATGTGTGTATTGAGAAGTATAGAACAGAGCCCAAGATTATCTATTCTGGCCAGGAATAAAAGTGGCCATGGGGGCCATGGGGAGGCATTCATGTGTGAAATCTTCAGTCAGTACAGGAATCAGACTGCAAAAAAACTCACTGAAATGGCATGAAATTCATTGTTCATCTTTTTTGTCCAGTGTTTCCTGGTTTCGTTTCAGTTTCTCATGTAAGAATGTTTACCAATATCAGGGAGTGCCTCTCTCCTGGGGGACCTAAAGAAGAGAGCTGCAGACTCATTCCATTGTCCCCACCCTTGGAACCATGGAAGCTTCTGTTTTGGAGCTCCTTGGAGTTTGAGAGATGGTCTTCTGCTCTACCTCCTCCCATGGCTCTCAGCCAACTACCTGTAGCATCATCCTCCCCTACTAACCCTGAGAACTTTCATTAGGAACTCCTGGTAAGACCTCTCCCTGAGGATCTATGTTACCATGGAGTTGGGACCAGACAATAGGGCATCATATAGAAGGCAGTCCTCTATAGGGGCTTCTTTGCATTCACAGTTCTCATCCTTCCCCACAGATTTCTTGGATCTCATAGGGTAGGAAGACCTCTTCCCCTTAGAAGTCCTAAAACTTTCTCCCATTTGAGGTGAAACTCTGTAAAAGTGAATATAGTTGAGGTGTTGTTTTTTTTCCTGCTCCCTTTGTCCCCTTCCAGTCCACTTTTTGGACTATTCTGATTTAAGAATGGAGATAAATAAAGGAAGCCTCTGAAATGAGAATTCCTTGGCTCTGCTTCCTCACAGTGAATTCTGAGCATGTGATTAGGAAAGGCTAGTGGAACCCCCTCCAGCTACAGCTCATTAACGGAGGAGAAACATTTGAAAGAAACCGGATCACTGCAGGTCTGATATTTTCCCAGAGCTATTTGAAGTCTCAGTAACCTTTTTCTTATTCTGTGTTTTCAGTTTGCTGTTGGCATAAGCAGAATGTTTTGATGTCCCTGAAATCAGGCCGTACAATCAAGTCTTTAATGGCATATGTTATTGGCCTACTAAGATTTTCCCTCTGTTGTGGCTGAAAGGAGTCAGTGAGTTGGTGATATTTTTATTAATTCTTTTATTTATTCATAAATATTTATATTTTCATTCATTTATTTAAATAATTCCTTTGGGTCCTGAGACAATTTTTTAGACTGTGTGTGGGTCACGACCAAAACAAATAAAATATTGGAATCGAACATTCCTCTAAAGCTTTTTTCACAACTATTAAAAATGAGTCATCCAATGAAATTTAAAGGAAATAAAATTTAAAAGCTATTTAAAAATATTTGTTTACACAGAGCATACTTTCCCACTGGATATTATGGACATGTACGCAGGATAAAACATTTTATTTTATTTCAGTGAATATAAACCATCTTGTTTCAGGCCATAGGCAAATCACTACCTGACTGGGGGCAGGAAGAAACTTCCCTTATGGAGAAGTTCCTTAATTGTCCGTTATGGGATTTCTTGTATCTTCTGAAGAAGCATCTGATACTAATTACTGTCTGTATTCATCACTGCAATTCCAGAGTTCCGCTACATGCAGCAAAAAATTAAAATTATTGGATAATTAAACCATAATGTATATTTAATTTTAATTTAAACTAAAGTGGAGAGGTGTTTCAGTAAAAGAACGGAGTTGAGCAGAAAACAAAATCCTACTTGCTTATAAATATAGCTTGTGAAGTCTTTTTTAATCTTTTGCAATGAAAGGTACTGTATTAGTATTGTTCCCTCTTTGCCTGAGCGGTTAGCCTATATTCAGAGCCTTGCAGCTTGTACCTGTTTGGAGGAGAAATTGATAGAATCAGGTATTTCTTGGGTGCAGTCTTGTTTCTTTACTAAGAATGTACACAAAGTCCTGTTTGTCTGAATACAGTAAGAATAAAAAACAGGAGATACTTTCCATGTTCAAAATTCTATGCTTCATTCTAGCCAGTACTCTGCCCAAAAGAAGCTCTCTCTTGGCTTCCTCCCAAGGCCACGCTAATCATGCTTTTCACACTGTGTCCAGCTTTCAGGCTTCTCCCTTGGCTTTTGCGCTTCTCACACAGAATCTCTGTGTTTTCAATCTGACCCCAGGGAAAGCTCTTCTGCCCACATAGCTCTGCTTCTGATCAGCCTTGCACATGGCTGAGTCCCTTCAGTGGTATCTTTTTTTTTTGTTTTGTTCCAGCTATCTTCTTCCATAAAGGAGTTTAACTGCTTAATTTAGATCAGTGTCTTGCCAACTGGCAGCCACCGATGCCCAAGCCTAAAAAACCCATCGCAGCTCTGCCCATCATCCTGATGTACTCCAAAATGATGACTCCCTGTATGTTCCATCCCAGATATTGAACTGAATTAAACAATCTTAACTATTTATGTAGTATCTGTCTGTCAGGATATTTCACATCATTAGCCTAAATCTGATTTACTCCCATCCAAATCTTCTTGGAGTTTTTCTCTCCCTGCCCAATTTCTTTCAGCTAACTGGGAGGGACTGCTTTCAACAGGCCTCTGACAAGCATCTGTTGTTTCTGTGCAGTTGCTGGCTGAGACAGCCTCTGCCCATTTTTGTTCTGATGATGAATTCATTACTGTCCCATCTCACCCAGACTCTGCTTGCACAGGTATAGCCTCTGTTTCTGGGGGAAGCCACACTGAAGTCCTGTTCCCTGATACTTCCTCAGATAGTCCTAATGGATAATTTTAGGTTTATTCCTGGAACTGAGCTGTATCCTATATTCTACTTCATTTATTTGTGTCAGCACTCTATAGGTCTCCTACTCTTCTTTCTCATAAGATTGTGGAACCAGAATATATAAAACTGTAATTCAACCCATCCTAATGTTCAGAACAGACGTGGCCAGTCACAAGAAAAGAAATCAACATGCTCTGCACCATGGAAATGAAGATGTTGAGGTGGTCAAATAGTTGGACACTCCAGGATAGGAAATGAAATGAGGTTATGAGGGACCTAATGCAGGTTTCCCCAGTTTCAAGACAAGTTTGAGGGAGGCAAGGCTACATTGATATGGACATGTCCAGTGGAGATCTGAGAGTTATATTGAATGATCATGGATGGAAGATGCCCAAGTAGGAGGCCAAAGACTCGATATATGGACTGGATATCAGTGGCCGTTAGAGAGACCAATTTGCATGACAACCAGGTGTAAAATTCTGAGTTTGGAAGAAGGCTATAAAAGTCGCCAAACCTGACTAGGGAAGTGGAAAGAAAGAAGAGGGGGAGACCTCAAAGCAGATCTTTACTACTCCTATTTTTCCTTTGCTGGAAAGTACCACAGCATGTAACTGTTGTTATGGTTCCTGATCCTGAAGGTAAGACAACATGCTCACTGTAAACCAATTGCCTACAAATCATTCATCTCACCTGGGCCACATCCGTAACATATTTGTTGTTTACTGCCCAGATCTAAACAAAAATTGTAGGGTTGAGCTGTATACAGTAGAACTTCAGAGTTACAGACACCTCGGGAATGGCCAACTTTATATTTATAACAGTCCTTTTATTGTGGCCAGTTTTTGGGTTTGTTTTTTTTAATAGCAACAACATTTAACAAAACCGCTTCCCTTAGTTTTTTCAGTATTGCCAATTTCTCTTGTTTTACAAAACCAGTGTACACTTTTTCTAATAATTCAAAATGGTCATGAACCAAATCAGAATCCCCTGTTCCACATACATGCTAGGCTCAGAGCTGTACTTACAGGGCTCATAGTGATCAGCTTCCATCTTCCCCAGTAGCTGTTTTCTATTCTGCTGCACTGCTGCAAGAAAACATTCAAATTCCATAGCCTCTCTGAGGGCCTCTGTTCGCTGAATGTGATCTGGAAGTCCAAGTCTAGCTGTATAAATTGCTTCATTGCCAATTTATCATGGAGGTCCTCATTGCTATCTGGATATACCAGGTCCTTTGCCAATTCAGTTGGAATCTCTCTTCCCTCCCCCAGCTCTCAGTTGTGCCCTGGCTGGATCAGATTGATGCCTAGCTCCAAACTGCTATCAAGGGCGCGTACCAGGTCTGGATAACTCAGTCTCTTTTTCTGGGGTAAATTCTGTAGCACCATCAGAGTTGGTCCACTCAAGATGGATGCTAGAAACTTGTCTTTCTGCTCATCTTCCCCGCCATTTCCTTTGGGCTATGGTATTGAACTGAGCCAAATAAGTCTCCCAGAGAGCTTTTTCCTTCAAAGATACTAGACTTTTTTGCATTGTTTGAACTGTGACAGCCTAGGCTCTCCCCTGTGGGCTTCTATGGGTTATAGACATGGTAGAAAACTGGCCTATGTATTCAGTCTTACCCAAGCCCTGTGGCTGTCCTAATTCCATATCCACTGTGGTCTTTGCCCCTTAACTTTTCTTCTGCAGCTGACCTTTTTTTTCTTTCATGATCCTTAAGTCCTTGCTGCAACTCATCTCTATTAACAAGTTCCAAGTTGGCCAAAGCTTTCATGGTTGCCCCTATTTTGTGGGAAACCTTCTGGTCCATGTCAGTCAGGTTGTTGTTCATGTCATTGTCTCATAAGTCCAGAATTGGCTTTCCAGTCTTCCTAGATGCTTTGTAGCTGCTACCCCAACAAAGATTTTTATCTCCAACAAGAAGTCTCCAGGGTTTGTTTTAGGCCTTGTTTAAATTTCTTTTGCCAATCTTTAATTTCTGGAAGCATCTCTATTATTTGTTCCAGCTTGATTCAATGAGAATATCAGGACACAGTTTGTGAAAACTCTATCCCATTACTAAACACCAGCCTTACCTCTTTTGGCCCAAGCAGTTAGCCAAAATTTGGGGTCTTGAGGGCTTTTTCCATTAAGAGGCAAAATTGATGTTAAAAATCAGGTATGTCTTAGGTACAATACTGTTTGTTTACCAAGAATGTACACAAAGTCCTGTTTCCCTGAATACAGTAGGAACAAACAGGATCCTTTCTCACAATTCCCAACTTATTTTTAGCCAGCACTCTGCCAAAAAGAATCTCTCTCTCTCTGCTCCTTCACAGGGCCACGTTACCAGTGCTGTTCTTCTTGTCCCCTGCTTTCACACACAGCCTCTATTTGTGATCAGCTCCCAAGGAAAACCACTCTGCCTCATAATTCACCTTTTGATTGGCCTGGCATGTAGTTTGGTCCCTTGGGTGGTGTGTTCTATTGTTTCAGCTATCCATAAAGGAGCTTAATTGCCCCTGACATTTATCCTGAACGAAGGGGTGTCCATTGGCTTCAGTGAGATGCATGCTTGCCTGCAGGTTAAAGAGACGCCTGGGGGTAGCCACCAGCACCTTTTCAGCATAACAGTATAAGATATCACTATTAGTATACTGGAGCTGGAAGTTCTACATAATAGATAAACTGTTTTGGGGCCAGGCACTACCTTTGTCAAATCTGGGTCCTACTCTTCTAGCACTAGATCTGCTGGACAACAGTTTCTCAGAACTCTTGTTATTGCTTGTGTTTGAACCAACTGAGTTTTCTCTGGCTGCATTAAGAGCTGGAACAATATGATTTTTAGGTCTGCTATGTATCTGGCTGAGGGAGGATTCCTTGGCAGAAGCAATGCAGGAGACAGCTATAAGATTACCTCTGAAGGATTCCTTTAAAGTCCTGGAGTAGGTGACATGTCAGGGGCAGGGCTGGGGTCTGGTAGGGTATGTCAAGAGTGGAGCTGAGGTATGTAGTGCTGCAGTCTATAGGGCAGTTCAGAAAGGCTGCCCTAAGTTACTCTGGTCCTGTGAGTTGTCTGAGGCCTGGTCCACACTGGGGGGCAGTGTCGAGGTAAGATACGCAACTTCAGCTACGGGAATACCGTAGCTGAAGTCGAAGTATCTTATCTCGACTTACCTCCCATCCTCACCGCTCGGGATCGACGTCCGCAGCTCCCCCATCGACTCCGCTACCGCCACTCGCTCCGGTGGAGTTCCGGAGTCGACGGGAGCGCGTTCGGGGATCGATATATCGCGCCTAGATGATATATCGCGCAAAATCGATCGCTACCCGCTGATTTGGCGGGTAGTCTGGACGTACCCTCAGTAACACCAGGGACCCCTCCAGCCCGCAGAGCAGCCCAGAATTGCAAAGATGGCGTTCGGTGACAAATGCTCCAATTTAGGTTTAAACAGTTTCTTGTGTCCTTTATTTTGTATATTTTAAGACATACTTTTTTTGCTGTATCTATTTTTGTAATTGATCAAGTTACGTCTTCTCAGGACAAGATGACTTTTTTCAAATCTCTGGTCTCTGCTGTGTTTTTTTTCTGTTCTTCTCCACTTTCCTGTTGTCAATCACTTATCTTTTTTATCCTGTTCTGTAACTTTATGCAGACTCAGTTACCTTATCTATGTATCTATGCCTTCTGAACCCCCGACTAACACATTTTTATGCATAAATCACAATAAGTAACCTAAACAATACATTTTTGCTCATCCTCCTAAAAATGACTTCTGTTGTCTATTCTTCGCTATCAATCCCACTGGCTCCATACAGTTGGTTTTATCTTATTGGTGTGTTTTTGTGGCCTTGGATGTTTGCTTTAAGCTTGTCTTGAGGTGGGGGGGGGGACACCTGAAGTTAACAATTCCTTCATGACCCTCTCTGTTTCACCCTGCTGTTTACACAGACTAAGGTTTTGGAAAGTAAGACATAAAAACTAGGTTTCACACAATCTTGAAGCTATTTCTGCTAGTTCTGAACAGGGCCGCCCAGGAGGGAGAGGGGCAATTTGCCCCGGGCCCAGCAGGGGCCCCATGAGCCCTGGCCCGGCAGCGGTCCGGGTCTTCGGCAGCATTTTGGCGGCGGGGGGCCCTTCAGTGCCGCCAAAGATGCGGAGTGACTGAAGAGCCCCCCGCCGCCGAAATACCCCGCGAGCCCTGGCCCGGTGGCGGTCTGGGTCTTTGGTGGCATTTTGGCAGTGGGGGACCCTTCAGTTTCCCTGCATCTTCTGCAGCACTGAAGGGCCCAGCGCCACCGAAATGCCACCGAAGACCCGGACCGCTGCTGGGTGAGTACAAGCGCCGCAGCTCCCCCGCTTTGCCCCAGGCCCCCTGAATCCTCTGGGCAGCCCTGGTTCTGAAATGCCACCTCAGCAGAGACACATACAAAAAGCAAACTCCTTTATATTCCCCCCCTCTAGTTTATATACTTGACTAATGCAAATCATTATACAGTTGCGTTAAGCAACTTTAGCGCCCATCTCTCTCTGAGCTGCGAGTTCTGCATTGTGTCTCTTACAGTATGTCTACATGGATGGCACAGCTGTAGTTGGCCCAGGTCAGCTGACTTGGGCATGTGGGCTCAGGCTGTGGGACTGAAAAATTTCTGTGGCTGGCACCCAAGCTCTGGGACCCTCCACTCTCGCAGCATCCCAGAGATCGGGTTCCAGTCCGAGCCCAAAGATCTACATGGCACTTTTTTAACCCTGGTGCCCAAGACCAGTGAGCCCAAGTCAGCTGACCCAGGCCAGTTGTGGGTTTTTTTTATCCCCATGTCGACATACCCTCAGAGTCACAACATAGACCATCATCCCTATTATTTCCATTTTAAATGTATATATGTTTTTGTGTCCTTTTGGTGACCGTTTCCTGGGTTAGTCTGTAGCTCCACAGCACATGACAAATTCTCTTTAAGGCACACCTCCCACTTTATTACTGTCCCATATAAAGCCGGGATCTGCTGATGAAAGCTAATGAGACTGAGGAGACCAGCCCTGTTTTTGTTTTTTGTTCTTTTTCCCTCCACAGGTGCATAGAGGGTATTGTATTTTGAGAGCAAACAAATGACCCCAAAATTAATACTGTTGAGAAATGCAGTCATATTGCAAGATGTACCATTTATTCTTTAGGACATTCTTGTGTGGTTGCAACCATATTTTGAAAATCCTTGGAAGATTTAAAAAAAAAAAAGACATTGGTTGGGGTTGTATAACGAATTAATTTTGGAAAAAACAGTATTTTGAGCCTTTGTATTCAGCACAGATACTAGCAATTTGAAACAAATATTCTGAGTGACTTAATTTCTGCTGTTGCTAATTTTAGTGTTAATGAATACTGATTCTTCTCAATGATTATATTATAGTGCACATTTTTTGCACTGTAAGTATAAACAGTTTATTAGTAATGTTGTTCCCATCACCCTACTGATTTATGTTATCCTCAGTGGAAGATTTTATCTTCTGTATGGTGTCTTTTAGGATCAGATTTTTGGAATTTCTGAAAAGCAAAGTCAAAAGAGCCCCCTCTATGCACCTGTGGAGGCAAAAATTACTCTGAATGAAGTATGGCTGTGCCTCTGCTGCACCTCTGCACTAGGCTATGGAAAGGAGGATCCAAACAGATGCAAGTTGTGGTGGATGGGAAGATATTTTGTTGTAGGAAGTACAATCTCTCCATGGGCTACTACAGGAGCATGCTGTTTCCTGTGTGGGCCAGCAGCTGCAAGCTAGCCTTTTTAAAAGTAAGTAGCAGTGGGACAAATTTTTAAAAGAGACTTGTATCAAAATTACATTGTGATTTTTTTATTTTATTTTTAGTAACAAGTTAGGTACTTAAGGATTTTTAAAACCTCTGTTTCAATAGTTTGGAATAATCAGCTTCTGTGTTTAGGCACAAATCCGCTCCAAAGGCCAAGTAGCTCAGTTGAGTGCTGGGAAATATCTGCATGAGGGTGGGATAGGGGAAGGAATCCTCCCTCTTTCCATCAAGGCCCTGCAATAAGAGAAATAGACTAGTAGAATTGCTTTGGTGGCTTTTGCAAAGGAGGAACAACTGGAGCATCCTTACTGTAAAAGACACGACAGCCTGTTTAGCAGGCTCATCCAGAGAAACCTGGAGCCCTTGTACATCATATTTGCTAGCCCTCTCTTTATTAGATTTTAGAAAAGTTCACCCCCTTATTCTCTGAGCTCTCGAATGCATGGGGATTTATGTGGGTAACATTTTCATGTCAGAGTGAGATGTGACTGCAGATACTTTTGAAAGGAGATGAGGGCTCAGGGCTCCAGTATAGTAGTCCCCTCTTCCTTCTCCCACCCCCACCCTCCAATCAGACCTGCCTGCTAGCCCTTCCAGGTGTGGTCCATGCAGAGCTGGCCATCATTTCTTTAGCAAGGGGTGCGCACACACCCCGTACAGCCAGCCCTTGAGTTCTAAACCTTTTGTGGTCCATATCCCACAGAATTATATTGTGGCCTAACATATATCCCATGAATGCTTGTAGAGGTAAAGGATTATGGGATTTGGATGACAGACTAATCACATGGGTTGCATATCTAACCATGGGGGAGGCTGGTGCTGCTGATTTGCTGCTCGGTAGTGGAGGTCTCTTCCCATCACAACACTGCTTTTAGTCCCCTTCATTGGGAGGGAGCTAGCAGGTGTCTTTTTCCTCCTCCCCCTAATCCCCCATATTGAGGAATCAGAACTTCCTTCTTCCTTGGTGTGCAGCCATCAGGAAGGAAGCTGGCCTCTGGCTTCCCCCATCATCTTAATGTGCTGTTTCCTCTGTCTCTGTGCTGCTGGATGGCATTATCTCTGACCAGTGGCCTCACAGGAGAGAGAAAGGGATGTGAGCTAGAGCTACTGCAACTCTTCTGAGCCTGGGACTGATGATCTGTCCCTCTTGTGTTCCTCGCAATTTTTCAAAGTGGAGGTTTGCCTGTCTGCAATATTCTTGAGTCTTCCTTTACAATCCCTCTGGGAAATGCTGGCCTAGCCGTATCCTCACTCTTCCTCCTCCACATGCTCCTAAGAGTTCTGCTTCCAGAGGCCCTTCCTGGCCCACAGATGAAAGGACAGGATTTTCTCCTGTAGGATTTGGCTCCAGTCTCTTGCCCAGTTCTTACCCTATCCTTATGCAGGAAAAATTGCCATTGCAGTTAATATGCATTTTGCTCAAGTAATGGAGGAGTAAAATATGCATCAAGAGCTCAGGATTTGACCTTTAGTTTCTTACTGTCATAATTTTCCAGCAAGAAGATTAGAAACCATCATGAGTAGAATTTTGATTGTCCCAAATATTATTTAATTTACGTTGGGAAAATAATTAAGAGCATAAAATTTTGGATGGAATGTTAGTTTCTGACCTCCTTCAGGACACTTGCAGAACCTCTGTATCATTAATAACCTAGCTGGCCCTGCCAGACAAGTATAACTCTTAATAATTGTAATTCGTCTTGTAGTCACATGCATTGAGGAGATTTCTCCCTATTTAAAATGTCTTACAAATGCCTTCTTGACCAGGTTGCAGCTGAAATGAAGGTGTATGCTTCACCGATTCAATTATAGAAATCTTTGTTAGGATTTAGAAATGTTCACTCCCTTATACACTCAGCTCTCAAAGAATAGAAATGTGTGTGTTCTTATCTCAAGGCATGGGGATTTACGTGGGTAACATTTTCATGTCAGTGGGAGTTGAGTGCAGATGCTTTTGAAAAGAGATGAGAACATACCTCATAGTGTCTCCTCAAGAACATGATGATGTGAATTGACTAAACCAGAGGTAATTAATAACACCAGGAATAAATCCATTAAGTTGTTATAGCAACTGAGATGCTTGCATTTAAAATGCATGGGCTGCAAGCTTCAGTCAGCTGTGCTGCGTGGAAGGGTACAGGTGAGCCTAAAGTAGGGGAGAGGCTCTGAAAACAGTGGAGCGGGGGACAGCGACAACTTTGCATGCCCTCGCCTTGTCACCCCATCGCCTGCATATACGCCCAGGGAAGTTCTTCTTTATGAACGTTGCATGGTGATGTCGCTCTTCAAGTTTAGGAAAGACTTGTCAGGCTGGAGAGGGACAGACCGATGGACCAGCAGCAAAAGTTTATGTTTGCAATAAAATGAGTGGTTTTCCAGGTAGAAATCTGCAAACAAATTAATGCTTATCATTGCAGCATGTACTCCCACTTGATGTCTTCTACCCACCTTGGAGCTGGTGGGTAGAGCTCAGTCAAGGTAAGCAGCGGTGGTAGCAGCTGCCAGACAGAGTAGTGACTTTCTGAACAAATGCCCCAGGAAGTGCAGTGATGGAGCTATGGATTCTTGCACTCTAGGACAATAGGACCACATCCCCAGCATCCTCCTCTAGGTGGGGAGGAGCTGTTGAGATTTCTGTAGCTTTCAAACCACAGAACTTTCAGGCTCTTTTTTCCCCTCATCTTGTGTGCATTTTCAGAGGCACATGGTTTTAACTCTGTTTCCAGTTAAGAAAAAAATTGATGCATAACTTTCTTCAACTAAGTTTCTTTTTAAAAAGGTGTGTGTGGAAGGCTGGGGTTGGTTTTTATTTATTTTTTTAAATTATGTGCACAGAGCATTTTTCAGGAAAACAAGGCTGCAACTAGCATAGATCACTCACTCACTCACTGTACTTTTTTGCCTGTTGTATTTGGATGTTGGTTAGCATTGCCAACTGGTAATTTGTAATTCTGGGTTCAGAATTTAGTCATTAACCTTTTGAAAGAGTGGTTTTGTGTGGTGATTTTCGTGATATAGCTTCCACATTTGGAACAACTAAGCTACAATGAATCAGTTAGTACCACAGCAACATGATATAAACCTTGGAGTAATAATTTACTATCCTCTTAGAATATTTCGACTGTGATTAATTGTTTGTTACATTTTACTTGGCCGAAAGTATGAATTTTGAAAAGGTTTGTATCTTAATTTTAAGTAAGAATTTGGTGATTTTGTTTTTTAAATTCTTAAACAAGTGAAAGTCTAATGGTACTAAAACTGTGCAAAGTGTGGACAATCATAGTCCAATAAGCTCTTTAGAGTGCATTTTAAAACTCTGGCTTGATTATCAGCTTTCCTAGTCTTGTGCCATCTCTAACTAAACTGCCATGGTTGTGTAATATTCTCCCAATATAAACAAGTGTTCATTGTGAATAAAATTGAGACCTATCCAAATACTTCAATTTGTTATCCAAATTTCACATTTCAACCATTAGTAATTAAAGGCTAGTATGATGACACGTTGCTCCATCTGTCCAACAGAAATGCTTATTACTCTCATGGAAAATAAGTCCACATCTGCGCAGAAATTATGGATGAATGTACAACTGCGTTAGGGGCCACAAGGAAATTTTTTGAGTATCTGTTACTGATGCAAAGTGGAATTCTTTGACTAATAAAGTGCTGGTAATAAAATAAAGTGAGACACTAATGCACATTTTTTTTTCTGCATTATACCTACATTGTAAGATTGAAGTTGTTGACATCTTCCTTTGGGTATCCAGAGAGTAATCCTTTGTTGTAAAACCCAACTAGTTAATGAATATAATTGTTGTATCACTGAAACACACCTGCTGTTCAGCTTTTCACCAAGGTAATCATGAAAGGTAGGAATTCCAAAACATTTCCTTATTGTCTTGTGGTGCATGATTACCTATAGTCTCTGCAGAATGGTAATATAACAATTTTTCAGAATCTATATGTGATACAATTTGCTTTTAAAAAAAAAATATTTTTTGGCCTAACATTATATTTTGACTCATTTGATCTCTTTCTTGGATATGCTTACATGTGGTCAGTAGCAATTAGTTACATTCAACTACATTTATTCTTCATGTATTAGGAAAAATGTAGTGTTGTATTTTAATGTACTGTGAAATTATCAGATTCTTTTTACATTAAGGTTTCTAAATATTTTGTTTCTAAGAAAGATTCTTTTCAAATATTCTTTTCCTTCTGAGGGTACCTGGGTCAGGCTTCCTTGGTGTCTGCATCCATAATGAGTCCTGCTGTGATCTATAGATTATTTACATGTTGTTTTTTTGCACCCTGTGGCTGGTGGGTTCTTTTTTCCAGTCTCCAGTACATCATCATGTGTAGTCATTAAGAATTTAACCCTTTTATTTTATAAACTTAGACTTCAGAAAATTTAGACCTAAATTTTCAAACGTTACTAGTGACTTTAAGTGCCCCAATTTTGGGGAGAAGGGTGCAACTTTTAGAATATTTAGAAATTCCAAGTATGTTTTAGTACTGGCAGCATGAGACCTCCAGAATGTCACACAAATTGAAGTACCCCATTATCATGCTTTCCCCGCCCTACACATTATAGGTAAGTGCTTAAGGAGACAGTCATTGTGTTCCCTAGTGTGATTTGGTGGTCTGTAGCAGACACCAACTTGTGTCCATCTTGTTGGTGCCACTCCTCCCATTTTGCCCACTCAATCCTTCCTAAATAGATTATAATAACCATTGATTTTAACCTTACAATCAGGGCTATCATCCCACTAGGTTTTAGTAATACTAACTAGATCAAATTTATGCTCATGGATGAGCAATTCCAGTTCCTCTGGTATGTTGCATAGGCTCCTGGCACTGGTGTATAGGCAACTTCAAGTCCTTTAGTTCCTTGATTAATTTTGTTCTCAACATCTTGATTTTGTGCAGAGTGATCATAACTTCCTTGGTTTTATCCTTCCCTTTTGTTATTAGTTTACCCAGATTGGGTCCCCCTCCAACTGAAGTAGAGGACATCCAAACTATACAGCCCACTAGAAGGTGGGACTGATGGTCCACAAAACGGAAACCCTCCATCCTGCACCAGTTATCTAGCCAGTGGTTCACTTCCTGTCTGTCTCTGCTTGTGGGACAGGAAGAATCTTTGAGAAGATCACTTGGACACTTCTCTTCAGCATGCTTCGGAGTTCCCTGAAGTGATCAACTATCTGTGAGATATCCCGTGGCACAGTGTTATTAATGCTGATATGAACCATCAGCAGTGCATCCTTTCACATCAACTTCAAAACCAGTCTTAGAGTGATGGCTCATGTCTTCACTCTGGGAAGGGAGCACACCATCTGCCTGTCTTTTGCAGAATGCTCTTATGATTCCCCTGAGTATTGAATCTTCACAAAGATAGTCTGTTTTCCTTGGATGCTTGGAGAACTCTTTGTGGACAAGCTTGATTTTCTTATGGTTGGGTTGAGCTGCTGTCGACAGGTGTACATCTCTCCATTTCTTTGGCTGGATCTTGAGAATTCTCTTCTTCAGTTTACATGTTGAGGACCTAATATCTTTTGTAAACTTCTAGTTGTGTGAAATTCTTCCTTGTTCTTTTCTCTCTCATGGCCACCTTGTCTTTCTCCAGCGGTGTAGGATGCCACCTTGAACTCTTTGCCTTTGGTCATTATGAACTGCCAGGCCTCCTCTCTGACTCCTTTATTGCCAGCTCCTTTCTTCCTTGAACTGGTGTTTCCTGAACCTGGCTGTCTAGGAACTCCTCAGCCTTTCTGATTCTCAGTAGCATCTCGTCTTGCTCTCTAGTCCAAGTATTTTCTCCAGTACAGCCACCAACTTGCACTACATTCACAAGAAGTCCTCTCTGGCTTCAGGCAGGACTATCCTTTGCCATTGTGGGGTGTGTGTGTGTGTGTGTGTGTAGTAGGTTGTAATTCAGTTAAAACAATCTTCTGCCTGACATAGGGCTATTTATAGATTCTTAAAATTATTTATATACGTTGCTTTCAGAAACTGAGGTTAAGATTTTCAAAACTGCCTGGGACATTTAGATGCACTGCTTCCATTAGTTTCAATGGGAGTTGTGTGGCTAAATTCTCCAGTTGCTTTTAATAGTTATAAAAATTAGTGGGTTTGAGGATTTTTCCATTCTACAAAGGGGTGTCTGAGTGTGTGTGGAGTGAGGAGAATGTTTCCATGGCAATTACAGTAATTGCTCAAGCATGCAATGAAGTAATAGTCCCCATACACAGATGACATGGAACTTGAGACTTTTGGAGAAGCCTGAGTGTACTCTCATTCTCTTCCCCCTCAGTCCCTATTCCCACACTTTTGGTACAATGGACAGTGTTTCTGATGCATGCCTGGGCTCAATCTTGCATCTGTTGAAAACAATGGAAGCTTCCTCACTGACATCATGCCATCAGCAAGACCAGGCCTCCTATGTGTAAAGGGTTACTTTTCTATTGCATACCTATGAGGCGCACAGACCATTCAAAATTCTCCAATTCCCTTACTTTTCCCTCCTTTTGAAATCTGGCATTTCAGTTGCCCAGAAGAAAATTCTACTTCCCTGCTCAGGCAAAGATGCACATTCCTGTGCCTGAACAGCAGTGCATCAGAGAAACAAACAGAGAAGCCTTACAGAAATATTGTGCCATCTTTGTAATTCCTAGCATTTTGTAGGCTGTCTCCTGGGATAAAGAGATCACTTTATTTCTGCCACATGCTGTTGTTTTGACTTTTCTGTATTGGAACAAGCAGTGCCATATTTCCCCCCCAAAGGTAAGATTAGTATGAAGGATTACCATGGTGATAATTGCCTGAAAATGGAGTTTCTGTACAAAAGGTACAGCTACTAGAACTTCAGCATTTGAGGCCAATGTCAATCCCTCTAAAAAGTTAATTTAAAATACCGGTAATATAGTTGCTTCATCATAACAAAGGTAAAGATGCTGCTTTTTTTCTGTATCATCTTTAAATTTTAATAAAAAAACCAATATTACTTGATATGTCTCACTTTAGCAATGCCAAAGATCTTATTTGACATAATATATGTATTTAATTATAGCTGGCGCAGGTAGCAATGCCTATAGTTAAGATTGCCTGACACATCCCATAAGACCCTGTTTTCAATTGCTTTTATAACTTTGCCAGACTTGGATCACTTAGGCTGAAGTTTCCATACCAGGTGTCTTCCCCAGGGTGGATTTTTTTTTCTTTGAAAATTTCAACAAAAGTGGTTCAGCCTTTTCTGAGAATGAGGTTGAGGGGAAAATATTTTGCCCAGGCTAAAAGAAAATTCTTACAACCTTTTCATTGAGAAACTTTAGTATCTCCATGCTTTGGAGCAAGTAATTGAAATTTGGTGGGGGGTTGCCTTGGTGTCACAGATGTAGTTTTTGACATCCCTCTAAAAATCGGAGTTCACTCAGACTCAGTAGATTTATTGGCGTTGGACAGTTACATTCTGTGAAGATTCCATCTGCACTGAGCATGCTCCAGTCTAGAGGGTAACAGGGCTGAGCAGGATTTTCCCAGCTATTGTTCTTCCTGGAAGATTGGGACAGCTGTGTCACTGGGGAATGGAGAGCAAGGTCTCTCTCTCCACCTCTCTACCTCTACATCAACCTGTGGTCTCAGTTTTCCCCTTGCTGGCATGCATGCAGCAATGAGGAGATGGAGGAGACAACCATGGGAAGACTGGGGCTGAGGAAATGGGGAAGGTGAGGAACTGGGGCTGAGAAGAGAAACCAAGGTGCCAGGGGGAGGAGAGGCTAACCAAGGACAAAATGGAGGGGTTAGTCTCGGTGGGGCAAGACCAGAAGAGTCTGTAACCAATAGAACACACTCCCCTGAGAACTTAGTGTAGGATTCATGCCTCTCAGCCTCCCTCTTCTGTCAGTAAACAGCTGTGAAATTCACTGCCAAAATGTGCCTCCTCTCCTTCTAGTGGCAAGCCCACACAGAGGATTACAACCCACTGTTGCTGTCAATTACTTTGTTAGCTCAAGTAGGAGCAGTCTGGATACTGTGGATCTGAAGGTTCTCACATGACTACCGCCACATGGTTCACCAGCGTAGATCCACCTGATGGAACCTTTTTTTTCCTCCTTCAGTTTACTCAGGTTTTTTTTGGCAGAAGTTGGGAAGTGTGTAGTGAAGGAGGCAGGGGACTGCAGAAAGATAAATGATTGTCTTTTTGGTTAAGGCAATTAAATGACACCATGGAGGACTGGATTCTAACCCTGCCTCTGCCATAAAGATGCTATATGATAGGCAAGTCATTTAAACCAAAATGTTTACAGGTGGTCATTAACTGGGCTCCTTATCCAATCTCCTCCCGTTCCCTTTTTATCTTCGCCTCCTTGCCTAGCTAGTTCCAATGTCCTCTGGAGTCAGATTGGATGATCTAATGGTCCCTTCTGGCCTTTACAATCTATTAATAATCCTTTGTCACCCTCCCAGTTCTCAGTCTCCTTTTATCTAGCTCCTGGTTCCACTCTCCTTGCCCAGCATATATCAGAATCCCCAAAACCCCTGGTTCAGCTCCTGTGCCCTCTGAATTCAAATCAGGCAGTTTCATCCTCCACGCTGCCTGGACATTGAGAGAATAGGAAAGACAGCTTACATCCCTTCTGTTTGGTGCCTGGCTCCAGCATTTCCTGCAGCTGCAACTGCAGAGAAAATCCTGCTCAGCTCCAGACTGGAGCATACTCAGTGCCAAAGTAATCTTTGGAGATTTGAAGATCTATCAAGTTTCTGCTACATATATGTGAACTGCAGTTTTTCAGAGTCTTCTAACTCGGCCAAATTTGGCCAAGATTTTCACAGGGATGGGGGAAAGCACATTCTTGATATAAAGGCCACCTCCCAACCATATTTCGAGTCTCTGCTCCAAAGTGGGCAGACACTAGAGCTTCTCAAAGAAAGTGGCAAAAACGATGTATCTTCACTAAGCTCGTTCTCTGAAATAGCTGAACTGGCTGAAATTTAAAACAAACAAACAACAAAATAAAAAAATCCCAAGCAGACACCTGGCAAATTTCAGATTTAAGGGTTAAATTTTTGCAAAGTTATAAGTAATGGGAAATGTTGAGCAACCTTAATAGATGGTTCTACCATCTCCGTCTATTGTAAGAGTTTTTGTTTTTTTTGAGAAAACTACAATGTTCCCATAAGTATTTTTGGTTGAAATGACAGATACTGTCGAGCTTAAATCCAGAGTAATGTAAGTCTGTCTTTTGCTTGTAGTAAATAAAATGTCAGAATTTGAAGGGAAGATATTTACTAGAACTAAGAAAAGCAGTAGCACTGTTTTTGTCTAAAAGAGGGAGCACACGGTTCCTAAAGATGACACTTGCCTCATAATTACATGATCTTTCACTGGAGTTTGTCTGAGTAAGAAGTGCTGGCTTAGACTCTGTCTAAAACTCTTGATATAACTTGCTCATTCCAAATAAAAAATGTAAGAATGTATTTGGAATGAAATGTTTTGATGGCGATGCTCTTTCCCATGGCTAATTAAGAACATCTCCAGTATTAAGAATGGCAGAAGCAGCCAGTTTAGTAAGATTTTTTTTCCAATGAAAACAATATACAATTTTTATATTTTACTAAAAATTTCTTATTTTAATTAATTACATTCTGTCACTGTTTTCATTTTTCTGCTCTCTAGTACTGAGATTATTTTTTTATTGACATTTAGACCTTGTGGCAGTATCATTGCAGCTGTTTTTAATTTCTGTATAACAGAGCTCTGATGATGATGGTCATTGATCCAGCACTGTTTGCTGGATTGCAAATGCAAGGTCACCTTAATTGCTTTTTGCTAGTTTCCTCTGTTTCTCTAATGATATGGGGTTTTAAGAAATAATCCTATTTTCATTGCACATTGAAAACAAACCTCATATACTAATTATGGTGGTTATGATTCACAACCTCAGGGGATAGTGTAGGATGTAAAATAGTACTTTCTGGAAAGAAGCATGTTGTTCAAGCTGGTTTCTTAGGCCTTAGTCCTGCAAGGTGCTTGACACAAGCAGACCACCTGACTTTAAATGGAGCTTGGCGCTGCTGTAAAAGTACCATGGTGGAATCCTTCATTCTTCCCTCTTTCCCCATGGCAGGTGCTGTATGTACTCCTCATTCCTTCTTCCCCACCATTCCCCGCTTCTCTACCATGGCAGGGTCTCTTTGTGCCCCCTCCTTTCCCATCTCTGTCAGATGCCAGAGGCTCTGTATGCTTCTCATGGCCATCCTTCCCCATACCAGGGGGGCTCGGCCAATTTAAATAGTCTTTGCAAACAGATGAGATAGGAAGCCCAGGTGGACAAAATTTTGGATTTGTCAATTTTAATGGCCTTTTAGGAATAAACAGACTGCTTCATAGCGAGAGGTTTATTAGTATGCGATAATTAAGATAACTCGGGATTGTGATTTCAGCATTCTGCATTTACCCAATAACATCTCACTTTAATACGCCAAAACCCAAGTGAGAGATTGTACAGTTTAAATCTTAGCTGCTGTAGATTCCTGTAGGAAAAGGGAAATTTCTGAACGGCAGAATCTTCTAATGAATCACTTATCCTGCTAGTGGGAGTATTGTGAAATGCTCTGAGTCATGAGTTTTGAAATGGAGTTGAAGCCTCCTGACAACCATCATCTTAGACAGCTTGTATCTACTTGATTTCAAATGGAAGACAGTTATATTTTTGAAACCTCAGACTGTGATTACTCCTTAAAAAAAAACAACTGACAACTATGAAGAGGGGTATGTTTTAAGAAGTTTTCTTTCCTGGCTTTATATGTTTATACCCTTGTACTTTTATTTTGGATACCCTTGCACAACAGTGTGCATAGCTGATTCCCTACTTTTATTCCCAGATCTGCCACTGACCTGCTGTGTGACCTTTGGGCAAGTCACTTAATCTCTTTCTCTGCTTCAGTGTTCCCACTATAAAATGGAGCTAATTTGTAGAGAGCTGTGGGTGAAAAGTGTTCTCAGCTTTTTGATACTATTTGGTGATCATATATAGACAGGTGTTGAGATGTGAGCTTAGAGCCCAAAATGAAATGGCTGTGGAAACAATTTACCCACCACTGAAATGCAGCCACCTTTTGAATGAAAAACCAAGTATATTTTCCAGTTTATACTGAGTAGTTTTGAATGCATGGTTGTGTAAAGTGATGTTGAGGATTATGCCTACATCTGTGTTAATAGCTACTTCTGTGTAGACTCATAGACTTTAAGGTCAGAAAGAACCATTATGATCTTCTAGTCTGACCTCCTGCACAATGCAGGCCACGGAATCTCACCCACCCACTCCTGTAACAACCCCCTGACCTATGTCTGAGCTATTGAAGTCCTCAACTGTGGTTTAAAGACTTCAAGGTGCAGAAAATCCTCCAGCAAGTGACCCATGCCCTATGCTGCAGAGGAAGGCGAAAAACTCCCAGGGCCTCTGCCAATCTGCCCTGGAGGAAAATTCCTTCCTAACCCCAAATATGGCGATCAGCTAAACCTTGAGCATGTGGGCAAGACTGACCAGGCAGACACATAAGAGAGAATTCTCTATAGTAACTCAGATCCCACCCTATCTAGTGTCCCATCACAGGCCATTGGGCATATTTACCGCTAACAGTCAAAGATCAATTAATTGCCAAAATTAGGCTATCATACCATCCCCTCCATAAATTTATCAAGCTTAGTCTTGAAGCCAGATATGTCTTTTGCCTCCACTGCTCCCCTTGGAAGTCTATATCCATCTGTGACCCTGAAAAACAAATCCAGAGTGTTCTATTATGTGTCAGGCAGGCCAAGTTGTAGGGAAATAATCTTTAGTGAGCATAAATAGATTTATAGAGCCTTTAGTCCATAGATCGTGCTCTGTCTGAGGTCATGGTGTACTTCTTAGCACTCATTTTACAACTATCAGTGAAATGTAGGGCTAGAAGGGATCTCAAGAAGTCATCAAGTCCAGCCCCCCGCACTCTGTCTACACTAGAGAGCTTACAGTGGCACAGCCATATCAATGCAGCTGCGCCGCTATAAGATCTCTTGTGTAGCCCCTCCTATGCCGACGGGAGAGAGCTCTCCTGTCAACATAATTAATCCACACTCAACGAGTAGCGGCAGCTATGTCAGCAGGAGAAGCTTTCCCTCCAACTTATGTGGAATATTCACACCCCTGAGCGGCATAAGTTCTTCTGACATAAGTGGTAGTGCAGACATAGCCTGAGAAGAACCAAGTAAACGTAGACCATCCCTGACAGATGTTTGTCCAACCTGTTTTTTTAAAAACTCTAGTCCCCCACTTGGAAGCCTATTCCAGAGCTTAATTGCTCTTCTATTTAGAACATTTTTCCTAATATCTACTCCAAATCTCCCTTACTGCTGATTAAGACCATTACTTCTTGTCCTACCTTCAGTAGACATGGAAAATAATTGATCATCGTCCTCTTTATAACAGTACCTAACATAGCTGAAGACTGTTGAGATATGGAGATGTCCTTTCCCCGCCCATTTCTTGAGCACAAGACTGGATTTAGTACTAAGGGCAACATGTAGTACCCCCTGTGTATGAAAGCAGGATCGGTCAACTATAGACCTCTCGTTCCTGGTGAGCGGAGGCAACAGGTGAGTGATGAGATGAAGAGCAGGAGCTGTTTGTCTTGAAACTGTGTGTTACTTGCCTTTCCTCTTTTTAGATATTTCTTACATCTTTTTCAAGTGGCGAGAAAGACAAAATACCAGGTCTCTCAGTCAGTATTGAAGCAGTTTATTTAATGGGCCAATGGAACTGCATCAGTACCAGGAAGTAAAAGCTATTCGTCAGACAATACCTCCATGGCATACACAATTTTTGTACACCTTGGACATAAAATCATAGAAGTGTAGGACTGGAAGGGACCTCAGTAGGTCATCTAGTGCAGTCCTCTGCACTCAAGGCAGGACTAAGTAATAACAAGACCATTGCTGACAGGTGTTTGTCTAACCTGCTCTTAAAAACCTCCAATGACTGAGATTCCACAACCTCTGTAGGGAATTTGATGAGATCATAAGGGTCTGAGCATGAGCAAAGGCCACTCTGACGTGGTATACCACCTTGCAGCTTCAATTAAAACTAGAGTTCTATTTTTCCATACATAAACGAAAGCCTTTCCTTGCCTTAACGTGCTTCTTGGTTTATTAGATATATGGAACAGTACCAAGAAAGTGTCCCGGTGGTATAGCCCTTACTCAAGCAAAACTTCTATTGATTTCTATGGGATTTTTGCCTGAATGCAAGGAATGTAGGATTGAGTCAAAAAACATTCTTAAGGGGACGTACGTCCTTCCTTAGACTGAAAGGTTATCTGTGCTGACTTTACTAGCAGTGATGTTTTTGAGGGGTGCCCAAGTTCTGAAAGTTATTTTAGTTTTCAGGAATGTCTGTGGCACTACTCACTATAATATCAGTGCACTTTCTAACTGCTTTGGATTTGCTTCTGCAGGCCTTATACAGTAAAATTCCCATTGACTTCAGTGGGTGTCTTTCAGGTATAGTGACTTCAAGGATGTGCTCCAAAAGTAGTCTTCTTCAGACACACATTCCTGTGAATCTCCTCCAATTCTCATGTCATATTTTTACCTTTTCTTTTTGCCAGTTTTCTTTCTAAGTAAAGGAACATATCTTCTTCAAAGGAAGAAAAATTGGAAGTTTTAAGAACTCGTTATTGAACAAACATTTTGGAACTATGGTAATGTTAGGGGGTGCTCTTTCTTGGTAAATGTATGTCTGGTTGTGCTTCCCTTCCACACAGGAGAATAGTACCTTGCTCTACAAATAGCTCCATTGTTTTAAAAAAAAATACCATCTGAAAACAATGGGACTATAATAGACTAAGATACTACTCAGCTTTAGCAAAGCCTGACAGGGTTGGGCCCAAAAATAATAGGACTGTTTGCTTGGGTATCTATTCAGGAGATTGTGTCCTCCCACTGTACAGTAGAGAAAAATCCTGCCTAAACAGACGGAGTGCAAATACAACACTTTTGAAGACTTTAACAATGTCACTTTTTCTGTTTAAAAAAAAAATAGTTAGCTCAAGCCAATGATTTAATCTTTCATTTGGAGAAACTTGCTCAAAGGGCTACATGAGCTGGCATGGAGCACACTTCCTCACACAGCTTGGTCAATGTAATTCAATCCTGTCTGACCTGGAACACTTGAGTTGTTCCAGTCCATGGTGTTATCGGCAGAGACTAGCCAGGCTTGCTGAATTATGCAATTACTTTTTTTGTGATGCTCTCACATGGACTATGAAGAGACTTCTAACAAACAAAGGCAGGCTATGAAACTCAATGCATTTCCCATCCCCCCCCCTTTTTTTAAAATATTCCTAAATAAGCATAGTTTTTCCTTTTTAAACACATAATTGATAACAGTGCTTTGCTCACTGTACGCTTTTTGGCTCTACATGGGAGAATGGGAAGCCTGTGCTAGTTGGTTGCACACAGAGGAAGAGAGTATAAATTGCCTGGTTTAATAGTATGCTTCTCTTTCCCAAGTAATTCTCTTGGAAATCTTGAACACAATGGTATGTAAGACTATTAAACTGCATCCTTTGTGTATGTTAAAACTGATTTTTAAAAATATGATTTACTTTTGACCAGGCGATCTGTTTTACAAATATAAGATTTAAAAAATCATTAACGTATTGAAGAAAATGGAAAGTGTTGGGTTTTTTTGCAAGTTTCCTCCACCCAGATTATTTGTATCTGTGCCTGAAAGTCTCCTAGGTAAAACATGGTCATATTTTCCTAGTGGTAATACTGGAAACAAAATTGCTTATGTGTTTCATTGTAGCTCTGCAGAGAAGATTAAGCCCACTGACAGAATGCAATGTAATATTATGTTCAAATTAGTATTGATTTTTCCGATCATAATTGAAGCAGATGAAGACCAATGACAGTATAATTGTACCTTCTGCTAGAGATCAAAGAGTTACAGGAATTCTGGGAATAGATTAACTTTGTTATTCTCAGTTTTAATAATTAGGTTGCCAAAGAAAAGATGAGTCTTTGCAATCCTGTTAACCTTTGTGAAATCACAGTAAGGAACCTCTTAATGGAAGTTAAGGCTGGGTGTTAACAAAGGATAATTTAACTAGTAATAATGTGAGCTGATATGTTTCCCTTAAATTCTCAGTTTGCCTCTGCATTGTGCCCCATCATTTGACAGTTTTTTTTCTTAATATATGTCCTGCTGTTTATTTAAAACTCCATTTTGAAAGGAAGCATTGGATTAATCTACCAGTAGATGATGACAACTGTACAATTTTATTCCTTTACACAAATGCCTGACTGCTTGAAACAACAACTCTGGTATATAGACTCTTAGTCTGTCAGTTATAATGTATAAGTTTTAAAGCAAGCTTGAAAAGGGATATATCAAAACAGTCAATACTCTAATTTGACAATTGTGAAGTATTATTAACCCTCCTGCAATTCCCACAAGAGTTTATTACAGCAATATTAAAATCAAGCCAATGCCCAGAGCATGCTGCCTTTTCTGTTTCTTTAGACTATAAGCACTTTTGGATGGGGACTGTCGTCATGTTTGGCTTGAACAGTGCCATGCTCACCAACGGTGACCAAAATATAATTGTTGTTTTGTTGTACTGATGCTTTCAGCCATGTAACATTTGTTTTGCAAAAATCATAATGGAATAACATTTTGGTTGATGAGGTGGATTTTGATGCAGCTGACTTTAACACAAACAACAAAAGTGGTTGTAGATCTAATCAGAATGGGCAAAAAGGAATAGAAAGTGGCAATCAGTTTTTGCTGCCCTTCAGACATTCAAAATAGGGATTAGTATTATGGATTAGGAAATTCTTGCCCCTACATTTTCAAAGAATTGTGTGCATTTAGCTGGTCAAAGTCCTATCAAAGTCAATCACCGTGATACAGCTAAAATCCCATGGTACATCCCTGGGTTCAGTCCAGAAAAAACTAGCATTAATGGCAGGAAGATTTTGTGGTCTTTCTCAGCCCAGCAGTTGCTTTCTGTTTGGGTTAGTGAGGAGAGGAGATGTGTGATTTGTAACAATGTCAGAATATTTGGCCACATTAATGAAATGAAGGTTTGTTTTTTTTAGTGGTTTGTAATCTGTGCAAAAACTGCTGTATAGTGTACCTTTGTATACCATTACATCATTATTTGTTGCATATAGATCTTTAGTGTTATAGCATTTACAAATATGCATTGTCAATAAATGGATAGCATTGATAGCAGCAATATTGCATATGCTGACACTATGCAGTGATTGATCAGTGACTTCCATGCACTTAGTCACCGCCTAAGCAATCTGTTTGTTTTAAAGGGCTAAATATTTTCACCTTTTTAATTTACTTTGTTGTTTAAAATAAAATACAGAAACTCTAAATAATGTATAAATAGCAATTGACACCTACACAATTAATCTTTGACCAGTGTAAATATATTGCCTTTAGTGCCCTGTGTAAGTCCCATTGCCTTCAATAGGATTCACACCTTTTGTGTCTGAGGGCAGAAATGGCCCCATAACTTTCACTTTTCAGACTGAAAATTACCCCTCCATAGTGTTATCTAGTTCAACATCTGAGGCCTGATGATCATTAACAGAATTGGATGGTTTGATGTGATCCCAGCTGACAAATGATATAATTACATCTGTGATCAGATAATCTCCCTCATCCCAATCCTTTCCTTGGTAAAGCTTCTCTATTCATTCTCTATTCAGATTTTTTTGTTTTTGTGTTTTTAATCGCTGATCATCTGCCCTATCTTTTTGAACCAGTAAGCATGAGCAGTTTGTGCTAGGATCAATACTGGTTCCTAACTGCATGACATGGTTCTTGGTTACTACTATTGGCAATTAAAGAACGATCAGGTACTGCAGATTCTGCTGTACTTTTTCTAAACAGTTTTTCCTGCTTTCTCTGAAAGTTTATGGATGGGGTGAATTTAGGGTATGAAAGCAGCCAGATTAACAGCCCTGATCACCAAAATCCTTTGTTAATCCACAGAACTAGTACATCATGAGCAGCAAAAGCATAATCTTCCCTACCCTGCTTCACCAGCGTGTTTCACATGCAAAGTCTCCCCAGCATGAGTCACTAGCAGGCTTTGTACACTGAGTCAGTGCCAAGGCCTGTGAAGTCCATGGAAATATAAGCAGTCAGTAGAGGTGTGATTCAGTGTCCTGGCTTTTCAGCATTTTCTTTGTAAAACATTAGCTGCTTTCACAGTACAGGGGAACAGGCAGCCTAATCCAGTTTTTAAAAAAGGACAAATCTGGTACACTTGAGAGGTCTGGCCCACTTAAACCAAAAAGGGGCATGAGTCACAAATTCAGGGCATAGTTCCAGAGTAACTCCATCTGTTGCATTTGTCCCAGGTGATCTGTAAAACATCCTGTCACCGTTCAGGGCTAGCTGCACCTCTCACTCTTCTGTGATCTCTCTCTAAGTGCACCCCCTCCAAGTTTTAGGACTCAAGCCTTCATCTCTCTGGGGTGGAATCCTGCAGTTCTCTAGCTACAGCCCTCCTGTGTACCAGTTGTGATTGCTCAGCAGACCTGCAGTGCTTCCCTTCAGAAGCGGTGGCCAGCAGTGAATACTGTGGCTCAAAGTATGATTTAATATTAACAGTAGGAACACAACATAACAGGAAAAAGGACACACACCCACACCCACACCCACCTACCTTGCTCCTTTAAGGGCTAGGGCCAGCCAACCCTAGTTACTAAACAGGCTCCGGTGAATGCCCTGTAAGAGCAGTAGGAAGCTGCATAGGGAGGATGCTCAAGAAGTTGTGGAGGGACTGCAGAAAGTGAGAGTCTACTGTAGGGAAGACCCTGACAGTGGTGGAGATGGTCCAGCTAGGAAGGGATTGGAGTTGCCGCTAAAGCAGGGAAGGCCATGAGACGCCAGGAGAATTTTGAGACAGTACCTCAGGAAGCAGGGGCTGTGTCCAGGTTAAAGCTGGGGAGAAGACTTCCTTGTGTTTGTTTTGAATTTTATGCCAGTAAAACTGGACTCTAAGGTGGGGTATTACTGAACAGAGAAACCTTTTGTGAGTTAATGAGGAGCCCAAGGGAGGAAACTGAGATAAGACACCTGCAGAGCAACCTCAGGCCACAAAGGGGTGTTTGGGAGGTGACTGGTCCCGTTACAGGGACCCTAGTAGGACTACCTTCCCAGATATCCCCAGCCTCTCAAGGTCTGAGAACAGTTTCTTCCGCTTAACCATCTGAATTCTTTAGAGGATTTCTGTGTCTTTAAACTCTAGTAAGTCCCGCCCCCCATTCTGACCTGCGTGAGAAATTAATGGAGAAACCTGTTTAGAAGTCTGGGGGTATGGTAGGTAAAGGGAAATAGCCAGCTTATCACAGCATTGTTCTTCATGTGTTCACCCAGAGATGTAAATATTAGGAACCACCCTCTTTTCCTGGGCATGTTTTTTGACATACCTGATTATGAATTAACACAATATATGCATACAGCAACAAACACAATAACCTGATCAGTATACTGCACTCATAAACGGTTACATTTGTGAGCTAAACAAAAAGGGGCAAGTTGTGGTGTGTGCTGTGTGAGGCTATGGGGGCCAGTCCACTAACTGTAGGACTGACAACCAAATTATTTTAATAGGCCACTGTACAAGAAAAACTGCAGACAATGATTCCATCATTACAAACCTCTTGAATCAGTGACACATATCTGAAAGTATCAGTATCCCGTTATCCAAAGGGGACTAACCCACCTTTAGTGCTACAGTGTTAACATTTCATTTAGAATTGTGTGTGTGATGATTGCAATAGCATTAGCTAAACCTGATAAACTACAGCATGTTGGATAAATTGAAGTGGAGTGTTAGAAGACTTGTTTAATTTTTTCCTTTCCTAATTATTATATAATGTTTGTGCTCGCGCAGACACACACACACAAATTATATAATAGTAGTGCCATAGACTTGCACAAGGCTTCACCCAGTGAAGAAAGACAAGCTTCCTTGCTTCTGCAAGGATCTTTCATTTAGGTACTGATTGAATCTTACGTTCTAGATAAGGTGACCACCATATTTGATATTATTTATAGATAGTTTTAACACATTGCTTACTAACTCTCATTTAGTATTGGTTAGCATCTTAGAGAATCTCTGAGATGATATGGTTATCTTTAGTTTAGACTGGAAACCTATAAATGTGGGCAGTATTGCTTTCAGGTATTCTCTTTTACCCAGCATTAACTAGTCCACTGGGATAAATTCCTTTCTTTGGAAAACAGGAGAGCAAAATTATTCACCAATGGACAGGAACACATTCAAGTTTAATTAGCAAACTTGTACAGGTCAGATGTTTTGGTTTGCTGGTGGATGTAATCTGATTATAAATTAAGATAAGGTTGTCAGAAATTAAGGTAAGCCTCTTATTTTCTTTAAAGCAGTTATGAGGCCCAGGTGTTTTGGTAACTAGCGTAAAAGCACTGGAACATAATGATCCAGCTTTTAATGTTGTCATCTAAATGAAATCCACATCAAATGTAGGCTCTAAGTGTATAATATGATTTTCAGTCTGGATATAATATACTTCATGTTTAAAAATTGGTAAAGAATTAGCAAGGAAAGCTGGTTTAGATTTAACAGTACTCTTAGAGGATCACAAAAGTGTTCCGTTGGTTGGGTGGGACTCTTCCCTACAGTGCTTTGTCCACCCTAGTTTTAAAGGCTTATCGGAATCTTGGTCCTAAAGATCTTACTATCAAGACAGTTTCTCCTCCCTCCCCCCTCAATATTTATCCTAATTGTTCCTTTTTTTAAAAACTGTCCTGCTTGTTGTTACTTGTTGTGCCCCATCTACCACAGTAGATAATTCTTCTTTTCTCTTCATGTTTACCACTATAAATTTTCATAGACTCTTAATGTGTCTTCACTTTAGTTATCTTTTAGCAAAGCTATAGTTATATCCATTGCTATTTTAATCTTTCCTAATAAGTCCGTTCCTCTAGCCCTTTAACATTTGTTGTTTTCTGCAGTCTCATCAATTGGTCTAGAACTTTATGGTAATGATGTTCCCAGAACTGAACATAGGGGTGTAGTTGCACAAGAGTTATACATAGGGCTTGTCTTGGTTACTGTGCTAAAATTGTTGCTGCTGCACTGACACCTCAGCACCGCTGTAGCGCATCAGTGAAGACTCATGTTGACGGGAGAGCACTCTCCCATCGATGTAATTACTCCACCTCAAGAAGAGGCAGAAGCTATGCCAGCGGCGGGAGAGCGTCTCCCGCTGACATAGTGTAGGCACCACTTTAAGCTGATGCAAGGTATGTCACTCAGGGTGGTTTTTCATATCCCTGAATGACGTAACTTACATAGATTTAAACGGTAGTGTAGACAAGCCCTGAGAGAGACTCATCGCCTTGGTGTGGGGCTTGATGCCTCTGTGCATGCAATCCAATGGGATTTATCATTTTTGTTCCCATATTTCACTGCAAAGTCATGTCTAATTTTCTATCAGCTATCACTCTTTAGATCTCTTTCAGAATTACTGCTTTCCAAGTTTATCTCCCAATAATTGAATATCTTGGTTTCTGATTATTTTTCTTCTGTTATGTTAGCTTGCATTTTCCCAAATGAAATTTTGGTTATTTCTGTCCTTAATTCCCTGGTTTGTCCTTATTCCAAGGGAATTAGGACAACCCAGAGAAATACAGACCAGCCGTCTTAACTTTAGTATCCAGAAAGATAATGGAGCAAATAATGAAGGAATCAGTTTGCAAACACCTAGAAGATAATAAGCTGATAAGTAACAGTCAGCATGGATTTGTCAAGAACAAATCATGTTAAATCAACCTAACAGCTTGCTTTTACAGAATAACAAGCCTTGTGGAAGGGGGGAGGCGGTAGATGTGACATATCTTGATTTTAGTAATGCTTTGGTTACTGTCTCGCATGACCTTTTCATAAAAAGAATAGTGAAAGATGGCCTAGATGGAGCTAGTATAAGGTGGGTGCATAACTAGTTGGAAAGGAACAATCAATTGCACACATACAAATGGGAAATGACCGCCTAGGAAGGAGTACTGTGGAAAGGGATCTGGGGGTTATAAAGGATCACAAGCTAAATATGAATCAATAGTGTAACACTGTTGCAAAAAAAGCAAACATTCTGGGATTTATCAGCAGGAGTTTTGTAAGCAAGACATGAGAAGTATTTCTACTCTGCTCTGATAAGACCTCAGCTGGAGTATTGTGTCCTGTTTTGGGCGCCACATTTCAGGAAATATGTGGACAAATTGGAGAAAGTCCAGAGAAAAGCACCAAAAATCACTAAAGGTCTAGGAACCATGACCTATGAGAGAAGATTGGGTTTGTTTAGTCTGGAGAAGATAAGACTGGGGGGAAGGCATAACAGGTTTCAAGTACATAAAAGGTTGTTACAAGGAGGAGGGAGAAAAATTGTTCTCCTTAACCTCTGAGGATAGGACAAGAAGCAATGGGTTTAAACTGCAGCATAGGAGGTTTAAGTTGAACATTAGGAAAAACTTCCTAACTGTCAGGGTAGTTAAGCACTGGAACAAATTGCCCAGGGGGGTTATGGAATCTCTGTCATTGGAGGTTTTTAAGATCAGGTTAGGCAAACACTTGTCAGGAAAGGTCTAGTTGTTATTCAGTCCTGCCTTGTATGCAGGGGACTGGACTAGATGACCTATTGTGGTCCTTTCCAGGCCTATGCTTCAAAACCTCTCCAGAGCCTTTGTCTTATTACTTTTGTCTTTAGTGATGTCTGGAGCTTTCACTCTTGATTTTTAAAAAACATTTTATATATAAGGATTATTTTTTTCAAATATATACAAGTGATACAGGAAGATGGTCTCAACTCAAATTCTGCAAAGAAATTAAATTAAGGGAACTTCAAGAGACTGTCTAAATTAAATGAGCAGCCTGTTTAATAATTGTCCAAAGAACAATATGTCTAGGATCCTTCCAATGGAAATAACCATATAGAAGAGAATAAAAATCCTCACAGAAATATGATTTAAAAAAAGTGAGCGTTTGTGTTTGAGAGGTCCCTATAGCAGATGAGAGGGATGTTATCTGCTAACATTTTAACTACAGAGCCTTTTTCATGCTGTTGAAGTGATGTCGGTCTGACTCAGCTTATATAAGGGGTTCTCAATTATAAGTGAAGGCTGTGGGTTTTTGGTTTTTAAGTATTTCGGTTGGCCGGAAGAGAGAGTTAGCTCTTCTCTTCTTTTTTCTCTTTTTGTGAGTTGATTATTTGTGCAGGAAGGGTGTTAACCATCTTGTTGTTTTATAAAGAAATTCAAATAAAAATGTGACGTGTTTGGTTTTGCCTAAGAGGGATTCCATCAACTGCACAGTCTGTTTAGAGGGTTTTTTTCCACCTACTCCTTCCTTTCATTATTAGCTATTTCGTTTCCCCCTTTGCTGACATTTCAATCACTTCTCATTTTATCAGCACCGTATTGTAGCACTAGCCCTGCAGATGAGATAGGAGTTAGTCTTCTTTTTTGAGTGTAATGCCTGCTGCTAGCTGGAAATGAATTTGTTACTGAGAGCTTTATATGATGTACCCTGCCTTTGTCACCTTGAGGAATGAGACACCTGGTGTGGCTCTTAACTGTGGGACATAATGTGCTCTAAAATGGGACATGGTACTAGCTTAGAGTGGTCTTTCTTTTAAGTCACAACATGCTATGATGATCTGTCCGTGGCCCTCTCAACAATTTAATTTCCATTTCAAAGACAGGGAGAGGTCGTGAGCAGATAGTACAGCAATTTGTTTTACTTTTTGTCAGTGGCATACAGAAGAGTTGGGTAAGGTGTATGTGGTGCTTTTTCAAGGAAACTAAATGAGTAGTTTGAGCTTTTTTATTATAATGTAACACTGCTTGTAATAGAATTCAGGGATCTATATAGCACAGAAATTTAGTTTTATATAATTTTCAATCCAAATATGTGGGAAATAAAATAAATCTACACAGAGACATTTCTATTTTTCTGCAGAATAGAAGCCTAATCTCTTACCTACTAGAATGGTGGGGAGCCAAAAAGGGACCTAGATAGATAATCTGTGGAGATGTCACTCTCACCCAACCCCCCAGTGAAAGCTTTCATTCAGGCTCAGAAGGCTATAGCTCATTTCACTAAAATACCCATTAAATCTATATTTGTAGAGGCAATTAACTCTGACAGAAATGTTCAGTGTTTCCCTTGGCATTGCTTGGAGATGCATGTATCAGAATAAAATTGTTCTTCCTTATTGCATTTTTTCTGTAGAAAAGTCATTGAAGCAAATTCCCTAATTGTGTACACAGACTGATTTTTTGCATAACCCTAGGCAAGGTCATTGGTATCAGAGACTTTGCTGGAGGACCAGGTCGTGATTCCAGAACCTCAGTTGCAAGGATGGTTATAAAGAACGGGTATAAGGCCAAAATTGGAGAGTGCTGGCTAGAAAGAATGCATGACTAGTGCAGGTGGAGGGTGTGGTGGTTTAGTGGTTTTGTAGACTGTGCGACCAGAGTAGCTTGTATGGGGCTTAAGTGGAAATTAAAGATCTGTTCTCAGCATAAATCCCATTTGACAGTAACAGAAAGGTAAATCGTCCTTGTGTTGCAGACAGCTTGTTTTGGCACAAGAAGATGTAATTTACAGCATCATCACTGCATTTGACTCACTATTTTTATTGTGGCTTCACAGGATGTTGTTAGGTTGTTGATGGGATATGGAGCCTTTCATCTCTAGGCTGCTCATTTAAACCCTGCCCATCTAAGTAGTGACATTGCAGTGCAGCTGAGAGGCAATCATCAGAATGCTCCAATTTTTGCCATTTTGTCAACCCTTGTTTCACAGCTCTAACCCCTACCTCATCCTCATTTGCTTATGCGCAGCATGTATCTTGTGGCCTTCTGCTCCAGGATGGTCACACTTTGTGCCTGTGCAATACCTCTTCCCTCCTCCCTCTGCTCCCAGCTCTTAGGTGCCTTTTAAAAAGGTTATTTTGCTCTTCCCCTGTGCTGCTGCAGCAAAGAATATAGAACTAATACCTTGCAGCGCTGTGTGATGGTGCTTGTGCTCTTACAGATGAGGATGTCTGGCATGGATCTGAGGGACTTGAATGCTTTGGCTGATGATGAAGGGGTGTGTGTGTGTATGTGTATGTATGTGTAATATATAAAAACCCTAAAAAACATATATAATATAAAAACCCTGAAGAGGTGTGAGTGTGAGAGAGATGTCTGAATCCCTACGGGAATTAAAGCAACTGGAAGCATGTGTAGTGCTTGTGTCACAGCTGGGACTGGTATCAGACCTAGCTACATTGCTGGCACCATATGTTAATGTTCTTTGCAGGGTGATCTACTCTAAAGGGAAAGGATATGCTGCAATGCTTTTCTCATAAAATGAGCAGCAGCTGCGTGAGCATCAAGTCCTTGTAGCATGGTAGGGTAGCTTTCTAGATCTCTCTGATCAAACACTTCTTGCTTGTTAACCCAAAGCATTCTGCTTAGAATGAGTTGGATTTTTTCTTGTGTTATTTCTGTAAATGGTGTGGTGGTGGTGGTGTAATATAAATGGCATTTAATGGGAGCACAGTTGTTACACTGTGTTAGAATTTCTATAGCTGCCTCTGAACCAGGAAGGAATCTGTTTGAATTGTGACGTAGTATCGTGCATTTTGAAATAGCCTGTGAATGCTGTCTGAACATGCATGATACTGAGTATGTTACAAACACCTCATCCTCAGTGGTTTAATCCTAATTCATATGTGCATGATTTTGCTGGCTCTTGGCACACAGTTACGGCTTGATACTACATTCTTTTCATGTCTGAACTCCCCCTGACTTCAGTGTAGGATTGGAGCCTTAGTGTATTAAAGTTGAAAGGTATAGGTAGTACCTGAAAGCTTTCACCATCTGAGGGCTGTTTGGTCTTGGTTAAATTCCTCTAGAGAGTTGTCTTCACCATAAAAACCACCACCACAACTGGTACTACTTGACCCTTTTACTGGTAGTCTCAACAGAGAGGCCAGTTAGTGATTTGTCCTCTCACTCCAGAGTTAATCTTTCCAAGCGAGGGTAGAGACGTATTGACAGTGTGCAAAAGCTTGCACTGCAGCTGTATCTGTTCTGTGAAAAACACCAAGGGTTTTCCTTTTCAGAGCTGTCCCTCTGGCACCTTTTCATGAGCACTCAGTTCATAGTAAGAAAGAGTAAGGTTTTTAACACCTGGTGTCCTGGCCAGATTCCTAGGTGAGTGAATTATTATGTTCTGTCTTCCTCTGCAGTTTCATCTGGTTAGTTATTTTTCATTTCTTTTTCTAAATGCTGCTGTGTAGTGCTGCTTGCCCGAAGTGGCTGCAGTGTCTCACCCAAGAGAGGACTATAGAATAGAAGTGGATTAATGCATGTATAATATTGAATAGAGCTTTTATATTTTTGAGAGTTACTGTATGAGTTAAAATATGAATAAAAATATCTCCTCTTACTAATTTCTGTAAGGGCCAGTTAACTCAAACCTGGGCCCTTCTGTGATATACGTCTGAGTAAGGACTTGCTTAAAAAACTAAGTAGAAAGCACAGGGTTTGGCCCTATATTTCTAAGGTTGTTACTAGGGCTGTCAATCACGGTTAACTCAAGTGATTTAACTAAAAAAAAATGAACTTGATTAAAAAAAATTAATCGTGATTAATTGCAGTTTTAATCACAGTTACATGATAATATAATATAATTTAAATGTATTATAAATATATTTGGATGTTTTTCTACATTTTCAAATATAATGATTTCAATTACAACACAGAATACAAAGTGTCCAGTGCTGACTTTATATGATTACTTTTGATTACACATATTTGCACTGTAAAAAGATAAAAGAAATAGTTTTTTTCAGTTCACTTCATAAAAGTACTGTAGTGCAATCTCTTTATTGTGAAAGTGTAATTTATGAATGTGGATTTGTATCTGTTACATAACCACTCAAAAACAAAATAATGTAAAACTTTAGAGCCTACAAGTCTACTCAGTCCTACTTCTTTTTCAGCCAATCGCTAAGGCAAACAAGTTTGTTTACATTTACAGGAGATAATGCTGCCCGCTTCTTATTTACAGTGTCACCTGAAAGTGAGACTAGGAGTTCTCATGGCACTATTGTAGCCAGAGTTGCAAGGTATTCCAGTATACTAAACATCTGTATGCCCCTTCTTGCTTTGACCACCATTACAGAGGATATGCTTCTATGCTGATGCTGCTTGTTTTAAAAAAAAGCGTTAATTAAATTTGTGACTCAACTCCTTGTATGTCTCCTTCTCTGTGGTTTTACCTGCATTCTGCCATATATTTCGTGTTACAGCAGCCTCAGTTGATGACCCAGCATATGTTGTTTGATTTAAGAACACTTTCAGTACAGATTGGTACCTTCTTTGCGTTTTGTCAAATGTGAGATTTCTAAAGATATCTACAGCACTCGACCCAAGGTTTAAGAATCTGAAGTGGCTTCCAAAATGTGAGAGAGATGAGGTGTGGAATATGCTGTCAAAAGAACCCAAGACACTAAAAAAGAAAATCAACCTTCTGTTGGTGGCATCTGACTTAGATGATGAAAATGAATGTGCAGAACTCATTATTAGTATGGAAGCGTTTACTGGAATACTTTGCAACCACGGCTACAACAATGTCATGTGAACACCTGGTCTCACTTTCAGGTGACGTTGTAAATAAGAAGCGGGCAGCATTATCTCCTGTAAATGTAAACAAACTTGTTTGTCTTAGTGATTAGCTGAACAAGAAGTAGGACTGAGTGGACTTGTAGGCTCTAAAGTTTAACATTATTTTGTTTTTGAGTGCAGTTATGTAACTGATACAGATCTACATTATTATTATTATTGTTTTTATTTAAGATGCACTTTCACAATAAAGAGATTGCACTACAGTACTTGTATGAGGTGAATTGAAAAATACTATTTCTTTTGTTTCTTTTTTACAGTGCAAATATTTGTAATAAAAAATAATCCTATAAAGTGAGCACTGTACACTTTGTATTCTATGTTGTAATTGAAATCATTATATTTGAAAACGTAAAAAACATCCAAAAATATTTAAATAAATGGTATTCTATTGTTTAACAATGCAATTAAAACTGTGATTAATAGTGATTATTTTTTAATCTTGTGATTTATTGTGATTAATTATTTTAATTGTTTGACAGTTGTTCCAAACTTATATTTCCAAACTCTGAGAACACTGATTTTTTTTTTTAGAAAGAATTCTCATTACTAATTAAATTATTATTTTGCAAATGGAATGTTATACTTTTATGTAATTAGACACTTGGGATCCTTGTGCTTGGACTTCTGCTGCAAAGCACTTTATGAAAACACGCTGTTAGCTGTAAGCTGTAAGCCAGCTAACCATGTTATCAATCAACTACATAGCTTATTACTCAAGAATACAAAGGCTTCCCACTTTTTCTTATAGGTTTACTGTCTGGGGAGAAATTGGATTGAACAAAAGCGGTTGACACGAACAGGTGCATTTTTCATCTCTATAATGAAGAAAAGCAGAAGTGTCATGACGGTTACAGCAGATGACGTAAGTTTTTTAAAAAGTCAAGGTTTGTTCATTCCAGTATATTTTTTTTCAGAACAGAACACACAGCCTGATTCTACTTTCACATAGGCTGGCTTTACACTGGAGTTGCTCCTAGAGTTACTGACTTCCTTGGAGTTACTCCTAAGTTATAGCAGTGTAAGTGAGAGAAGAGTAAGGTCCACTGATTAAAAAATAATAATGTAAACTCTTTTCTGTTGCTAATGCAGAGTATGTGCTTAAACATTCTACTTCATTAGACTGTAAGAGGAAGATGGACCTGAGCCTAACCACAAACTGGATCCACACTTTGTGGATTTGCTGTAATTATATATTTATAAGCATTTTTACAGCACTCACTACTGTGGTTTCTTAACACCCCATGTGCTGATGTACTAATCTATCACTCCTCTTGCCACAATAATCCTTTATTAATTAAATTCCACTTCCTATTCTCAGGAGAAATGCATCAATTTGTAATGATGGCAATGATAATCACAGCAGTAATTGCTTTGTTTATTACAACTTCGGATCTTTAAAAATGGAAAATCATCTTCTCTCAGAGTGTATGTAACAATGTTACATTTTCAATATCACTCCAGCACTTTTAATACCAGCAGCAGCCATTCTTTAATATTCTTCTAATGTAGTTTGGGTTTGTGTGTAGGTGTTATATATAATGGTTAATAGCCAATTCCCCAGCAAGTACTAATTGGAAAGGGTAATTTTAATATGTGTTTATTTTCTCTCTCTCTCTCGTGTGTGTGTGTGTAAACACATAAAAATTACCCTCTCTGAAGGTAGTATCTGTTGGGGAACTGGCTGCCATTCAGACAATGTGAATAAGGTACAGAACCTTTCACCTGTAGGTCACTAGTTTGAATCAACGGATAAATGTTTCTATATAATGGATGTTTGGTAACCCACTATATAAGATGAGTTTGATAGGTCTCAGTTCCTGCTCTCACATCACAAATTCTCCACCATGCTGTACAGCTCTGCACTAATTGGCAACTCATTAAAGAGGCCAAGAACTGTATGAATCTTGGTGACTGAACTGCCTCTGCCACCCAGAAGAATCTCCCCCTCCACTCTATATCAGAGGTGAAGCCTGTTGACAGAATAGTATGTCTGAAGCTTGTCCTTCAGTGGCTCTGTCAGGTGCTGTCAAGCCAATGCCTTTTGTCAGGTAACTTCACCTGTATTCCTCCCTCCGTGGTTTACTCCAGGAGTGCCCAATCAGGACTCCCGCCATCACTTGTCTCCAGGCAGGGACCCTTGTCCCACTCCCCTCTGACGGGGTTTTTTGAAACCAGTGTGCCAAAAGGTCAATTCTGTATTTTGCTTTTTCTCTGAGGGATAGGAAGAGTGTATTGCCAGCTGTTACAAGTTATCACAGAACTTTCTAAGCAAGCACTGTTATTCTTTAATGTAAAAGCATTACAGAGAAAATGTATTAAAACAATAAGGAAATTTAAACACCCAGTAAACATACCAGGAGTCACCTATCAGTCTTATGGGGCCCTAGTAGGCCTAAGTCTTTCCAACCCTTCTGAAAGAGTTGTGGGGCCCCTTTGGACAAAAGATGCTGTCCATTCGCTGGATCATCAAGAAAACCTTTGTCCCTAACAGTAGTGGAGTCAGATACCATACTATGTCCTCCTGCTCCACCTGGTCCATTTCAAAAGCATGTACATCCTCCTCTTAAAGCGAGGAAATAATATGGAGTCTGTGCCATCCCGCGGATAGGTACATGGGATCTGGCTCCACCTACCAGATTATGTTTTGCCGGTGCAGTTTTTCCATATTGAGCTGAAGTTGATAATCCTTCTCCTTCTCACTCATGCTGATGCCGCTTCTCCTGAGCTGCAAGTATCTGGGCTTCCAGGTGCAATCTTTCCCTCTCCAGCCACAGATTCTCTTGCTCTAACTGTTAGTCTCTCCATGATCCCAGTTGCAGTGGTGCATCTAATCTGGATGGAGCATGACTGCTGCATATGCCAGCTTCTTCACAGCTTCCCTCCCCCTCAAGATTTCCCCTGCCTGCTGCACTCTCTGCCCATGGCTGGATGTTGTGCCTGGGATCCTGGATGTTGCTTGGGGATTCCTTTTCTGGTCCTTGGTGTATAGCTGGTCAATGAGCTGTGCCTTTGAGCTCTTCAGTGTTGAACTGCCTTTTTCAGCATATCTCAGCCATTTGCCTTTTTTCCAGCTTTTCATAACTCATTTTCTTTTCACTGTACCTTCTTCCCCCCACACACTGAGACTTTTCACTGTGCTTTTCCCTTCTACAGTACTTGCTGTCACTGTTTTTGGCACTTTGACAGTTCCCCACTGTCCTAGATCGCACACATGGACACCATATATGTGTCAGTTTCAGGGTTGACTGCACCTTTGACCCACCTGCCTGGTCTTCCTTGAGGGCATCTGCTTAAAGCTTAAGCTTCTCAGCCATCACTTCTCTTGGGATGGAGACCCATGTCTTTCTCCCTTCAGACTGGAGTTTAGGCTTGCACCTCACTGCGATATCCCAACAGGCATGACCAGAGTTCAGCACCTGCAGTTTATTCTTTCTCCAATGGCTATAACATTGTACGCCAGTTACCAACCAACCTTGATAAACCTACATTTATTTGTAGGACAAAAGCATTACGGACAAAACATATATGAATGAAAGAACCTAAATATATGCTAAAAGCTTACCAGTGGTCGCCCTCAGCCCCGACATAGGGCTTTAGTAGGTGTCAGTCTTTCAAACCCAACAGCTGGGTTTTTCCTGTTGGTCCCAAGTTCGTGTCAGTTTTTAGATCAGAAACCAGACTCCCACTGCACAGTTCAGCTATTTCTTCATACAGCCTGGGCCTTTGATCTCCAGTATCCTGGAGCAAGTTAGACGAAGGCTAATGGCATTTTGGGCTGTATAAGTAGGGGCATTGCCAGCAGATCGAGGGACTTGATCATTCCCCTCTATTCGACATTGGTGAGGCCTCATCTGGAGTACTGTGTCCAGTTTTGGGCCCCACACTACAAGAAGGATGTGGAAAAATTGTAAAGAGTCCAGCGGAGGGCAACAGAAATGATTAGGGGGCTGGAGCCCATGACTTATGAGGAGAGGCTGAGGGAACTGGGATTGTTTAGTCTGCAGAAGAGAAGAATGAGGGGGGATTTGATAGCTGCTTTCAACTACCTGAAAGGTGGTTCCAAAGAGGATGGATCTAGACTGTTCTCAGTGGTACCAGATGACAGAACAAGGAGTAATGGTCTCAAGTTGGAGTGGGGGAGGTTTAGGTTGGATATTGGGAAAAACTTTTTCACTAGTAGGGTGGTGAAGCACTGGAATGGGTTACCTAGGGAGGTGGTGGAATCTCCTTCCTTCGAGGTTTTTAAGGTCAGGCTTGACAAAGCCCTGGGTGGGATGATTTAGTTGGGAATTGGTCCTGCTTTGAGCAGGGGGTTGGACTAGATGACCTCCTGAGGTCCCTTCCAACCCTGATATTCTATGATTCTATAAGTCAGTGGCCCTCTCCTGAGGGCATAGTTTCAAAAGGCTGGGTTCTTGCATAACTGGGGTTATGTAATTTGCATTAACCATTCTCCAGGGATTCTCCAGGAAATCCACTTAACACTTACTATCCCAAGAGTCCATGCTTGTCTGGCACATTTCAACATAGTTGTTTTGAGTTTCTTGCACTTCCCAGGTCTCACAACTATAACATCACCCCACCCCCAACAGAAGTGGGTATTAGCAAGTGTGGCTGTCTGGCACCCTCAGGGGACCCACTGACTTAATTCCTGGACAAAGCATCGGTGACTGAGTTAATAATTTATGTTAAAGGGAATACATCCACATCATAATCTTGGAGTACCAGGCTCCATCTTAGCACCTTGACATTCATCCATTTCATTTGATGCAACCAGGTGAGTAGTGAGTGGTCTGTATATACAGTGAAGTGTTGTCCAAAAAGATAAGGCTGAAATTTGCTGAGGGCCCATACCACTACAAAATATTCTTTTTCAACTGTTGTGTAGTTTTACACTTGGGGAAGTGATTTCTTGCTCAGATACACTGGGATGTCTCTTCCCTTTTCTTACAATTTGCATCAGCCCAGTCCCAAACCCTGTATCAGATGTTTGTAAAAAACATAAATGGTTTGTCAAAGGCCAGGCTTATCAGAACTGGGTTTTGGGCTTCCTGCAGTTCACAGACAAAGGTAAGGCTGCCCTGATTCCCCCTTCCCATTATAGAGTAACCCTTTCAGAGAGTCGCTATGGCCATTGTGTGGCCCTCTAGCAAAGTTACCTGGAGAAGGGAAAAGTATATTCTGGTAGTAATAGGTTGTGTCTCCTGCTATCCAGAAGCAGTAGCTCTGAGGCAGACAAGGCTGACACTTTGCTAAAAATATTTAACCCATGAGGTTTGGACTGATCAGAGTCAAGCTTTGTCTGCCCTACATAAAGGGCTATGGAGAAATGTGAGGTTCAACACTTCTGGTCGTCTCCCTACCAGCCCAGACTAACAGGCTGGTTGAGAGATTTAATGGAATCCTTGAAATGATGTTGAAAACGTTTGTTGACCAATACATCAGTGATTGGGATAAATGTTTACCTTACCTGTTGTTTGTTTGTCTGTGAGATTTGCCAGAAAACCCACTATAGTACTTACTGTCCCAAAAGTCCATGTCTCAGTGGTACATTTCAGTATAGTCATTTGAACTCCTTATGCTTACCAGGTCTCGCATCTGTCTCACCTTTCACCAGCACTAAATCCACACATCTCTTTTGTGGTTCTATAGAGAGCTGACCAGAAAATGGTTTTCTCTTCTCACCAAAAATAAATAAATGAATAAATAAATAAATAAAAAATAAAAAATCACATTTTTGAAGCTTTTTAAAATCCACTGTGGGGGCAAAAAATCAAAAACACACAATATTTTCACAGGAAGGGATTCCCAGAAAAGTTCCATTTTTTTGGGAGAATCAGAACGGAATTCTTGTGCTTGCTGGCTGTTGGATGGGCTCATTGGCTCTGCAGGAGTCTAGAAAAGCAGCTAGCTGGGGAGGTGGGCAGCCAGGAGCTAGCTGTCCAGGGAGTCAGCCAGGTGCATGGCCACTGAGTAGCTCAGGGAGAGTGGACTGCCAAGATAGCTTGGTGAGCCAGTCAAGTGAGGAGCAGACCAGTCTGGTGAGCCTGGCAGCCCACCAGCTGGGGACCAGGGGAGCCCAGTCTGCCAGCTTGTTGCGCTGCTGGGAAGCAAGCAGGGGAGCATGTCTGGTTGCCAGAAAACTGGGGACCCTCAGGAACCGTGGATTCCAGGAGACCACCTGGCTGCCCAGTTTCCATCAAAATTTTCATGTAAATCTCTCATTAAATTATTATAGGTGAAACTGCGTACAACTAGGCAACTATAAAAAGATTAATGTAGGAATTTAACTTTAGCTGCCCATTTAAAAATGAAATCTTGGCCATTTTGCTCTATTGTATTGAGCTAAATACATTTTATAAAATAGGAATTCCATTTCAAATGTACACCCAACAATGAACCTTTATGGTTTGTAGAAGGAAATATCTATCTGTTTTGGTGACTTTTGCAGGATAAGTTAACTGAGGTTTGATGTAAAGTTGGGGAATTTAAATCTGTCTTTCGAGGGGAGAAAGGTATTATATTTCTGCAGCTTTTTTTTTTTTAAATTCTTAGAATATTCTCAACTAAACTATTAATTTATGTGGTTTAAATTCCCCAACTTTACATCAAGCCTCTTACATCATGTGAGTGAGGGTTTCAGGCTCCGGGACCCACATGCCTGTTTTTATTTGTCCAAAGTTCAGTTGACAAATGTCAGAAGGCAAGGCTGTATAGCTATCAGTAAAACAATTGTAAGAAGTAGGGCCGGCTCCAGGTTTTCTGCCGCCCCAAGCAGCAAAAAAAAAAAAAAAAGGGCAAGCCGCGGCAGTGCAATCGTGCCGCTCCACTCTTCGGCGGCAATTCAGCGGTGTGTCCTTCGCTCCGAGAGGGACCGAGGGACCCGCCGCCAAATTGCCGAAGGCCCGGACTTGCCGCCCCTATAGTGGCCGGAGGGTCGCCCCTTGGTATTGGCCACCCCAAGCACCTGCTTCTTTAGTGGGTGCCTGGAGCCGGCCCTGCTAAGAAGTTCATCTTTCTTATATTAACTTTCTCCTCAGAGGGAGGAACATTTGATCCAATCTATTTAAGCTGAAATTCATAGTCAAATACAAGTTGTAGATGTATTTTAATCATATCTTGTAAAGAAATTAACAGGAATAACATTTCAGATTCTCCTATCTTTATGTGAATGCCATTCCTTAATCTGTTAAGAGTCCCATTGAGTTCAGATGGACTACTTGTGGAGTAAAGTACTACTCAAGGTGAAGATGGCAGAATCTGACCTAAGTGTTTGAGAACATGAATAGGTTTAAATTTCTAGTTTTTAAAATATGATCTGAAACCAGTAGCAGGTGGCATTGGCTGAGATTGTGCATTTCATTTTTATCTTGACTTTGTTTTCTGAAATGGCTCCTAATTTATCAGTATAGTCAAGAAGTGCTGGGTGATGGTGCCTGGATTGCTCAGATATAACAGCATATTGCCTACATTGCATACATAACTAATTTACATTCTTGCTGTAGCATTTCTATTTAGTGTAACAGTTGGTTCTACCCTATTTTAGCTGCTCCTTTTCTCTGTGTTAGCAAGATAATTCTGAAACAATCTGAATCCTTCACATGCCATCAGAGGTCATTTAGGGCATTAACAACTCCAATTCCATAAAAAGCTTCCAGGCAGCCTCTTGTAGGGATGTCCTGTGTCACTCATCAGAGAGACTCATTATCTGTGATAAGATCAGTGAATTATTCTTGGTTTTGTTTTTTAAATTTATACTGTTGGGGGAGAGATCAGTGTATAACCAGGGCCCTACCAAATTCCATGAAAAATGCATCATGGACCGTGAAACCTGGTTTCCCCCTGTGGAATCTGGTCTTTTGTGTGCTCTTACCCTATGCTATACAGATTTCTTGGGGGAGACCAGTGTTTCTCAAATTAGGGGTCCTGACCCAAAAGGGAGTTGCGGGGGGCGGTCACAAGGTTGTTTTAGAGAAGAGTTGCAGGATTGCCACCCTTACTTCTGCGCTGCCTTCAGAGCTGGGTGGCTGGAGACTGGTGGCAGTTGACAGGGGCTCCCGGCCAGAAGGCAGAGCCACCACCAGCAACAGCGCAGAAGTAAGGGTGGCAATACCATACCATGCCATCCTTATTTTTGTGCTGCTGCTGGCGGCAGCTCTGCCTTCAGGGCTGGGCTCCTGGCTAGCCACTGCTGCTGCTCTAGCTGCCCAGCTCTGAAGGCACCGCTGCCATCAGCAGCAGCGCAGAAGTAAGGGTAGCAGTACTGCAACCCCTCCTACAATAACCTTGTTTTGTTTTGGGTTAGGACCCCTAAAATTACACCACTGTGAATTTTCAAACGTAAATAGCTGGAATCATGACATTTACGATTTTTAAAATCCTATGACCATGAAAGTGACCAAAATAAACTGTGAATTTGGTAGAGACCTATGTATAACTGTAGCAACATGTGTTTCTTTGGCTTCTTATAAAAGGCTGTCTCTTTCTTTCACACACTGTCAAACTTTTAGTCTAAGAGATGCCAGCATTATGAAGCTATCTCGGGAATAACTTGCTTTTCTCAACATATTGAATTTGAAGCACTATTAACTTCGAGTGCAAGTTTTGAAGGGTGCATAACTGGGCAAGTAGGATATTGGAGTATTGCTTTCTAAAACAAGTGATACAACTTCACACCTTTTAACTAGATTGTTAACACTCTTGGAGTCTGCTCCATTTAAAATGTGTTGTATTGTCCTTTAGAAATAGCTGCACTGGCAGCCATCATCAGTGTTCCTAAAGGAATTAGCCAGGATGGGATCTGTTGCATCCTGGGACCAGAATGTTCATGGTAGATATTATGAGGTGATGAGTCATCCTTGGACTACAGCCTGAATAAGCCTCATATGGGGATGAGTTATTCCTGTGTTGGGCTCCAGCCAGTCCACATGCTTGGGGCTGCTCTGGTGACTCTCAGAGCAGGTATGTAAGGTTCACAGGAGAAACAGCAGCCTATTCTGCTCAACGTCACTTCATGGCTTGGAACTCTGCTCTGCTTGATAGTGGTGACAGATTCCACTGGCCTCAGCCTGTTCCAGACCCGCTCTTGCTCTAGTCTTGTCTCTGGCCTGCTCCAGCCTTGTTCTGGGTCCAGCCTAGCTCCCAGCCCTGCTGTTGTCGTCTTCCAGCCCTGCTCTTGACTCCTGGTTCCAGCTCCAACCTTTGGTTCTGACCCCTAGGCACAACCACCACTGCTCCAGCCACTAGACATAACCTTCCTTGCCTTGGTTTTGACAGATATACCACTTAACAAACAGACTGTCAAATTCTGCCCCAGTTTCAGCTCCTGGTGTAGCACTCTGTAAAGCACATTGTAGTCCTCTAATCTCAAGGTGACAATTATAAGGGTGAGGGTACTGAGGGCCACATCTGAAACAAATGGTCAAAATATCCTGGGCTGTTGCAGATCAGGGGTGGGCTACACTGATTTTTCTAACGATAGCTGGAAATTCAACTATATTGTTAACTTGAGTAACAAAAGGCAGGTCTACACCTTCAGATGAAGGTGCAGATATAACCAATGGCATATTTCCATGTTGCCTCAACATTGCTGCAGATTTATGCAACTTGAGGATCAGCCTGTTTTCTCTCATCCTTACCCCATCTGAACCAGACGCTGGTTGAGACAATTGACTGTGCTGGTTGTTGGATAAAACGGAGGCATAGAGCATCCTGAAAACACCACAGACAATGTTTCCCCACTAAGTCTCTATGGCCCTATCTAGATGTTAAACAAGAGGAGAGAGAAGATGGACCCAACGTGAAAGTACACTCCGGGAGGAAGAGCAATTGCCCACTAACACCCTTCTGAGAGTAAGAATTGAACAGTCAAGAAAGGCATGTTAAGAGCACTTCGTGTTTAATATAAGTCAGAGTGCCTGGCAGGCTACAGTTACCATGAGCATTGATCGTGCACACTGCTTCATAGAATCTTAAGAAGCTGATCATGCAGAAAATTAGATACTGGAAGAGATGGCTGGAAACTTTGAGATGATGTCTTGTGTATGGTGGCATATACTGTCGATTATGTCTTCGGTAAAGCGATTCCTTCATTAAAACAATTCACGTTTTTGGCCAGGTGTGATTATGTGATTGCCTTTCACTTTAGATGTGAAGATTTCACAGAACAATTAGCTACCACAGACTTTGTTTATAGTGCATGTCTTTGCCTTCTGAACTGGAAATTGAAAAATCTTAGTGGAACTTACTGGTATGGTGAAAAGGAAGTCTTTTGCAGGCCAAGTACAGTCAGTTTCTGTATATAGGGGAATAGCATCATCTGACTTGTTTTCCTCAAAGTTTATAAGAAGTACAGATGGATGTGAACCAAAGTCTTAGCTCTAAATACTCCTTAACATTGGAAAGGTTCAAAATTTGAACCTCTATTCCACATTTTGCAGTTGGTTCCATTTATGATTTATTGAATCAAAACCTCAGGTCAGGATGCCCTGGAACTTTTGAGGTGTTCCAGATTTTGAGCCAGATCTGAACTGTAAGGTTCAGGCTGATCTCTAACACAGAAGTACTTCTGGCTCGGCTGTGGGAGGAATGGGAGCTACCTTCCAGGACAGGTGATGTTTTGGAATAAAACCAGTAGAAGTTTGAGAACAAAACTATTTGGCTGATCAGACACTTTCTCTTTAGAGCTGTCCACATCATTTAAGGTACCTCAGCTGGGAATTTGTCCCAAGTAGTAGATCTTGGATGATTCAGACTATATCATAGCACCAACTCTGAGGTCTCTCTCTTCACCAGTTGGTATGAATAGGGCAAAAACCTGATGAGCTGTGATGATTCACAGAAAAGGCAGCTAACAATCAAGTCATGAATGTGTGATGTGTGAGAGAGGAGTGGTATTTTGGATGAATGCTAAATGGACTATTCATAGGAAAAGTTTAAATTTTCAAAGTTTGCCATGTAATGTGGACTATTCAGCTGGGGATCATTCCTGCTTAACTTCAGCTTGCAGAACTGGAGGATTGATTCCAATTTGTAAATATTATTAAATTCACCGTGGTGAATTTGAAAACAATCACAAAACTTTGTAATATGGTAGTAGTAAATTTTTTCCAGAAGCTAAGAATAAAGATTTCTTTTGTGAGTAGTTCAACTCTCTCAAATGCTAAATATTTATGAAAGTAAATTAATTGCTGATATTCTTTCTTTGTGAAAAAATGTATTTGCATAACTTCAATGACGTTTTTCTTTCTTTTTCAGATTGCTAAAGATTACTTAGAGTGTGGCCTGAGCAAGTCTTATAGTACATCAAGTAATATGCTCGGCATAGATCTCTGGAGAGGAAGAAGGTGTTGCTCATGTAATTTGCAGTTACCACCATTATCCCACAGACAAAGTGAAAGAGCTAAGACACCTGACAGAGACATCCTCTCTAGACCAACAACTTTGCCTTTGCTGACGCCACCGAGTATTGCCATCACCACTTACCAGGACAGGTAAATTGTTTCAGATTCTTAAAATTGTTTTTATTTTTTATTTTTTTTGAACAAGCCCTCAAGATGTTACTCAATAAATGGGCAGGGGAGGGATATAGCGGTTAAAATACTAAAGTGAGCATTTACCAACCAGTAGCACATTATGGTATCTCAAGTAGATTAGGAAATAACTGAAGTACGACAGTGAGGAATTTTGACTTTGTAGTGGTGAACACTGATGAAATTACTAACTTATATTACACTCCGTAGTCTAAACAAATGTAAAAGTTTTCCTTTGGTTAAAAATTAAAGGAGTAGTTCAAAATGCTTATAAATACGTAAGTGCAGAATTGTCTGATGTGTGATAGAAATGACCTACAGAGGTTATTCATGGAAGCAGTAGGATCTTTCTGATTTTGAGGTATCTTAAGAGACTTTGAAATCCAACATTAGTGAACTTGTCAATGGAATATAAAATTAAAGTCACCCTGGGTCAAAGCCTCTTACCTTTACAGCCTCCTGTCTAGATTTAGAATCTAGTCATGTGATGGGAAGTTGCGAGGAGAGGCATATCACTCTGGAAACTATTATAAATTAATGCTTTATTAGTTATGTAACTGACAAAAATCTCTGGGAGGTAGATATCAAACTAAGTAGGTGACTCTACTTAGCTAGAACCAGGCTTGAGATTGAAAGGATGTGCTCTAACTCCTTGGTAAGGTGGAGGAATAATGTATGAGAATATCCCAGGACAGCTGTCAAAGCCTCGCATGAAGGAGGATTGTGGTCTCAAGTCTCATAGCTGCTCCCTAATGATATTCAGGAAAGGAAGACTGACCACTAGAAATGTCCATAATGAGCTGTATAGATCTACTAGAGATGTGTCAGGAGTCTGAGTCAGTCATGAAATCGATGTGTTTTTGAGTTAGTTTTAAAGCCAGCTGAGCTTCTTACATTCAGATTTATTTCTGACCTCTGTTTACTTTCTGTTTTCCTTTTTTTGTTTTTATATTGCTCATTTACCCACTGAGTTCCAGTATGGGGGAGTACTCTGTACCCTGCGATATTCACATAGTGTTACTCATTTTTAATATCTAACTTAAAACATAGATGGGTTAGAAATGTTGATGTCTAATGAAAACCGTTGGCCTATTCTGGAGTGTATATTATAGCTTTCAGTTTTGCAAAAGTGTGAGTCAAGGAGGATTATAGAATCTAAGCCTTCACATGGAGCTGCAGGGGATGTTTCTCTGCTCTACCTTACAAATTGAACTATCAATGATTCATCTACCCATTATTGCAACTCCACTTCCATTATAAAGCCCTCTTTCAACATGCTCAAACATTTTTGAGAAAGTACATCAAACTTTCTGTACTTGGTCTCAGCCAAAGAGTGAAAGGTTGTTAATTCTCCAACCACCACACTATATACACACAAAATATTTTGTTTTCAAATGCAAAGTCTCTGGGTCTTGTGGAAGATCCTCAAAGGCAACACTGAAAATGAAAATATCTTATAGGTTTTGATAAATCTAATGTTGGTAAACCAATGATTTAGTCGGTAGAAATATAAAAGAATAAATCCCAGCACTGTGTGCTTTACAAATTTATTTGAAAGGCATTGAAACCACAGGCATAATTTCCCATGATTCTTAATGCACTCTGCTGTAGCACCTCCTCTCTCCTTTATCCAACCTGCTTTCATCTGTACAACTTATTATTACTCTAGGAAAGAGGAAATATACTTTGATTTCACAGCATATACATTCTGTGTTGTCTAGTACTTGAAACCTTTTCAACATAGGGTCAGAGTAAGATGCATAAATCATACTGGATCAAACTCAGGCTCTACCTTAGTTGGAGCTCACATAGTAGTCAATGGGATGTTGTACCTTATATCAGGGCTGAATTTCACCCATTCAGCTTAAATAAGAGTGGGCAAAAAAAAAAAGATTATTAGTGCTACGACAACCAGAATAATAAGTACCTGGAGCTAAATAATGGTACCTGTCTGTCACATTCTTCTCATATAAGCCTTGTTGTCTTAACTGAGTTCACTAACATACTGCACTAGCAAATGCCTTTGAATATAATCACTTCTAATGTTGTTGTGTGTTTCTTATTAAAATTCAGAACAACACATTATTTTCTGGAGAAATGCAATGCAGCCTTTTGTTTTCAAAATTTAAAGTAAGTATTAACTAGAAAGGAACAACCCTTGCAGTTACAGGTGGTATTATTAATTATCTTGAATAATTTATCACTTAGCACAGTGTTCTAAATTCTATAGAAATATAAAAAAAACCAGTCCCTGCCCTAAAGAGCTTGTAAGTGGGAAAAAAAGACAAGAAAGAAAGATGAAGAGTGGCCGAATGGGTACAATCTACAAGCAAAATGGTCACGCTCATGGTTAAGACTGCAATTTTGGCATGGAAATTTTTAGTAGATTTTACGGCAGAGGTGCGGGGATGAAATAAGTTGCAGAAAAGTCACCAAATAACATATTTTTTTTGCTACATTAGCATGCACATCAGTATAGTGGGGGTGTTGAAAGATGTGTTTGAAGGGCAGCAGTTGGAGAACGAGCCCAGCCAGCTCCCTGCTTCGGGCATTGCAGCCTGTAACATAGCGTTGCAGTGTCGCTCAGATTTGGCCCATCCACCCCTCTGCCTACATCTGCAGAGGGGTGGATCGGCCAAACCCAAGTGGTGTTGCAACATAGTGCACAGGGTCGCAGCTGTTTAGATGAGGAAGAAACTACCCTGCATTAAACCTAGAGATGGATCTGATCTCTAAATCATAACTTTTTCAGAGTTCAGGTTTGTTTTGGATCCAGGGTTTTGAGTCAGCACACTGTAGATTTTGAGTTCCAGCTGCAGAATTCATATTTGGATCTGAACTTTCTCAAAGTGTGTATCTAGATCTAAACTTCATAAAGTCCAAAGTTGTTCAGAACTGGAGTTTCAATTTGGGTTCATCTCTAATAATCATATTTAGAGCAATCCATAAGCATGCTCAGTGCGGTTACCCAACATCTTTCATCAAAGCCCAGTTGCCATTCTGCACATGAAGTTACTCTCCAAACTGAAGAGTGGTAATACAGGAGCAATACAGAATGGAATTGGGTGTTCCAAGGAATTTTCGCTCAAGAATCACAGTTGGTTGAGTAATAATGGGACAAAGTTACTAGAAACCAGCTTTCTGATTTCAGATGGATTGAGGCTGTTGACTGTGAAGGTTTGTCCCATATGATGCATTTATAACAACTTATAACTTTGTTCGAAAGAGAATGGGGAGACTATTCATATGTGTTGTTTTTAAGAATGAATTAATCTTGGGCTCAGAGCACTGTTAATAGATGATTTAAGACCAAGAAAACTATAAAGAATTATCATTAGTTCCTGATCAGTTCTCTTTACAACACAAGGGGGCGTTGCTGCACCTTTCTTCTAATACAGTAAAATTGATGTATACACTTATCTGTGTGGTATCGTAACATCTGCTTTTCTTCTAGAACGATAAACCTATAGAAAAAGTTTGTAATTAGCATTAACATGCCAATAATTTAAAAAAAAATCTCTCTTCTAATAGGTGACTGAAAAATCGCTGGCGTCTTATTTCCAACTTGTATTTTAAATACCCGTGTAGAGTCCTAAGAGAAACAGTGGTGCTGCTGCATTTAAATGTTAATGTTCATGATTCAGAACCCTGATTCCCAACAAGCAACTATTGTTTCAGGAGAACCTTTCCTCCTCTCTCACCTTTTTAGAGCTAGGCCCCAGCTTTATGTCTATAATGACAGGTTGATGTTCACATTTTTTCCCCCATTTTCTGTCCGGGTTCTAATCATTGGTGTTCTGTTAGTAGTTCTGTGGTCTTGATTGCCTCATATAGTATGGTGTGCAGTCCCAGAGTAAAATGTCTCAGGCTTCCATTGTGAGCCCTAGCCCTTCAGAGAGCTTAAGTGAAAATTCGGAAGCCACAGGCAGAAATTCAGCCCTTCCTCTGCACAAGTGTTAAGTCTAGGGGGCTAAGAAGTCTAAGCTCTTCAGGGTCTCAGTCCTAGGAGGTAGGAAAGAAGCAATCTTTCTTTTTGAGAAAATTCTCAAACTTGAGTTCACAGTCTGGTTCAATGACTGGAATAAGGCAGCTCAGTTTCTGGGAGACGGGATGTGCAGCAGCAAGAGTGTTTTATCAGAACACACCTTCAATTTGTTAGGGGTGGCTAATCCAGTTTATATCCCATGAAATATTATGATTATGGGCCCATAGGCTCCAGAAATTGTTTGCCAAGATTATTCACTGAACTTAGCTTCCGTACTCAGACACCTTTTGTGTCTTCACAATCCTCAAAAGAATAAGGTGGGCAGATTTGCTATGACTTTTATTCAATATGGTTAGAGTTACCTTTACACAATAGTGAGTTGGTTGATGCTGTGGCAAAGGAGTTTATGAAATGGAGTACTCAAAATGAAACTCTGCTTAGAAATGTAAACGTAGAGGACCTTGGTCAAAGGACTTCATATGGGTTTGCTGCAGATGATAGTTAAAGGCAATGGATGGATAGAGGACACGCTCTTTTGTCTGGATGAAGTCTAGTAGGGGAGCTGGCTTCAGGGACATTGAGTATAGTAAAACCTAGTTGAGGTTGCAGAGTAATTGGACAAAAAGAGGGTAAATGCCTGAACTAACCTGTGGTTAGTATTAAGAACACTGAATTCTGTGCACTTCAGGACTAGTGCTTTAGATTAAGGATTTTCTCAGATAAATAATAAGAACGGCTATACTGGATAAGACCAATGGTCCATCTAGCCCAGTATCCTGTGTTCTGGCAGTGGCCAATGCCAGGTGCTTCAGAGGGAATGAACAGAACAGGCAATTGTTGAGTGATCCATCCCCTGTCATCCCTCCCAGCTTCTGGCAATCAGAGGGTAGGGACACACAGAGCATGGAGTTGCATACCTGACTATCTTGGCTAATAGCCATTGTTGGACCTGTCCTCCATGAACTTATCTAGTTCTTTTTTGAACCCCATTATAGTTTTGGCCTTCACAACATCCCCTGGCAATGAGGTTCACAGGTTGACTGTGTATTGTGTGAAGAAATATTTCCTTCTGTTTGCTTTAAACTTGCTGCCTATTAATTCCATTGGATGACTCCTGGTTCTTGTGTTATGTGAAGGAGTAAATAAATCTCTTATTCGTTTTCTCCGCACCGTAAAAGTATACATTTCAGGCAGGGGACAGGAACAGGGAGGGTATGTCTTCACTGGAGAGTTAAGTTGGGCTCCTACTTTTGGGTTGCCTCAAATACTTCTGTCCACACATGCAAAAACCTCTCACCTGGGTTTAGTGGTGCTTTGAACGTGGGCTAGCTGGCTCACTTTGGGTTATTGGCTAAAGCCCAAGTGAGGCTTTAATTCAGACTGGTAACCTGCCCATTTTTCAGTCAGGATGCTGGCTAAATCACTTGCGTGCTGATAATCCTCCTGTGCCTTCCCACAATTTCCTCTGTGAGCCCAGAGGGACAGACAAGGTCCCCACGATTCACTAGGAATATAGCCCCTCAGCTTAACAGAGCACAAACAACCATGGATATGTCCCCAGAAGTCCTAGTGCAGCATCAGTGAGGACACAGTAACTTGGGTATAGCTTTTAGTGTGGCTGCTCACACCAGAGCTCCTTTCACCCAGTTTCACTCTTCACCGTCAGTGTGCTGAAAGCAAGTGTGCAACACCAAGGATCAGTGTGTGCTTGGCACACACCTTCACTTTAATGAGGTGTCTGATTGTCTTTGAATCAAAGGCTGTCCTGATTAGACCTTTCTGCACAGTGGTGGAGTATGCAGGAGAAAGTGGAAGTAGGGATTAATGGCGATCCACAAAGAGGGGAGAGAGGAGTTTTTTTTTATAGGTAGGTTTTGGACAGGCTGATTAACAGTGAGATGGAGTCTGCAAAGGAGGTTTGTACCATTTTGTGGGGCAAAGCATATAGGCAAAGAGGAACCAAAATAATATAGAGCCAGTTGAGGAAGCTGAGCAAAAGAGCACTACAATTAAAGGGGCACAATCAAATAATTTTAGATTCCAATTTAGAAAGAAATAGTCCAAAGACTAAACAGAGAGTATTTCTTATCTATGCTACCAGTACAAATATTTAAAGATGCATTTTACTTCAAACAGTTCTTACGAGGTATAGACTTGTACATTGGAGACATTTTGCAGAGTAGACAAATCAATAAGACCTGTTCAGAAACTACTATACCTGGATTTTGTGTAATCCATATCTGTACTTGTAAAAACAGCAAGAGTGTTATGGGACAGCTCATTATTAGGTGGTGGGCTTATGACACGAAAGGTGAGTCAGTCAGTCTTAATGAAGATGTTTTCACTTCATTTGCTTCTTATTCATTGTAACTAGTCATATTTTTTGTAGTGACTGTTAAGTTATGACAAATATCTTCCTGGTGATCTCATAGGCATGATAGTTCACTTTTGGTACCAGTGCGTATACTTCATTGCTCTGATTATCTAGCATGTTATCTGTCTCATTTATAAAAACATTTTAAGGTGTCAGTCACTGTAGTATCTAGGCAACAGCTATAGAAACTCATACATAATTCCAGAAAGGACTTTGTTCTCTACGCCTAGATCAGCCTCTGGTTTTGGTGGAGGTGTGACAGGGTACAGGGCCAACAACTGGTCCTTACTGAACACAGTAACTTCGGTTCAGGTTTCTCCTTCTCTTCCACAGATGTTCAGATTAGCTGCTTGAAAGGCAGAAGGGAAGGCAGAGTCCCACACCCACGGTCAAAAGATTCCTTTGAATAGAAGGCTGAAGGTCTTTGATTGTCTGGGGTTGTTTTTTTTTGGTTTTCCCCTCTCTATTTTAATTTGATTAGAGGTCTGGGTAACTTAACCCTAGGGGAAAACCCTGGCTGAGTGTCATCTGTATTTTGTTTCTGCAGAGCCATTTCATCAGTTTAGGCAGCAAAGAATCCTGTGGCACCTTATAGACTAACAGAAGTTTTGGAGCATGAGCTTTTGTGGGTGAATACCCACTTCGTCGGATGCATGATCCAGACTAACACAGCTACCCCTCTGATACTTCATCAGTTCATACTTAATGTTTTTTTTGTTTTTTGCTTTTTCTTCCATGAGAAGTGCTGCATCTCCTTTATGCTATCATTGCTGAAGCTATTGTGAAAAGATGAGTCTTGCATTTTTCCTTGCACTGTTAAATTTGGGCTCATTCTGATCTCCTTTTGTAAAGTATATCAGAGTTTAGGGGTCTATGTTGAGTATACCTAAAAGAGAGCAAGATGACAAATATCCCTGTCTAGTGTATTGACTTTTAAACTGAAAGGTGGTTAGAGAGTTTGTATATAGTATTGTAATTCATTTGTTAGTGTGCCAAGAAGAATTTAGTAGAAATATTTGGATGTCACATCTTGGAAATATAACTTTTTTCACTATCTGGTAGTGGGTAGTTATCTATGTGTGCTAACTTTAAAGGAGAGTAATGGGTGGGCTGAAATGATTCACAAGAACATAATTCCAGCAAGGGGTTCCAAAGACATCCAAAGCCATGAGAATAAATCAGTGGATAAAGAAAAGCAAATTTGTCTCCTTGTACTTGAAAACCTAAGCACAGTTCCAAGAACACTTCATGACTGAAATTATATGGATGTGTATGCTGAGACAGAAAGTAGTTGGTTTAAGCAACTGCAGTACCTGACAATCCCAGTAGGGCGCAAACAAACCAACTAGCATTCAGTAGGGGTTAATTCTGCTATATGTGATTAAGTTTTAGCATGGATTTTAAAGTTGTCATGCATTTTATAGGATACTGTGCATTACTGCACTCTTCACAGGCTCTCACATGTTGACAGAGATTACAGCAGATTTAGTACTTTTTCTTTTTTTGACTTTCCAAGTTTCTTATTGTTGGTTAGCTAAATTGTCTTAAAATTTGCTTCTGTCATGACAGTAGTCCATCTGCAATGTCGAGATTGTGGCGTGGAGTAACTCATGATGCGGTCTGTCTGTAGCTGAAATGTCAGTATATCTTTGTCAACACTGTAGTTTATAAAAAGAAAAGTTTGAGAGGTCAAAAATAGGGTACATTTTTATGGGAGAAGAAGGAAAAAAGGACATGATTGATAATATTTTAAAGTTTATTTTCTGTCATTATTCTTTCTTGGGTTACCCTAAATTTTAGTTCCAGTATGTACACAAAGCCCAGAATAACTTCAGAAAGTTGCCTTGTCATTGCTTAACCTATGATCACTAAATTATTGCACCAGGAGTTATATGTATTTAATATTCCCCTATACCATGTCTAACACTATTTAGAATATAAAATCACATAGAACACATGTTTCATTAACATGGTACTGTATTATGACATGAACTGTAAACAATTAACAGACAATGACTGAAAGGCAATAAAATCAAGAAAAACTAAGCTATTTGCAAACAAAATAATGTGTATGCAGACTCTAAGGTAATTACACACATGAAACTGTGTGCACAAATCATGCGTGGAATAGAGTATTCAGGGGTTGGATCTTCAAACTCCATTCTAAATTTAAGAGCCTTTTAGGCAGTACATGCATAAATTTTGTCCATATTTCATAAGAATTGTTAAATTATATTCAGATGTCCTTGTCTATTTTTCATTACTGAAACTGAAGTAATAAATCAAGGCAAGATGAAAGAGCAAGCAGGGAAAGAATAATCTTTCCATCTTCAGTCAAAACAGCCAAAATAATTCTTTTACCCTGTAGTTTGAGACTATCTGCCTAGTTAGATTTGAACATAGAGCCTGATTCTGATCTTACACCAGTTTTACACTTGTGTAATTCAGTTTACTTTGATAAAGTTATACCAGGGTAAATGAGCGGAGAACCAGGCCCATATAAGTGGAGTTGTGTTAATTTTATCAAGTTGAGTAAATATATTGGGCCAATAACGTGTACATAAGGCCCATCCCAAGCCACATGAATATAATCTATTATGAGCATATTTCTGGGAAGAGATCACACTATTAGCATTAAATGTAATATAGACTAAATATATTTGGTAGGATAAAGATTCTGTAAAGCCATTTAAACTGTAGTTCAAAAAGATCTGTTGAAATACGTATGGCATTAATGGCCCAATCCTGTTAAATCCTCAGTTGCTTCATGGCAGTTGAAGGAAAATCACTTCAGTGGGAGTTGGTGGGTTTTAACAGTTCACAGGATTGAATTCCTCCTTGAGCCAGTGATTCTTGCTATTCCTTATCGGTCAAAGAACGCTGCAAATTTCTTATCAGGATTTAAAGCTCTTTTGAACTTTCTGGTTTTATACAGGCTTTTACCAAAATCTTAATGAATCGGCAAAATTAAGTGGTGCTGTGTGTGTCTGTATGCTATTGTTACTCATCCAGCAATGATACTTTCTCCTGCTTTGGTCACTCTGAAGCTTCTAACTTGTAAGTATTTTTATCACTTCGGCTGAGGTCAAGATCCAGAGACAATATGTTAAGGGTCTGATCCTATATTTCATGGGAATTTGCAGTGTACCAGGAGTATAGGATTACAAGGAAAAAATACATTGATAAATCCTAATGCCATCTGCTGTGTCAAGAAATCCATTGATTGTAGTACTTTAAATTGTTCTCCAGGTGATGACAGCAGACAGTAAGTTATGTGCATCAGTAAAATAAGCCAACAGGAGGTTGGACGGCAGAGACTAGTAAGACCACACATTCAGAAGAATACTGCATCCAGTTCTAGACACCTCCATACCAGCAAGAAGCTGATAAATTAGAATTCATTCCTGGATGAATGGAGGAAGCTAAAATTACTAAGAAGCTGGAGGTATTGATCTGTGAAGAAAGATTAAAAGGCCTAATTATGTATAGCCAGTCTGGAGAACTAAGCAGGAGGTGTGTGTCAATCATAACTGTGTACAAATAGTTGAGGAGGAGAAGAATTGTTTATGGAAGTATAAAGCTATAACTAGGACTAATGGGGTACAATGAAGATCAGAAAAATGTATGCTGACTTTTTGGGGGGAAATGTTTCTAATGGTTTTATCTGTTTAAACTGGAATAACCTCCTGGAGAAATGGTGGGCATCCCACTGTTTAGATAATTTCAAACTGAACTGTACAAGAACTAGAAAATATATTTAGAGAGTAATCTTATAATGGCTGGGGGAATAGGCTAGTTAATCTAATAGGTGCTCTGATATTGTGGTGATAGATGCCACTATAAGAACCAAAAAAAAAAAAAGATTATTTTTTGAATGTCTGTGATTTTTATCTGTGTATTTACAGCATTTAAAATATTTAAATGTAAATGCCTATAGGCTTTATGTAAACGTCTAGTTTTTTTCTTGTAATTATGATATCATTAGCTGCTGTAGAGCTTTAATTTGTCTGTACATAAGACTTCTGAGAACACAAGTTTAATCATTTTGATTAAATACAGATCTTGTACTTCAAAAGCCTGTGCTGCAGTTCTTTGGGGCATGCACTCATCTTAAAAAAGGAGGTCAAGAATACTCTTTATAACATCTAATGCACTCTATGGGGGAAATAGTTTTTAATTACAGTGCACTGTTTCTGGACAATATAAATGATAGTTTAGCTTTGAAAAGAGAATTACTGTGATTACCACAAGTCTCCTTGACAACAAGCTAGATGTAGAGAATATTGAATTGTTTTAGAGCTGGATACAGACTTAAAGGGTTTCATCTGTGCAGTGATTGCTTTGTTCTTTTGTGGAAATCATTCTGAAATACTATCTAACACCTTTAGGGACTGCCCTTTCATACTGAACATTGAAATTAATAGGAGTTGCAGTAGGTCAGATCCCTTCAGGATCAGGCCCTTTGATTTTCTTTTGCTAGACCCTCCAGTAGAGATCACTAGATGTTTTCATTCCCTCCTACTAAGCTGGTAGATGTATCCAATGAACTGTGAAAATATGAAAACAAAATTTTAAAGGACTCTTTGCATTTATTTATTAAAAGGAAGGATTCAGGTGTTCCCTTAGGCTTATTTTCTGATTCTAGTTAGCTAACCATGGTGAACTGTAAGAGCAGATATACTGTGTGAAGGCTGAAGATGTAATAGTTATGACACTGTCCCTATATTGTCTACTCTTCTACAGACCTTTCTGTGGGAAACAGGAACAAAGTTCTCAGAGGTAGAGAACTATTTGGATTTGATATCTCCAGACATGAAATGAGCAACTAGTCCTGATAAGAGGGGCTGTCTAGCTTGACAAGAGGGAAAAAAAATCTTTTTTTTTTTTTTTTTGGTCATTTCAAGAGCTACATTTTTTAACACTTGAAAAAGTGGGAGGAGGAAATATGTATTAGCTAACTCGGAGATTTTTTTTCCCTCTTTGTTCCAGTTTCTCTACCCTCTTGAAGGAAAAGTTGTCAAATTTCCTAAAATGTGCACAAAAGAATTACAAGACGTGTTTAATTTAAATAAGAACTGAATTCTACCCATTTGTCCCTCACCATTAAATGTTTTTACTAAAAAATTCTTCCTGTCTTCACTTGGGCAAATCTCCTATTAACTTCAGTGGGGTTTTAGCCTGAGTTAAGATGAGGTAAGGGGTCAGTGGCAGAGGCATAATTAAAACTCTAGACCTCCTGACTCTCAGACCCATGCTCATTTCTCCAGATCACAGTGCCTGACATCCATAGGAACCGAACATCCACAGCTCCCATTGACTTCAGTTACAGTTGTAAATCCTAAACAATTCTAAAAATCAGGCCCACTGTCTCTCTATCTGGATATCCAAATAATGAGCCACTAATTGTGTAATCCTGTCACCCAAAGTTTGGGTTTAAGTGTCTTTGTGCACATCATATAGGAGAACTGCTGTGAGCCAAGAATCCCTTAATGCCAACTGGCAAAGAGGGTTACAGGAATGTCCTGATTCTGGTATGTACATTCTACTTCACCAAAGAATGCCATGTGAGGTCTTACGTGAAAGCCAGGATCACACTGGTCATTTAAAATAGTTAGAAATGTATGTACGGGTACTATGTAAGGAGCTGTGTATATAAACTGAAAATGTGTTTAAAGTCTGTATCGAAGCAGAGTTGACAAACAGATTTTCTATCAGACAAGGGATGTTTATTCACATCTCTCTCTCTCTCTCTCTCTCTCTCTGTCGAGATGTAAATTAAGTGTTGTAAGCTAACATAATAGGTCTCCCATCACCCTTCTAAACTGAATGCAATTGAATATTATAAGAATTGCAGAAAGGAACTAACAGTTAGAGAAATACAGAGGGGAAAGAGAACGTTATCCTGAAATACATTTCAAAGATTTGCTGGACTCTATTTGGGGAACAAAGAAGACATCCTGTTGTCCTGCACCTAGGAGGTAAACGTGCAATGTGTTTACATTCATGAAAACAGGATCACAACCAGCATTGGTTGAAAATGCTGCAGAAGCCTTTGGATAAGATAAGACTTCTTTAGACACGAGGCTGGCCTTTTAAGTTTTTCATCTCTAGAAAGCATGCAATAATGTTGTTTTATGTGTAATCTGTTTCCATTATCCTTACTCGCTGTTTCTTGAATCTTTGCTAATAAACTTATCTTTGTTTTCACTATAAATATATCTAACTGCTGTGATGCTAAGCAAGGTGCTGATCCTGAATTGAATCATACAAACTGGTGTGTACACTGTTACCTGGAGGACAGCAGACCCCTGGTATTTCTGTGAGTGTTCAGCGCATAAGGAGCGGAACACTATAGGTGAAAGCTTCAAAGGGGTTTGGGAACTGGGCTGCACCCATTATTAACCTGGAAAGCAAAGTAAGGGCTAGCATAGCCCAGAGTGGAGAGTGTGGGTGGCCAACAGGCAGGTGGTGTTGGGAACTGACTCCCAGCTCAGCAGAAACAAGTCTCCCTGGAAGCAGGGGGTAACAAGGTGACTCACAGTCCTGGGTATCCTGAGAACCTGCCTTTCTCTTCTTGCAGTTCTCTGTCTTATTCTTTACCCACCTTCCAACTTGTAGAGCAAATGAGTCAGGGGGTCATACAGATCACAGCCTCACTAGCTACACAGTCCTGATTCATTCCTTGGACACTGAATGAAGGATGGGAAATAGTGATTTTTTTAATGCCTCTGTCATGGGCAAGCTGCACTTTTGACCTCTTTCTATTCCTCTCGAGTGCACCCCTTAGGTAACAGGCCTGGCGTCCTGCCTCTCCTTCCGTGTGAGGCTATGTAGTTCTACTGCTCTTAAACTGGATCTTTGGGCTTCAGCCCCCTGTTTTTCAATTGTTAATCAAACAGGCCCAACTAGGTTTGATCCCTCTCAGCCCTTTTCCTCTGGGTACCAGTGAGCTGATTAAAGTGATTCAGAAACAGCTTCTTCAAAACAAAGCAGAATTTATTCATTCACTCGAAGTTCTATATAGCACAAAGAGTAAAGGGTTAAAACAGAGTCTTATATGCATATTTCCTCTTATCTGCACCTGAATCTTTCCTAGCAAGAACTTAGTTTCCCTCACCTCCATCTCTGGGCTGGAACTCTGTCTCTTTCTTTCTGTGCGCCACTGTCAGCGTTCTGACAACTCACTCAACCCTTCCTGCCAACGCGAGCATCTGCAAGGTTTCGGTATACCCTTTGATCCTAGGTTTTGTTCTAGAAGAATACACTTGGTGAGAGTGGCTGGATCCAGGCAGGGGCTATTTCTCTATTAATAGTTTTCCCATTGTTTTGCACCTCCCATTTCCTTTGGGGAGCTGGCTGAGGGTACAAGAAGACATATATCCCTAGAGGGTGGGAGTGTGAATTCATTCAAATGTACACTATATCCCCCACTGTGTCTGCAGTCACATGGTTAGCCTGCTGCACCAGTGGGGAGGCTGCCAGAAAGTTAATCTGCTGTTGCACAGCACCAATTTCGAGACAATTGGCCACTGGGCAGTTTACCCAGTTGTGTCCTGGCCCTTGGCAGGTATAGCCCCTGAGATCCCTGATATCTTTCCTCAGGGGCCAGCTTGGAGCAGTAACTCCCCACTGCTTGGGTTTTCTCATTTCCCTTTCCTGGTGAGCACCCTTATGTCCCTCCGTCTGAGTCTCAGGCTTAGGCCTTGGGCTTTTTCTCAGAATCAGCCTCACTATCAACAAGCTCATCTGCCTGTGATACACAGATCTTGGGTTTCTGATCTTATCCACGTTCTCAGACATGGGAGGACACCTCATACAATTTTTCTGAACCAATGAGTTCATACAAAACATCTAGGTTAGTGATCCCCAGATTTTTTCCTCCATCTGGTTTGCCACCTCCATATATACATTGCATCTTTGTGCTTTTGCACCCCACCCCCCCAAATCTTTTTGTGCAAGCCCCAGATGTCAATTTAAGGAGCAGAGCTTTCTTATTCCCCAGGTCTGCTCAGTGTATTTGGCTGTATGTCTCTTTGGCTTTTGCCCTAGTAAGGGGTCAGAAAATTGAGCTGCTTTGCGGGGGCGGGAACCTGATTCAAATCACAACCCTTCTCAAAGGTAATGGGGTGTAGGCATCAATATCCTCTCACACCTTAAATGGGTGCAACAATCTAGCATCTATGCGCCCAGCAGAATTGGCATTTAGTTTACCGGGTCATTAGGCCTTTTGTTCCTCAGTTTCTCAACCTCATGCTTGTGTTCATCTGTCCCAATCAGCAAGCATCTCTCTTTCAAACTGAAGTTTCTCCATTTCCAGCTGCAGTTTTTGCCACTCCAACTCTTGACTTGAGGAAATCAGCCTGAATAGTGTCTGATTGCTGCTCCATGTGCCACGTACTCTCCAGTTGTGCTCTACACCTGCCTCTGGGAAGTTGGCCTCCTCAAATTCCTCCAGACCTGCTGGGTCTCACTGGCCTCTGTCTCCATCATCCTGTGGTCCCTTTTCTGGTAATCTGGTGGGTCCTCTCAAGTCCATACCCTGTGTTGGGATAGCATTCCTTCTCT